>NW_004524697.1:5089628-5111577 GCF_000260255.1 Octodon degus | reverse complement strand
AACAGTCACTTCTCATTTCACAATATCTATTGTACATTTTGGATCTTATTTATTTTTTTCAGCTCCTTGTACTGGGGAGACAATATGATGTTTATATACACAAGGCTGATTTATTTCACCTATGAATATGGTCTCAAGTTGTATTCTTTTACCTATAAAAGTCTCAAGTTTATCCTTTTTTTTTTTTGGCTGGCTCAGACTTCCTTAAGTGTGGGTCTGGTGCTGCATGTGGAGCTGGGGATCGAACTGCAGTCCCTGGGGCCTGACTAAGTTTGCCCAAGCAAGCACTTTAAACAACTGAGGTAACTGGCAAGCTCCCCTCAAGTTTATCCTTCTTTATGGTTTAGTGGTACTCCATTATATTTTTAAAAAATATTTTTTTTAATCCATTCCTCCATTGAGGGATATTTTAGGTGTTTCCAGGGTTTAGATATTACAAATTGTGCTGCTATAAACATAAGTACACATATATTCCCAGGATATGATGTTTTTAATTCTTCTGAGAAAATATCCAGAAGGTGGCTGAACTGAGACCTGTAATCCTAGATTTTGAGGAAGCTTCACACTGATTTCCACAGTGATGGTGCGAGTTTGCATTCCCACTGTGTATAAGGGTTTCTTTTCCCCCACAGCCCCTCTAGCATTTGTTATTGATTGATTTCTTGATGGCAGCCATTCTTTATGGAGTGATATGAAATGTCAAGGTTGTTTTAATTTGTGTTCCTCAAATCACCAATTATTTTGAACAATTTTTTCATTCATTTACTCATTCCTTATAGTTTTCTTTCTTCCTTTCTTCCTTTCTTTTTGTATTTAGTGCAAGGTCTACAGGGTCTCACTACATAGATCAGACTCATAGTGATTCTTCTGTTCACAGCCTCCTAAATGCTGGGATTACAGGCGTGTGTGCCACCAGTCTCAATCCCTGTCTCAGTGCACCCTGGAGCAGGGGCTGGTATGGGATGAGGGGATCGAACCTGGCCGCTGTGCTCTGCCTAAACAATGCTTTAGTCCACTGAATTATCAGGCTGGCCCTATATTTCTTTTTTCTGAGAAGGGCGTATTCATGTTATATGCCTACTTATTGATTGGCTCCTTAAATTTAAGTGAGTCTGATTTTTTTTAATCATTTGTATGTTCTAGATATGAGACCATTATCCGAGAGACAGTTGGCTAAAATATTTTCCCACTCTGTGGATTTTCTTCTAACCCTATTGGTGACTTCTTTTCTGTGAAAAAGGCTTTTTAAAAAATTATTTCAAAGAGAAAAAAAAAATAATACAAACAACACAGAATTTAAAAGAAGATGATAGGAAATTGACAATGGTTATTATATTACATACTGTTATGTTTAAAGTAGTTGTACAGATTACCAGAAAAAAGTACATAAGATTGACCAAACAACATAAACAGTACTTGTTCCTTTCAATGAACTAATTGAAGTTAGTAGTACAGTTACATTCTTTCCTACTTTTTACTTTTCCTTCATCCCAGTTGTGTCTTCTTTTTTGAGAGTTTTCTTCCTCCTTAACAATGTTTATTGGACAATTAGATCTTATTTACTCTCCTTGAATGTTGATTCCTTGGAGTGTTTTTCCTGCATTTGGGGCTTTGTTCATGAAGTCTCTGCCTAACCGATGTCATAACGATATGTACCTACTTTGTCTTCTCAGATATTCAGTATTTCTGTTTTAATATTTGCATCCTTGATCCTTTTAGCTTGATGCATAATGATGGATATGGGTCAAACTTTAATCTATGACATATAGAGAGCCAATATTTATGGAATATTTATTAAAGAAGCAATCTTTCTTCCAGTGAACATGTTTATCACCTTTGTCAAAGATAAAGTTTCTAGGTGTTTGTAGTTGTGTCTGCATCTTATAATCTCTTCTATTGATTCTCAGTTCTGATTTTTTGCCAGTATCATGCTGATTTTATCACATAAGCTTTGGGGTATAATTTCAAGTCAGAGATGATGTCTCTGCCTTGCTTTTGTTGTCTACAAGTAAACAACACTTTTGCTACTCTACATCTCTTCTGGTTCCAAATGAATTTTAGGAATGTTTTCTAGTCATGCATGATACACTAATGATGATTTGATCAGGATTGCATTAAATCTATACAACTACCTTGGAACTATGTTCATTTTCACTATGTTGGATTTTCCTATCCATGAGCAAAGGATATCTTTCCATTTTCTGATATCCTCTTCAATCTCTTTTTACAACATACTGAAACATTCAATGTATAGATCTTTTACTTCCTGTGTTAGATTTATTCCTATTTCATTTGTGGATGCTATTGTGAAGTGTGTTGTTTCCATAATTTCTCTCTCATTGAGTTTGTGTATAGGAACACCATTGAATTTACAATGTTGACTTTTTATTCACTTCCTAATGTTGACTATTAAATCTAGAAGTCTTCTGGTGGAATTATGGGAGTCTTCTGTGTAGAGTATCATGCTATCTTTGAAAATGCTAATTTCAGTTATTCCATTCCTATTCTTACTCCTTTTGGTTGTCTATCCTGTGTTTTGCTATTGTACATCTCTTCTCTGCTAATGTTTCCAGAACTATGTTAAATAGGAGTGCTGACAATAGATATCCTTGTCTTGTTACAGATTTTAAAGTGCAAGCTTTCAGTTTTGTCCATTTAGTATAATATTGGCTATTGATTTGTCATAGATGACTTTTATCAGATTGATGTAAAAACTATCTCTTCTGATTTTCTGCTGGGTTTTTATCAGAATGAATGTTGGATTTTGTCAAAGGGCTTTTCTGCATCAATTGAAATGATCATGTGATTTTTGTCTTTGCCTATTTTGATATGGTGTATTACATTTATTGATTTTCATACATTGAACCATCCCTACAGTCCTGTGGCAAATCCCAATTGTTCATGGTGTATAATATTTATGATTATTTATACATTGTTTGCTAGTGTCTTATTGAGGGGTTTTTTTGAAACAAAGTATTGAACTCAGACCTCTGCGCTTGCCCGGGAAGCGCTTATTCTCCTGAGCCATCTCCCCAGCCCTTATTGAGGATTTTTGGATCTAGGTTCATAGAAATATTAGCCTGTAGTTTTCTGGTTGAGTCTCTCTGGATTTGGTGTCAGTATAATACACTCCTCCCTTTCAATTCAATTAATGAGTTGGAAGAATATTGGAATTAATTATCCAAAGTTCTTGTAAAATTAATTCATCAGTGATTCCATCAGTACTTAGACTTTTTATTGGTAAGTTTTTATTACATTTTCAGTCTCATTAACTGATACTGGTTTATTCAGAGTTTTTATATCTGTCTGTTTTTCATCCTATGAGACTAAAGATTTTCAAAGTAAGTATTGATGATCTTCTGGATTTCCACAGGATCTGATCTGATTTATCTGTTTCATTCCTCAAAGCATGAATGTCTTTTCTTTCATTTTTTGATAAGGTTGGTGGAGGGTTTACCAATTTAATTTTTTCAAAGAACCAATTGTTCAGTTCTTTACTTCTTTGTCCTTTCTTTTGTCTCCTTTGCATTAATTTCTGCGCTGATCTTTGCAATTTCCTCCCTTTTATGGGCTTGTCTTACTCTTCTTTCTAGAAGCATTAGATGCAACATTAGGTTGTTCCTTTCTGCTCTTTCTGTTTGCTTGATGTGAGAACACACTGCTATAAATTTTCCTTTCAAGATTGCTTTCATTGTGTCCCATGAGTTCCAGTATTTTGTGTCTGCTTTTTTGTAGATATTGTTTAATTTCTTTCTTAATGTCATCTGTAAGCCATTGGGTTTTTTAAGTAGATTGTTATTTAATTTCCACATGTTTATGGAGTATTTGCAATTTCTTTGCCATTAATTTCCAATTTAATTGGACTGTGGTGAGATAACATGCATGGAAGTTTTTATTCCTTTGCATTTACTAAAGCATGTTCTGTGGGCTAATATATGGTCTAATTTAGAGAAAATTCCATGTGAGGTTTAGAAGAACATATATTTTGATTATGTTGAGTGAAACACTTAGAAAATATCTACTGAGTCTATTTGTTCACAGGTTTGGATTAGTTCTATATTTTATTTGTTTGTTTGATTTTTTTTTTTTTTTTTGCTTTTTTGTCTACTTAATCTATCTCCTTGTGTCATTGGGATATGAAGGACTCCCATTAAAATTGTGCTTTTGCTTATTTGATTTTTTACATCTAGTCATAATTATCTTATGTAGTTTGGTGCCCCCATATTTGGTACACACATATGTATGATTGTTATTTCATTTTCTTGGAGTTTTGCCCTAACCACTGCATAGTACCTTATTTATCTCTTTTGATCATTCTTGGTTTGAAATTCACATTCTCTGGAAGCAGAATGGCTAACCTTGCTTTTTTATGTGTTCCTGTTGAATGGAGAATTGTTTTTTATCTTTTGATTTTTGTCTGTGAATTTCATTTTGAGTTGTTTTCATTGAATACAGCATATTATTGGGTGTTTTGCTTGACCCATTATGCCAGTATGTTTCTTCTGATTGGCAAATGAAGCCACTTATTTTAGTAGTTATAGCTGATATGTCTTGGATTATCTTTGTCATGATATTTTCCTGCGTTTCCCATCTGTTTCCAATCTGGTGGTTTCCTTCTTTTGTTGTTCTTGGAATTGTGGTCATTTTTATCTCTGTCTAGAATATTTTCCGTTCTCTCTGTAAAGTTGGCTTGGTGGTCATGAATTTCTTCAATTGTTCTTTCTCATGAAAGTATCTTATTTCTCCATTAATTTTGAAAGATCTACTTACAAGTTACATCAATCTGAGTTGGAAGTTATTTTCTTTCAAGACTTAAAATAATTCACTCTGAGCTATTTTTGACTTGATGGTTTGTGTTGGAATGGCTACCGTGATCCGATGTGCTTTCTTTTATATGTGATTGACTTATTTTCTTTAAAATCTTTCAATATTCTATTCTTGTGCTAATTTCTAGGATCTTGTTTATTATGTATCTTGATTTAGATTTATTTTGTTCAGAGCTTTTTAGAGTTCTATATGCTTCATTGGTTGATATGTCAAATCCTTTACCCATGCTTGGGAAGCTTTTTGTTATTATTTCTTTGAAAAGTTTCTTATATTTGTGCTATCTCCAGCTTTCTCATTTCCTTCCATCAATCTTACATTATTCTTTGCGTCATCTTGTATCTGTTGGATTGATTTTTCTTGGTCTCATTTTAATTTTTAGGTAATTTTCTTTTCATGATCACTAGCTGCAATTCTTCCTGCAAGATCTGAAATTCTATCCTCTCCATTCAAATTGTTGAATATACTTTCAATGGAGGTTTACATTTTTGAATTTCTGTTTGGATCTATTTTATGGATTCCATTTCTTTTCTCTGTTGAGCATTTTTTCCATCATTTTTTATAAACTCATCTATTTATTCTTTTTGTCTTTTTAGTTCAGGTGGACGTTGAACTCACTTAGCAACCCAAACTGGTCTCGAACTTACAGTGTTCCTCCTGCCTCAACGTGCCAAGTGCTGGGATTACAGCTTTATTAAATCCAGACTAAACTCATCTATTCATTTATCTGGGCCTTCTCTTTAATTATAAGCATATTTCTTTTTTCCCAAGAGATTATTTTCATTATCATGTCTTCCACTTGTTTTTTCACTCCTGTTGCTAGAGAGTCAGAAATTTCCACTTATTTTTTTAAATATATTTACTACAGGGTCTACAGAGTCTCACTCCACAGATCAGACTTACAGTGATCCTCCTGTTTTCAGCCTCCCAAGGACTGGGATTGCAGGTATGTGCTACCACTCCCAGTCTCAATCACTGTCTCAGTGCACCCTGGGGGCAGGGCAAGCAAGGCAGGTCAGGGATCAAACCCCTGGCCCCTGCATCTGTCTAAGCAGGTGCATTAATCCACTGAGCTATCCAGCTAGCCCAATTTCCACTATTTGATTACAGTTTTGTCTATTTTACTGTGTTCTAGGTTTGTCCTGGGTGGACTGGGAGTATGAGTTTGAAGTTTGTCATTGCATCTTGTCATTTTCTATTTTTTCTTTTTATTGTATTTTGTTTTTTGTATGTTGACTTTCCAGCTTCTAATGATATCTTTATTAATAATATTGAGGCTTCCCTAGGCAATTTCTGTTGATGTTCTGTAGATGCATGTGGCTCTTTATTGTTATCTCAGGAATCTGCCTTCCCAATTAGTAAAGGACATGAAGTTATGATTTACCTCAGCTCTCAATCCTTTGGTTCTGGGCAGTGCTGATTATGATGACACCATAGAATCATACTGCTTTCATGAAAGGGGGGGAAACTGATTATGCTATGTAGGACATGTTGGCTAAAGTGCTATGGGTAGTCAAAGAGGTTGGGATAGATATATAGTTGCATTCTCTTAATGAATAGAATGATTTGTTCTAATGGTGTTTGTAAATAGGATCACAAGTCCGCATCTTGTACAGCAATTAACCACTAAGAAGAATATATGCAGTGTATTATTTGTTGAAACTGTACTTCCGATTTGATTTGAAACTGTCTCATTGCTATCTGTTTATCAATAAAACTTTGAAAAAAAATTTAAAAAAAGTGCTATGGGTAGTGAGAACAATAGTTTCAAGTATAGCTTCACTACTGAAAGGGTATAATAACCATGAACCTACTATGTCAACCCATAGAAGCAGTCTCTAAAGTTATATAGCAAAATCAATCATGTGACATGTACTTGTATGCAATGATGCTTCACTTAGTACACTGATTTTACTCTGCTGCAGGAGGTATGGGGGTTAAAATGGGTAGAGGGCAGGATGAAGTGATGGATGAGGTCAAATATAGAAGAGTCAAAGATGGAGTTCAAAGGGTAATCATCCAAGCTTAGAAAAACTAGAGGACATATCAGGAAAA
The DNA here is from genome assembly GCF_000260255.1 of Octodon degus. Lineage (NCBI taxonomy): Eukaryota > Metazoa > Chordata > Mammalia > Rodentia > Octodontidae > Octodon > Octodon degus. The sequence continues at coordinate 5,104,698 of NW_004524697.1, read as the reverse complement.
GACTGAGATAGAATGTGAAGGGACAATCAGAAATGGAAGAGACCATGTTTACTCAGCTGAAAGGTCAAATTCAAAAGGTAGCTGAGGAAAGAAAGGATCACTAGAAGAAAATCAATAAACATAGATAAGAATTCTAAACAGTGATATAAAGATGGAAGAAATAGGTAAAAGGGTAAGAAAGGAAAATAAGGCCGGGCTGATAGCTCAGCGACTAAAGCGCCTGCTTAGGCAGATTGCAGCAGCCTGAATTTGATCCCTGGTGTGCCGTGCTGGCCCCACGCCTGGGGCACACTGAGAGGGCGCCTGGGCATGGTGGCATGCGCCTGTAATCCCAGTGCTTGTGAGGCTGAAAACAGGAGGATCACTACGAATCCATTCTACATAGTGAGACCCTGAGAAGAAATGGGAGGAAAGAAAAGAATTCTAAGACTAAATATGCCCACAAAATACTACAAGGCAACTTTCAGCCAGACAAGAAAAGGAAAGCCAGTCATGTCTGGAGCTTACAGTTCTGTGATAGCAACCCTGTCAGATCCAAGAAATATGCTGTGTCCTCCAGCCAAGTTTGTCAGAGGAATCGCACTGGCTGTGGAGCTATATTGCATCAGCTCCTGTGCCCAAAATAGGCTGTCCTGAGTCTCAGGGATTCCGGTTCCATTCTTTGCTATCTTATCCCCAGTTCACTATTTTGAGTCTTAATCATCATTGTACTGCATCTAAATCTTCAGAACCACATAGCAATTAGATTATATATATATATATATATATATATATATATATATATATCTTTTTTTCTAATAAGAAAATACAAAGTGAAACCTTGAAAACTCTTCTCCATTAGACAAATGTTCAAGTAAAGAGATTTCTGGGTTGCCTACAGAACAACTTCTTTGAAAAAGGGTCCTGTTGAGAAAGGAAGGGATTTCTGTGCTGATTTGTTCCTGCTCACTTGTTTGCTGTTTTGTGAAAGACAGCCTGCTCTCTTCTGTTCAAATACAAGTGGAAGTAATGTAGTACTGTACTTGTTGAAATCTATCTCTTTCAGCTTGTTGCTGGGAGCATCGAGGCCTTTGCAACACTCCTTAGCAGAAAAGGACCAGATTTCAAATACCAGTGTTGATGGGTCACTAAAGGAAGCCCGTTGTCCTGTAGCACAGCACCTTCACACCCTCTCTTGACTTTGAAGGATAATCCCAAGGGTGGAGGGTGACTCACAGTTGCTTCCACATACTAGTGGTTATAGGAGATTCTGACCATAATGAGAAGGGCTGAACTGAAAATTTGAACTGTCATCTAATGTAGAAGCAAAAAATGAGGGCAAAATGGACTGTCAATGGGAGATATAAATAAGAGGTTTGCAGGAAATTTGAAAGAACAAAAGTTTTCAAAACTGCAAAACAGTCATAAGCCTCATTTAAAAAATAAATATGACTCAGATTTATTCTTCTTTGTGGCTGAGTAATAAATACTAGGTCTTACTTCTTTATCTGTTGATAGGAGGTAGACTGCTTCTAAGATTTATCTGCAGTAGATTGTGCTATATAAACAAAGATATGCTGTAATATGATGTCTTGAACTTTTAGAGTGATATAAAGAAGAGGTATAGATGGGACAAACAGAACCTCTACTTTTAGTTTCTGAAGAATCTCTGTACTAATTCCATAGTGGTTATACTAGTTTACATTCCTGTCAATGCCTGCCAGTTCCAGCACTTTAAAAGAGTTCCTTGTCCCCACAACTTCACCAAGCAGTTGTTGCTTCTCCAAATTTGTGAGAATAGCTATTCTTCACTCAGGCTATGTTTAAGTTACACAGGTAATGTGATTTTTAATTCATCTGTATTTATTAGAATTCCTAGTCAAAACATGAGCTAGGATAAGTAAGAGGTAGACCTGCTGATACCTACATCATTCATTGTCCTTAGCATATGTTATTTTTTCTATTATTCTAGAGGATAGAAAACCAAGTGAGAATGGATTTGAATGTGGGAAGGGAAAGAATAAGGAGCAGGACGCCAGGTAAGGAGAAACCACTGTGAAAGAGCCTTCAAGTGCTCAGACCAAAGTTGTTCCATCGAGGACTGAAGTTCAGAGGCTAAATTTGGAGAAGCTCACCTCTAAATAAAATTTTTATTCTTTGCCTTCTAAGTATTGCCACATAATTCTTCAAGAGATAAAAATTAACCATGTGTACCAAATAAACTCCATCTCTAGTAGTTAAATAACTAGAAATAATGTTCTGTAACAATATAATGATTTAGTAATTTAATTTTTAAAACATGCACAACTTAAAATAAAGAAGAGATAGTTAAAATTTTAAAGTATTAACATCTAACACATATTTATAAAATCAAATGCATAAACATTTAAAATATTCCTCTCTGTATATGTATGCATACATATTAATGTATGATTACATATAGATACCTAAAATGCATGACTGAAATTTTCAAGAATCTGTATGTTCTAATTGTTCCACATTTTTCTCTTTATGTGTTCTACATACATCTGAAAAAGGCTTAAAGTGCCAAACTTTAAATATCTACCCTATTCAGTGATGTAATATAATATCTGAACCTTCATAAAGAAGTAACTACTGGGGACTGGGGATAGCTCATTGGAGTAAGTGCTTCCCTGGCAAGTGCAAGGTCCTGAGTTTGATCCCTAGTACCACAAAAAAATAAAATAATAAAATTGTAACTACTACTAAAACAAAATTTTGTATAAGAAAAGAAAAAAGGGGGCTATAGAGATAGCTCGGTAGAATAAGTGCAAGGGTCTGAATTCAATCACCAGTTCCACCAAAAAAAAAAAGAAAAGAAAAGAAAAAGAAAAAATATGTATATTGTAGACTCAAGTGCCCCTTATTATTTTTTGCAGAGGTATAGAAAGAGCTTTAAGAAGATGAGGCACTATCCTGTGTGTATCAGGCCCGGTAGACTCAGCACTCAGTTTCAGATAGACATGGAAAACATTTTTATGTCACCCTCTAGCACTAATTGTATTTGACTTTCAGAAAACATTTTGCTGCAGTCCTGGGATGAGTTGATAATAGGAACAATAGAACTGGTTTACCTTGCAAAGTTTTTCATGATGTTCTGGTTAATTAGACGGACACTTATCCATTACCTAAACAAGCCAGCAGCCATGTCACATAGGCTCCAAGGATAGAGACAAACGCAAACAGATGTGTACAAACACTGTTAGAAACACTTTTGTCTAAATGTGGGGAAGAAAACAAGGACTGTTGTTAATTAACTATGAAGAAAATGTACATGTGTCCTAATGTACCTGAGACAATAAGTATGTGAAACTAAGAAATCAGTTATCACAGAAATTGATACAACTGGAAAAAATATTTATTTCTTTGAAGGATTACTTTTCATAGTAACAGAGGTTCTCAGCACCCCCTTTTAATCCTTTGTGACTAGATTGTATTTTGAACATGTATCATTTTTCTTTTAAATTTGTGCCAATCTCTTCTCAGTAGAAATGAAATCCCAAGGAGAACTGAGGAGTCTCCAAAAAAGGTGCATGTATGATATACTTTTTATTGTACGGTGCACTTCAGCCATCATTCAAATGTTGTAAAATTTACTCAAGTTCCTTTCTTGTCAAGAAAAGGAAAGTGGCTATTTTTTATCACATAATTTTAAAATGTCTAGATTGTAACCTAGAAATTTTGATTGGAAATATTGAAAGCCAGATGTGATGACTCATACCAATAATCCCAGTATTTTCAAAGGCTGAGGAAGGAGGATCACAAGTTCAAGCCCATAGGTGTGGTGACTTAGGGAACTGTGACGTGAAAATGTGTAAAAAGCCAAAATAAAAATAAATAAATAAATAAACAATAAAAAAAACTGACTGAAGATGCATCTCAGTGGCAAGGCCTTAGATTCACTTCCTTCCACTGGCAAGTAAAAGACCTTCAAAAGGATGTAACATTCTTCAAAAATATATGAAAAAATATTTTGTTTTCCAATTTTTTTTTCATTTACACAGTTTGGTAAAAATAATTTAAATTTTGTATATGTTAACTACAATTACTTTTATTTTTAATCTCAGTTTACTGTCAGAACCCAAATTATAGGAAAATCTTGACTATAATAAATGAGTCAAGAAGAGTAATTTAATAAAATAAATATACAATAAAAAAGACCTTCGAAAAGTTAAAATATCTCAGACAATCCACAAGGATGTTTGTATTCTTTAATTTTTAACCTTTAGAATTTATGTTTTCTCTATATATAATGTGTGTCCTTTTGTCACTGAAACAGAAACATTGGCTATTTATGATGAACCTTTCTGTGGGTTGCAGATTTCTTTAGAACATAATATGATTTATTTTACTCTACTATCCAAATTTATAAACATTCTGCTTTCAACCGCCCTGAGCTTCTACAGTGCGGCTGTCATGGTAGTCATAATTGGAGGGCAGAAGGCTTAGTGGCATACACTTGTAATTCCTGCACTTACCAACTTATTTAATTTCCCACCTCCTTCAAGGGGTCCCAACATGAATCAAGCTCATGTCTCCTCTTTTCTAAGTTACTAAAAATTATGGCCTTACCAACCAAGATCCTTTGCTGTGAAATAGGCTACATTATGGTCGTGCTTGTATTTCTATAGTACTGTTGTTTCTCGCAGACGTGCCACCTGGAAACCTTATGTCCATGAAGCACACATTCATTTTCTCCCTTAGTAAAAAGTCACAGTTTTAAAAGGTAAAGAAATCTCATGAAAGAAATTTGCCTATGAATTAAAGGCTATCTTTAAATTTTCAAAGCAGTAAATCACCTTTTGTACCAGATCCAGCCAACATTCCAAAATACATTCAACAAAGCATGCCACACATTTTAAAAAATGCAGTTCTAGGAGATGGCCGCGTGTTTCCATGTGGCTGAAATCCGCTGGCCTTTTGCCCTGTGCTTCTTGAAGCAGTGGAGATGAGTGGCGAGGAAAAATACAAGCCTGCCTGGGCTTCCGAGTCTGCTGCCAAGTCAGGCCCCGCTATCTGAGAAACCATGGATGACCCCTCCCTGCCTGGAATCATAACTCATCACTCTGCCTCCTTTCTGCTTCCCTTGCTACCGGGGAGAAGCAACGTGAAATTTAATAAATTGAATAAAAGTTATTTCCCCCTGTCCGTATGGATTTTGGCAGGGAACCTCATAAAGCACTTTCCATTACAAGGAGCTCTGTAATACTGAACTCCTGCCTACCAGTTGTTGGCACCAGAATAAGTTTAAGTTCTTCAGCTGCCAGAATTTCATCTGTTTTTCCAGGACTGTGAAGCTTTTTTATGTGTCTTAGCACCTTCTGCTCTGGGGAGCTCTCTATGGGGCTGACAATGTAGCTGAGTAGCTGTGAATGCTAAGAAAAAATACAAACATTCTCTTCTCTTACTTCAATTAGGAAAGAGCTGCTTCTCATTGCAACCTTTTATATTGTTTTAACAGAGAATTTGTTTCTTCAGTGTTGTAAAATTAATGGAAAAAATAATTAGCTAAGCGATGGCTGCATTCAATTTTTGAAATGTCTTTACAGATGCTTATATTTTAAGTGTTTAAGAAATATCACAGATACTTTTCCTTAAAACTGACTTCTTTTCAGATTTCCCCTCTAGCCACACATCTTCCTTTTTGTTTTACTTTTTAAATGTATCTGTCTCAGAAGAAATCAATTTGCAAACCTCTCTGTTCCAATTAAAAAGGACACTCTTCCTGCTTTGTTGTTATATAGAATTGTCTATAAACACAAAATGCCTACTTGGTGTCTCCCTTTCCCTAATTTGGTCTATTCTTTAGAGTTTTATAGACAGTTAATAAAACCTGCCAGTATTTCTTCTGGCTAGGGACACGAGTCCAGGAGCCACTGTGGTAGCTTTGCTTGTAGATTAAAACTGTATACTTTCTATAGGGTCCTGATTTGGAATTTGGACATGCTGTAGCTAAAATTTCCTTTTTTGTTTCTTTGTTTGTTTCTTTCAATTATTATTATATTATTCAGTGTATTTGGTTGTTTCAGGGTCTCACTGTGAAGCTCAGATTCATAGTGACCTTCTTGCTTTCAACCTCCCCACTGATGAGATTATATGCGTGTGCCACTATGCCCAGACTCTGGGGGGTGGGGCTGGCATGGCATGTGGTGCCAGGGATTGAACTGTGGTCCCTCTGCTTTCCTAAACTTGCCTAAGCAGGTACTTTAGTATGCTGAGTTATCTCTCTCTTGCTTGCTTTCACTTTCTCTCTCTCTCTCTCTCTCTCTCTCTCTCTCTCTCTCTCTCTCTCTCCCCTTCTTTCATCTTTTTCCCTCCTTTTCTATGCTCTCACTCTCTCTTTCGCTCTCTGTGTCTCTCTCTTTTAAGTTGCCCAAGCTGGGCTGGCCAAATAGCTCAAGGGATTAAAGCATCTGAAGCAAGCATCTGAAGAAAGGACCAAAGGAACCAGGGGTTCAAAAGAGGCCTGCTGTGCCAGCCCTGCCCCCAGGGCTCACCAAGACTGCCAATGAGACTGGGTGTGGTGGCACATGCCTGTACTCTCAGCTTTTGAGAGACTGTAAACAGGAGAATCACTAAGAGTCCAATCTAGTAGTGAGACCCTAAACACCCTGTGGATCCTTCTCTAAAATACAGGAAAATAAAAAAAATAAAAATAAAAAAATAAATTGCCCAAATTGTACTCAAATTTACAACCCTCCAGCTTAGCTTCCCAGAGTGCTGGGGAAAGAGGTGTGCACCATTGTCACCACACATTTAAATAATATGCATCTGAGACCCAAACATGGGTCAAAAATATGTTCCTTAGTTCTTATTTAATATATCTATTTTATAGCCAAATATGATATAGTTTGGATGCAGCATTACTTTTATATTTATATTCAATGAGTGGCCTACTACTGAATTCCTTTTCCTTTAGTGCGACTTTATTTTCCTCATGGACTGTTGTAGGTAAGGTTTCTTTACATGCAAATGAAATCACTGCTTTTGGAGAGCTGTGCTGGAGATTGAACCATAATCCCCTCTTTCTTCATCTTTTTGATATATTATCTATTTTATTGTCAAATCTGGTGCTCAGATTAACAGATATATTTATGTAAGATTTGATATAAGATTTAATATTACCCTTGCTTTCAAGAAATCTTAAAGTTTTTTTTATAATTTTATTGATAATCTTTCTTCATGTTGGGTCAGAGTTGTTAATCTGCCCAAGCTTGCCTAGAATTTGTAGTCCCCCTGTCACAGCTTCCCAGCACACTGGGATTACAGGTGAAAGCCCCCATGACTGGAGAACTCACTCCCTTTTAAAATGTATATTTTTCATTTAAGCCTGCTGTAGTATCTACAACATATCACATGAAAACCTTGAATATTTAATCCAATCATGTGTCAGATTATGTAGAAACTATGAACCATTCAAAAACATGTCATGCTGTTACATTGCCTTGAATCAGTTTCCCCCATGTGATTTAAAGATGGCAACCACTCAGTCAACAGAAATGATTATTGGACCTTTGATGTTTGCATATGAGAACCAGTTTTGATGGAAACCAGCACAGCTAACGACTGATTAGTGTACACTTGATGTCAGTCAGATACTTCCAAATTGGAGACAAATTGACTGTCTTAAGTGAATTCTAGATAAAGTATAGGAAATAAGACCAATTTTCATCATGTCCACATTAACTTTTCTGTAGTTTTGGTGGATATAGAAAACGGTGAAGAGCACAATTAGAATGAGAAACTATAGCATCTGGACTTGGGGTTGTATCTTACTTGTACAGCTGGGTGAAATTGATATCACCCCTTATCCAATTTCTGGACTTTCTTGAACATCATGCTTGATTATTTTCCCTTCTGTTCTAGGTGATTAGCCACTGAAGACAAAACCAAATCAGTATGCCCTTTCAGCCCTCTAAAGGTGGTCCCATCAGCCTCCATATCTGATCTTTTGTTCTCAGCCATGTAGAAAGAAATTATTTTTCAAGCTAAATGTGCCACATGATTATTAGATTATTTGAGCAAGATCTTAAGGAGTTTTCCTCTGAAGAATCTCATATTGATACTTAAAGAAGTCATCAACATCCTTAGCTCATTAAAAATGTATTCTGAATTTCATTAGCCAAAAGCTTGACTACTTTATATAATTTAAATTCCTTTCAAGTTATCTTTATATCAGTCCCAGCATATTGCTCTGACTAAAAATCACTTCAAATTACCAGTTTGCATGGTAGCAACACATTTAGCGAATAACTTGTGCTTGTAGTCTTGAAGCTTTTGATCTCCAAGACAGAAGTTTTTAAGTTCAGTATTTTGTTTTTGATACCTTCTTTTTTAGGTTCATAGCAAATTTAAGAGGAGGATTTCACACATATCTTTTTTTACCCTAAACTTGGATACTTTCCATCCTATTACAAGGCCTCCCCCAGTGGTGTAACCGCTGTGCAAATCAGCATGGAGATCTCAAAAGTTCTAAAAGATATTCCATTTGACCCAGCTATTCCCATGGTATCATCTGACAAGAATTAAAAGCATCATGTCACACCAAAAATTGATACCCATGTTTATAGCAGTATAGTCTATAGTAACTAAATCTTGGAAAGAGTCCAGATTCCCATCAGAGGATGGATGGAATATGACTCTGCCCTAAAGAAAAGTACTCTTGGGACATTACTAGGCAAATGCATGCACTTGAGACTTCACTCATGAGTGGAATAAATCAGACATGTTCAGATCATCTTTTCTTCCTGTGGTGTGAGAAACCAAAAGTGTAAATAAGGGACCAAATAAAATAGATACTGTGGGGTGGGAAGAACATGTTCAGATGGGAAGAGAACAAGAGAGGAGATGAGAATGAAAGGAAGGGAAAATAAAAGTGGAATAGAAGAAACAAACAGAAAAATTGTGTAAGGAGAATAAAAAATGTTGAAGGGAGGAGAGGGGACTGGGGACATAGAATCAAAGTAGGTCATGTACACACACATATACATGTTCCCTATGATGAATGTTATCACTATGTATATATAAATTGTACCAGTAAAATTAATTTCAAAATTCAAGGTCTTCAACCAGAATGGTACATTTGTTATGAACAATGGACTCATGTTAACACATCCATTTCACCCAAGGTCCATAAATTACATTAAGGTTCTTTATCACAGCTTCTAATTCTATGACTTCATCATTGTAATACTCTATATAGCATTTAAACCACTCTAGAGGTCTTTTGTCTTCCACATATGAATGCTTCCCTTTCCCTGGCCATCACTGATCTGTCTACTATGTACATAGTTTTCTCTTTTCTAGCACACAGAGTTACTTAAATAGCACAAAATGTAGCCTTTCCACAAAATGTTCTCATACTTCATAATATATATTAAATGTTCCTCCATATCTTCTCATGACTTTATAATTTCTTTCTCTTTAACACTGAATAATATCCTTTGTGTGGCTCATAGCATAGTTTACTTACTAGTTCCCCTTTGAAGGAAAATCTCAGTTATTATCAAGTTTCTACAGTCATTAACAAAGTTGCTAAGGTGTCTAAGTACAGATATTTGCCTAAAAATAAGTTTTGAAATTCTTAAGTAAATTTCAAGAAGTGGCATTTGGAGAGTTTGTTGGGAATGTGTTTGGCTGTGTAAGAAGTGGACAACTTGACTTCCAAAGTCTCTGCACCACTGGCATCTATCCTGGCAACAGGTGAGCACTCCTGTGCTTTACATTTGTGATTTTTAAGTGTCCAGAATCTTGGTTATTCCTATAAATGGATACTGGTGTCTTGTAAAGCTCAACTTTAAAAAATCAAAATCAAAACTGATATCTGGGTGTGATGACACAGGCCTGTAATTCCAGCACCTTGAAAAACAGAATCAGAAGTTCAAGGCCCCCAAATTTTGAAGTCTATATTGACAAGTGACGTTGGAGGAATCAACTCCCCCTTGTTTTGTAACTGTATTTTGATTGTACAATGATAAGCCTGTATCCTACATTTTGGAAGTGGAAGCTGTCACATGGCTTCCCTTATATGACCCATCTGTAATAGTAAACAAATTAGTTTCACTTATTTGAAGAATAAGGACAATAACACCAGAGAAATTAGCCCCAATCAGGATGGAACCATTTAATAATAGCAAATGAAGTAAGAAAATAATTTTGGGTTCATCTGTACAGTTTGGGGCATAGTGTATTTCATTGGATAAGTTGATCCAAATATGAAGAAGTTATTATGTCCTGTACTCTTTTGAAGGCCACCACTAGACCTGCCACTATTTAAATGGGGTATCAAAAAAGATTGACTATTAAAACCCATTGCTTTTAGATTGTACTCTAAATCTTTATATCTGTTTGTAAAATACCAAAACTTTTTTTACCACATGCTGCACCAGCCTCATCCCCTGGCCACACCGAGCCAGCCACAGAGTCAGGGCGTGGTGACCCACACCTGCAATCCCAGCACTGGTGAGGCTGAAAACAGGAGGATCAGTATGAGTCCAACCTGCATAGTGAGATCCTGCATCAAACACTTTAAAACAAAGCAAAACAAACAGATGAAAATAAAGCAAAACAAAACTTTTTCTATACCAAATAAATTTAGAACTATAAAACATGCAATCAATCTTACTAAGAATCATGAGAATCTAAGTAACCTTTTTAAAATATCCACATTATTGTAAGTCATAGGTAATATTGACTTTTTATTTTTTAAAGGCAAACACTTTATCTTTAGGATGGAGGCAGCATTTTAAATTAATCACCTTGAACCTGGTATGGTGGCATATGCCTATAATCCCAGCACTCAACAGGCTGAGGCGGGAGAATCATTGCAAGTTCAACACCAGCCTGGGGTACAATGTGAGCTCAAGGCCAGCCTGAACTACATGGTGAGATCTTGCCTCAAAATAAGACTAAATAAATAAATAATCACCTTAAAGAGAAAATGTAAATGTACTTCTAAAAGTACTCTCACCTATCAATATCTCTTTACCAGGGGTCCTTACTGAAGGTGCTAAGTGGAGGTGTTTGTTGGTCCCTCAGTGATCCCTGAGAAAAACAGCAAGAAGATTTAGAAATAAAGACAAGAGATAATAGGTGAGGTCAGGTGGTGACCCATTGCTGGACTGGCAAAGACCCCAAGAAACAGTTATGAGACATGAGCCTGCCCAGTGACTAAGAGCCAACAATGTCTAGGCAGGACGATTTTCCCAAGACTGAGGCAGCTTGACTGCTGCAAGCAATGTGGCCTGTCCTGCTGTCACACAACTTCCACCTTCCGCAGCTCCCAACAGCCTGGAAAACTTAGCGACTTAGCAAGACTCCATCTCAAAATAAAAATACAAAAGGATGTAGCTCCTTATAAAGTCTCTTGAGAGGTGCTGTTGTCATTTAATCCATTTTTTGTTCATTCATTTTCATTTGCTTAGACCAAATTATATTTGTCTGATCTTCAATGCTATTTATACCATAGCTGCAATCAATAAGAATTGTCAAAAGATTGTATTATCTTTTCTTAATAAAATGTATTGGTTCTTCTGCATATCTATTTCTAAATTTCTCTGAATCTATTCCTTAGAATACTATTGCAATTTGAATGTTCAAGTTTTTCATCGATAAAAATCATCAAACCATATTGAAATAAACAGTAAAGGAAGGTTCCCCAGAAAAGCTGGCTAACCTACCACACAATAAATGGTATTCTGTAGTCTAGAAAGAACATCAGAGCCACTCATTGAACTTATAAAGGAGTACTAATTCCCTTGTTTCAGATGCTTAGTTTTGGACAACTGCCAAATGAAAGTTCATTTTCAATATTCTTCATACAAACAGAAGATTGTTTTCTGATAAATTTCTCAGAGTGGTATTAAAAAATAGTCAAATCTATGAAAAATATTTATCTAAAGATATATTATTGGTTTGTACTTTAAGAAAAAAAAAGATTTAAAAAAGTACCTACCTAAGCTAGGTGCATGGCTATTTATTTTTGTACAACCCAGCATTCTTCATTATCACCAGAGGAATTGCCCAGATAAGGGTAATGGGAAATGTTATACTCGCTTACCTAATGTGCAGAACAGTGTGTGTTGCATGTTAACTTAGTCTAGCATCTTGAGTTGCACTGTCTGGGCTCAGGTGATGGGAACAGCTGCAGTGTTTCAATTGCCTTGTTGCTCCATCACTTTCTGTAGGATTTCCAAATGTTGAAGTTGCCCAATGTCCAAGTCCTCTCCTCTTCTCTCCTCTCCTCTCCTCTATTCTACCTTCTCCTTTGTTTTGTTCTGCCTGGTTTTTCTTCTGTTTGTGCATACTGTTAGTGTGATTTTCTTAAAATCACCTTTACAGAATAACTATTAAATTTGTATTTATACAAACACAGATTTCCCAGCAGATATCCTCATATCTTTTTTATTTTCTTCTTCTTTTTTAAATGTATTTGGTATGGGGTCTCACTACACAGCTCTGACTTATAGTGATCCTCCTGTTTTCAGCCTCCCCAGCCCTGGGATCTCAGATGTGCATGCCTGGGGGCGGGACCGGCAGGGCATGTGGTACCAGGGATCTAGCCTTGGTCCCTGCGCTTGCCAAAGCAGGTGATTAGATCTCATATCTAATCAGCATCTATTCTGCAATTGATACCTGATTGGGATTTCAAATTTAGAAGACACAAAGCAGATATCTTGATATGCATCTCATCTCTAATTTTATCCCTATCAATGTACTCAGGCCAAAAAATGTTTGATTCTCATACTATATATACCTCACTTAAATAAACTTTAATTCCTCTGATATCATCTCTGAAGTGTTTTCTGAAACTGGCTACTTCTTCCTTCCCAGTCATCATCACCCTACTTCAAGCTCTCTCACTTGGCCTTCTGTGAAACTTTGTTAATGAACTGTATTAGCTTCCCCGCTTCCTGTATTCTAAACATGATCTGTTCAGTGTCAGAATGAAATCTGAGGTCCACGTTGGGCTACATGACAGACCTCCTGGCTACTTTCTGACATTCTGTTAACATGTTCTCCTCCTCCTCCTCCTCCTCCTCCTCCTCCTCCTCCCCCTCCTCCTCATGTTCCAGTTTGAGTCATCCTCTTAACAGACATACCTCACTGATCACTGCCTTCGAGTGCATACAGAGCTGCTTTCTCTCTGTATATGTGTACTTCCTCTGTGCTCTTCACTCCTGGGAGTGTTCATCTCCATGTGAGAAATGACTTCTCGGGCCCAAGGAGATAGCTCAATAGAATAAGCACTTGCCTGGCAATCACAGGGTACTGAGTTCAATCCCCAGTACTGGAAAAAAAAAATGACTGTCTCCAGTCTCCTCCTCCAGGTTAGTGCTCTTGCTCAGTTGCGTCCCCACCACTGCTGCTTCCTTTCTTTATACTTTTCATGATTAGATATGATATGAACTCGTTAGTTCCCTTAGAATATAAACTCCATATTGACTGGTTTTTCGCACTACTGTATTCACTACAGTGAATATAGATATTTTATTAAAGAATCAATTGCTTTACCACTAAACACATAGGCCTTACTGAAGGTTTTCAATTGTATTCTCTCTCCTAGATATTTTACGAGAAGCATCTTCTAACAGGCTGTGTAAGCAGTTTGGCACCTGCGTTGTTATTCTGACTTGCTCCATTCATCCCTCTTGGCAGCACAAGCCAGGGACAAGGGCTCCCCAGTCTCCTCCTGCACAAATGTCAGGCTTGGTTTGATTGCCACGCGCAGATTCCTGCTTGTGCCAGCGCACACAGATGGGGTAATGGGCCTCCTAAGGAGACTCAGCAGAAGCTTTACTTTCCAGCTGGAGACTGAAGAAGACTGGCTTAAATATTAGAATTAATCCACCATAATATTATTACTACAAAGATGGACTTGTATTTTGAACATGTAAAATGCTTTTCCGTGTGGTTTGTGTTCTATGTCAGTAACGATGTTTAACGTCTACTGTTTCTGTCTATGTTCAAGAACAAATTCTAAAATGACAGCTAATCATGGCACTAATCATTTGGTCACTAAACAGCAGAAAATAGATTCTTTAAATTAACAAATTAACTTGAGAAATAGCTCAGTAGAATAAGTGCTTGCCTGGCAAGCTCAAGGGCCTCAGTTCAATCCCCAGTTCCTCAAAAAATAAAAATTTCAGGTGTGGTATAGTCTGAAAAGCACAAGGAAACACTGTGACTAGAGGAAAGAGATCAGCTACCAAATTACTTTTAGGTCATACAATCCTTCACGTACTGACACCTTACTTGGGCATTTGAGAACTACTTAATTACAAAGAGATAGGATAAATCAAGGAAAAAGTTTATTTCAGGTTTAAAGAAACAAGGTGCCTCAAAAACAGAATTGTGGAAGAGTATGTATTACTAAATAACCCATCTGTTGATTCACAAAGCCTAGAAAGCATAAAAATATACTGTTAAAAGTTCATTACTCAAAGCACTCATTCTGAGAGATCTTTACAAAATCATTTGATGGGAAAATAAGTTAAATAGGTATTTTGTCTTGTATATATGCAGAATAATACTATCTTACTATATTGAAGTATTCAGGAAGAGAAGTATATCAGAGACTGTTAATTTTGTTGATCTCAGTATGGTAGAAATTTACTTAATCACAAAGTTTGTTCGGTTAATACTCTTTCCAAACATTTGCCTCAGGCATCTGTCAGATCTGATGAAGTGAGGAAAAGACTGACCTACAAAGGTTATTCCAACCTGATACAATTAAGAGACTCCTGGAGAAAAGCAATAATTGTGAATAAGTTATAGGCAGACTCTATAACCATGAATAGATACTATGGATATCTAAGTACCCATAGTAGCATGAGACTGTGTATTAGTGACTGTGGCTAACCTGGCCCCTTACATCTGTCTTTTCTGACATTATGCTAATGATTACTGTCTCAGCAATATGATACTCACTGCTCTTTTTATTTGAAATCTTTTTACACCAGATTGTAACGCATCTGCATCCTTTACATCTTGAAGACTAATTCAAACATAATCTTTTCAGAGAGGTCTTTTCCAGCTACAAGAGACTCACAGGGGCCAGCAAGATGGCTCA
>NW_004524697.1:5081075-5089518 GCF_000260255.1 Octodon degus | reverse complement strand
AGAGAGAGAGAGAGAGAGAGAGAGAGAGAGAGAGAGAGAGAGAGAGAGAGAGAGAGACACTCACAGAAACTCTCAGCCACTTTATCTTCAAAATATTACTTACAGTCCTTGAATATTTCTCCTGTAGATGTTAGCTCCTAGAGGTAATTAATTCACTTTTCTGATTCACTGACATAGCTATGAAATGAACTAAGAACAGTACCAGAATTATAATAGTGAATAAATATTTGCTAAATAATTAGAAGAAACTAGAATTAGAGTAGTAGTGGTGACATTGAAATGGTGACACAGAAGCAGTATTTAGGTTGCTTCTGTAGATTATAGAAGGATAGAATACCTTTTGGAGACAGCTTCTGGCTGCTATGATTTTGATTGCCTATAAAACATTCATGGGTCAGCAGGGAAAAGAGATAAGAATAGATACTTTTTTCCCTTTGGAATTTCACCTGGAAATAAACAAGGAATTCTGATTGATTGTACTATTTACTAGTTGTTCTGAAGCAGCAATAATTAATTAAAAACTAAAACTGAAGTGCAGATAATCCATTGACTAAAGCTAGAGAACAACAGAACTGATATGCTCAGAACATCATGGCTATAAACCACAAAAGTGTGTTAGTCATCTTTCTTGTCACTGATACAAGACATGGAAACACAGCTTTAAGGAGGAAACGTGAAGGAGGTCAGTCTATGTGCAATCAGCTCCAAAGAAGGAATATTAAGTGTAGAATATGGCAAGTGAAAGCTGATTATACGAAGTGGTCAGGAAGCACAGCAGGGTAACAGTGCCAAACAGAAGAGGTTGAAGAATCAGACAAAGAACCCATTTTCTGCCTTCCAGAACCCACCCACGTATGCCCAGAAGTATGCTCTATCAATGCCCTGGGAAGCTCCTAAGACAATCAAGGCAATGAAATCAGTATTAATCACTGAACAGTTTCCCCCAAGCATCACTCAGGATCTGCCTTTGTTTATGTGTTGACTATTCTGAGCATCATGTGGGCAGATGTCACTTCAACGAGTCTGTTCTTGTTTGCATGAGATAAACTCCTATGTCTGGTTTTTGTGGTTTTATATCATCTGGTTTTGGGGCATACTTTTTATTTTCTATTTTTTTAATACTTTTTAATTTACAATGTTATATTCACCTTTGATGTTTGTTTCACTAATTCATATTTATTTTCTTTGTTTTATGTTTAAAACTAATATGTTTAATACTTCTCCAGAATTCAGTGATTTCCTTTTACAGTACAAAATGAACACATTTGGGATACTGAGGCTGAATAGAAAAGAAATGTCAAAAGATCTGTAAAAGAAAAAAATGGAAAAGAAAGAAGTGCTAGTGTATCAGAGAGGAAAGTCTGAGTTATGCAAGGAAAAGACAAAAAATCTGTCTTCTTTTTGCTCCAACTGTGCATTATACAGAAATGATAGAACTTGAAAGAAGAAATGAAACCAAGAAATTTCCAATAGTGGTCAATGACTATCATAATTCTAGGAGTGGTGACAGAGTTGCCCAAAATCTAACAAGCTACCCTGCAATCAAAAAATAAGAAGAAATATTATTATTACATATTTATGCCCTTTATGGACCAAGAACTGTGTAACTTGTTTATTTATTCAATACAAGGGAGTAAAAAGCATTTGTCATTTAAACTTTAGATTAGATATAATAGACCAAATAATTGAAAAATACATGACAGCAATATGACAACAAGGATATCCATCTTTGCCATCTTCAATAGATTTAGTGGTGGAAATTTTATTGAAATTGTACCATTCACATAAAAAAGATCAACTTACTAGTCAAAAGTGTGTTGTTAAAAGAAACACCATACCACATGCTGTCCTGGTCCCACCCCAGAGCGTGCTGAGCTGGCCACCTAGACCAGGTGTGGTGACGCATGCCTGCAATCCCAGCTCTGTGAATCTGAAAACAGGAGGATCACTACAGTTCTCAGCTGCATAGTGAGACCCTGTATCAAATACATTAAAAAAATGAAAAATATAAAAAAAGAAAGACAATAACACAAAAAAAATTTTTGGAAAGAGACTAGATACCACTGCCCAGTTTGTACCTCTCCATTTTGTATTGAATATACTAAAATACATCATACAGAAAAAATACTGAATATGTTTGATAAAGGTGTCATTCTCTTATGCTTTCTATTACACTATATCACAATAATTATTTTTTAAAACATGATATATTTGTTCATCTCTTCATTAAATACTTGAACTGGCAGTGGTTTACCAGCACAAAAGGTTTTAAGAGTTTTGAAATTAGGGGAGATAGCTCAGTAGAATAAGTGCTTGCCTGGCAAGTGAAAGGTCCTGAGTTCAATCCCCGGTATTGAAAAAAAAAGAGAGAGAGAGAGTTCTGAAATTAGCAGAGGAATGAGCTCTATGATTAGATGGTAACATCTCGTAACAGTTAAAATCCTTGAAACTGGGCATTTACCAATAGCTTCAGACCTTACACTACAAGTGTTTCTTTGGTGTAGTTGAAAGAACACTCATTATGGCATCAAAAGATCAAATTCAGCCTTACCTTATTATGGAGAGGTGTTGGATCTATACCTTTCCTCCTTCACCAGAAGAATGGAGATAGTGATATCTGATTTATAGTTTATATAACTAAATGTAATAATGTCACTGTTTAAAAATCATAAAATACTTTAGAGATTTTAAGCATTAACATTTGTGAGTGTGTGTGTGTGTGTGTGTGTACTCTTTCTTCAAATGAGAAGTTTGCCAGTTGGGTGGTTAAACTTAATTTTCAAGATGATCACTGACTATGAGCTGAAAATCAGTACCAGAGAAGGCAAATCGATGCTGTGTTTCAGAAGCTTTTTGAACTAGTTCATGTGAAAAGTTTGAATGATTTGGAGATGGAATCTAGTGAAGCCTAGAATGTTGTAAGCAGAGCTTGGTGATTGATTCTAGTCAGAGCCCAGAAGACAAGAGTGCCCACAGGAATACAGAGAGGGCGAGAAGACTAAGGTTTCATTTGTGTCCAAGGACTCCTTTGTGGGTTAGACT
Source organism: Octodon degus (assembly GCF_000260255.1). Lineage (NCBI taxonomy): Eukaryota > Metazoa > Chordata > Mammalia > Rodentia > Octodontidae > Octodon > Octodon degus. Next base: position 5,086,476 of record NW_004524697.1, on the reverse strand, counting down.
ACAGGCTCTGTGTGTTACACTATGGCAGAAAATTTATCAACTTGTACCTGAGACCTTGAAGAAGACTAAGGACAGTGGACTAATTAATCTGATAGTGAAATTTTCAATGCAGTAGGATATTCAGGCAATGGCATGAGTATGATAGGCTGCTGTTAGCCATATTTATATTGTGGATCAGGAGCAAAGAGTGAGCAAGACTAAATGGGAAAAATTTAAGTTTGGCCAACAAGAGGCCATGTGTAAAGTCAGGCTGAAAGGAAGTTTAGTTACTAAAGAGATTAGAATCATTAAAAGAAAACTAGGTACTTTAAAGAAGGACAAGAAGAAAGATGTTTTGTGGGCAACTCAGGAATAACCAGCATTCCATTTATCACAATATCAAGGTTGCACAAGTGCATATTTTTCAACAGAAAAAAAGTTCCAGAGCCCACTGATCCAAAAGGGATACCCAAGAAGTTGTTTCTCAAGGTAATTTCACCTTAGTTAGCCATCTGGGCTGCAGTTATGGCCCGAGGAGGCCAGCTGCTGCTCAAGCTGGTGGTGAATTTGGAATCATCCACATTTGGCTGGTTTTATGGCCTTGCAGAATGCAAGAATTGTGGGGTTACGGAAGCACCCACACAAATCTCAAAGGATGGTCTAGAAGACCAAACAAATAAATCTTGTGAGGGGAAATGACTAACATTCTGGGAGCAGAGGCAAAACTGCAGTGGCGAACTCAGGAAGTTGAAGATACCCTGAATATAGAACATCTACCAAGGAGAGCAACAGGATCTAAGTGAAATCATTACAAGAGGGAGATGAGGACTGAAACCATCACGGAAATATGAGTAAGGCTGCCCAAGATTCAGAACATCTTACCACTACGTGTCCTGGATGCCAGACATGAAAGAGTGCTTGTCTTGCAGGATTTTGATCTTGCTTTAGTATAATTTCTTTTATTCCCTTGTTCTCAACCTTTGACCGGGAAAGTTTACCCTGTGTCCTTATGCCCTGGGAAAATGTACCTTGTTTTAGGTTTTACAGAGGTTCAAAGCTAAGAGATTGTTTTCAGTCTCAGAAGAGATTTTTTTCTTGCACTATTGAAAAATGCTAGAACTGTTGAGAATTAGAGAAGGAATTATTGAGCTTTGGTGTTACACAGGATATTTCTACCATGTTGAATATGATATGTTTACAGTTGTGGATTTATCACCTTAGCATTGTGTTGGATGGCAATTAAATGTTGTTAGTGAAGGTGTATTGGGGTGGTGAATGAACAAGTGGCAGAAAATGGTGGGTAAGCTTGACTGCGTCGACGTAATCGACTTGCAAATGTGTAACAGATAGGCACACTTCTAGATGTGTGTCTTGGCTATATTATGGAAGAACTCTGAGTATGAGAGATAGTCACTGCCCTTCCTCATTGGTGCTGTATCCCTCCTTTGCTTTCCAGCTGTCATGAGATTAACATCTTTGCTCCACCATGCCCTTCTCCATGTTGTTTTAGACTTGAAGCCTAACCTGAACATATGTTGGATCCCAAGACACCGAGCCAAGTGACACACATACCTCTTAAAGTTTTAGTTTTTGAATTTTGTGTCTGACAACAGGAAAATTGATTGACACAGTGGCACCTAATTATAATACTAGAGCCAAGAAGTACTTAGCTTTCTTAATAATGTTGATTATTTTCCATTACCATTACTTTACCATTAAAAATCAACAGATGTCACTTAGCATTCGAACAAAATATGTAACATCTCCACCAACGGTGATTACATTACTTAGTAAATTCCTAAGAATGTCAGCACATGAGTGGAATTAAACAAAATAAGCAAAACAAAACATCTGGCTGATTAAATGCATATTATACCATCAACATTTGTTTTTGCTTGGGAGTTATGACTTAAATGGTAAGGTTGACATCTGCATACTTTTAGAACAATGAGTTTTGTTTTCTACTTTCAAGATTATAAGTGTTCAAGAAACTATGTTAAAGCTAGGTACAGAAAAGGAAAGTCATGCATGTGTATAATATGCAATACTCTGAGGGTAGTGTGCTCAATATAAATACAAACTACTTCTACTCATCTCAAAAAGAGTTCGAGACTAAAGACAAAAAAAAAAAAAGACTAAAGACAAGGCTCTAATTATTAGTGAGACACTTGAAAACTGCAAAGATACAATTCCAATTGTGTCAAATGCACAATGAAGCTGTTTTTTTATATTCAGATACACTAAGGTGAATTTCTCAATTGGGAGGATGTAGAGTGAATTATAGTTTATATTATAACTTTGAAAATATGCTAATATAATGATTTTTTAAATATGACATAGCACTTTAAAACTGTTTTACAAATTTAAGTGATTACTATCTCATAAAACTTAACTTTAAAACATCTTTTCATATTATACAATAATGCTCACACTATGGATAATCTTGCATATTTTCTATGTTCTTTTTTAATGTATTTTAGTACAGGGTCTTAACTAAACAGATCAGACTCATAGTGATCCTTCTGTTTTCAGCCTCCCAAGGATGTAGCCACCACTCCCAGTGTCAGTTGCCTTCTCAGTGTGTCCCGGGTGCAGGGTCGGCACCATACACTGGGATTTGAACCCTGATATTGGAGTGGGCACCATACACTGGGATTTGAACCCTGGTCACTTAGCCTGCCTAAGCAGGTGCTTTAGTCTGCTAAGCTGTCTGGCCAGCACTCTGTCTTTTATTATCAATTGCTATAGTTTTTGCACTTTTGGAGCATTTTATGAACCTCTTTTTAAAACACTATATTTTACTCATATTTGTATGTTTAGAAAATCTTGGATTTATTCCTTCTTATCTTTTCTATAATTTATAAATATGCCTTTTAAATAAATTAAAAGCTATCTAAATTCTGATTTGTTTCTTTCTTTAAACATTTTTCAACTGAAGCAATTCAGTGTTCTCTGTTTTACTTTACAAAAACCTTTTTAAGCATAACTTGAATCTTAAGAAATGAAAAATTTAAATATTCTGCTCAAGTTTACCCATAGTTTCTACCACCAAAAAAAAAAATAGCTCCTTCACCTTCTCTCTGCTCCTATGAACATTCAGAAATTATAAGGACACAGAGGAAAGGAGAAGAAAGAAGAGGTGGGAAGCAGAGAGGAAGGGAGAGGAAATGAGGGTTAGGGAGAGGAGGGGAGAGAAGGAGAGGAAAGAGGAGAGGAGGAGAGCAGAAGAGAGAAGAGGAGAGGAGAGGAGACAAGAGGAGAGGAGACGAGAGGAGATGAGAGGAGGAGAAGGAAGGGCCAAAAAGAGAGAGAGGGTAAAAGGGAGGACAGAGGAGTAGGAGAAGGACCGAAAAGGGCAGGCATTCACACACATTGGTACAGAAATTACAATACTTAATAAATTAATTATCCTTAATATGTTCATCATTTTGAACAGTTATAAATATTTAGAAATACACTGCATATTCTAAATTTCTAAGGTATATGAAAAGATAGTAAACTGTATAGTATTCTTTTTAGTATTTTTGTACAAATCCTTTAACTTTGACAACTAATATTTTGGCTCCATTGCAGAGGCGGGTTTGTCAGAGAGAAGGATTACTTTGAGTAAAAAAAAAAGAAGCTTTCTAAGCATTAAGCATCAGGTTGTATGTTTTTTTCCTAATAGCACTACCATTTGGGGAATTGACCTAGATGTCCAAGAAAGTCTTCATTATTGAGAATTTATGTTTCTCTGGTGGCTTTCATTTGCTAAATTAGCCTTGCTGCATATTAAACATTGATAGCTAATGCTACTTTATTGCTGCTGGTCCTGTTCAGCATCTCTTTTCACAGAACACAATCTACATAATTCAAAATTAGCATGACTTCTGCATCTAGCACATCAGGAAGGTAAAGATGTACTCTTGCTTTCAATTCATATGCCAGGCTTCATAATGCTGATGTGATAATGACATCCTTTTGATTTTATAATGGCAATAGGTGCACTGAATTATCTCACTGGAAATATGAATGAAACAAAGAAAATAATTTATTGAGACAAAAAAATATTACATTTAATGTAGATTTCAGATTAAAGTTAAGAAAAAATTAGTGCTTCAGGAAATCACCATGTTTGTACTGTCACCAAGAACAATTGCAGGACAAATTAGGCAAATAGTATGCTTCTCATAAGGCAGTCCATAAACTACCCAAAATATTTCAATGTATTTTATATTTATGTATTTCTCATTATTCATTTATGCTACACTTAATTGCAGCTTAAGACATTTTAAGATGTCCTAAAATGCCTTCACATGGTATCTCAATGATCTATGAAAATGTCATTTTGCTTATGATAATGCTGAAAGATTTGAAAAGAACTGAAATACTGAGCCAACATTTAGTTTACTGATGTGCTGTTTACTTACATAACTCCTAAGTTAAATTAAATCAGGAGTTATTAGCTTACTTATCTATAAGTGGTAATCAAAATGTACTGCAAATTTTCAAATTTTAAAATCTTTATTGCATATTGCTACTAATTCCACTTAAAATTCTTGCCCTTACATCAAGCATATGTGGCATTCTTGCCACTCTGTGAAGCAGTTCCTGAAATCTTTCTGGGTGTCCTTTTGAGCTATAACAAAAATTCTTAGGAATACCACTACCTAGTACCATCCAATGAAAGGAACCCTTGTCCCAGCATTGCCACACGTCTCTATCCACCTTCTTCACAGGATCTTACACAGTACAGCTGTTGGCCCTTTCCAAAAGTCGAAATGGCTACGAAGTATAAATGTTTTGCACTGACATAGGACATGGAGTCAATCATGACAGAGCAACTAAGGACACAAAGAGAAAGGATTTCTAGAGCTGCTTCAAGATATGGAAAGAATTATAAATTAAGTTTGATCAAAGTGGTGGGGAGTGTTGTGAGGAGAATATATGGCAGTGTGTCTTTTCCAGTAATGTTAAACATTCGCTTTATCTTGAGTTCACATTTCATATATGCACAAATACATCTTAAATATTGAAGAAGAAGTTCAAAAGCACAAGCTATTTTAACTTGCTTAGAAAAAATCTTGAGGACTTGTGTGGTTGTAGGTTTGTAATTGACATATGTTATTATTTTGTTTTAGGAAACAACTACTGTTGCTCTTAATGCATGGTCATAAGGAAATAAATAGTGACTAAATATAGATTTTTATAGACAACTGATAGATATTTAAAAAACTTTTGTATACACTTTAAAATGTACCTTTAGGAGATTTTGATACAAATAAAAAAAATTTTAAATCTTTATGAAATACATTGAGGCATTTATTTAACTAACCATACAGTCATTGAAGAAATGACTCACATAGGCAAATATATTACAAAGATGCTCGTCTAAATCTTTGTGTCAGCTTTATCTTTCAATAATAAAATTCTATCAGTAGTC
>NW_004524697.1:5078923-5080265 GCF_000260255.1 Octodon degus | reverse complement strand
ATATTAAATATAGGAAATTTAATATATTTAATATAAATCTCAAAGCATCATCTAGGGGTTTGTCTAATGTATAGTAACAAGTGACGTTGAAACTGACATTCTCATAGAGTAGTGGGGTGAGGCACACAGAGGGAAGGTTAATGACAATAGATTGAAAATGGAGAGTGGCTTTGGAGAAAATGAAAAGCTGAATGTAAAAAATATTAAGAATGTTGTGAAGAGGGGTGTTCATCATCTAAAGAAGAATAAGTCACATAATTTCTTCTTGGTCTTATATAATGAACTGAGTAATATAACTACAAAAAGAAAAAGAGCCGTATTATGACCCCAAGGGCCTTGTACTGTGTAACAGACCTGTGGTACAACTTCTGCTCTGCAAAGTGAGTGTAGTGCTTGGGAAAATACGCTGTCGTCCATCATAGGTGACATTTTTTTCTTTTATAATTCTTGACATTATTTCACCAGTATGATGAAAGATGTATAAACAGTAATTATCAAATAAAATCTGTATTTCCTAAAGTATGAGAATATAGAATAAGCACATCAATGAAGCATTACATGAAAGTATATTGCGTCTGTTCACAAGTAAAATAAAGCACCAGTGTATTTCCAGATATGCAATTAGTAATTTGAAGTTCAATATCATATTAATCCCAACAAAATATGGAAAAACTAGTTTCTTAAAGCTGCGAATACAAGTGATCAAGGTAGTGCTTTAAAGAAATTCAATAAAAAATAAGCACATAAAGTTTCACTTAATAGTTATAATAGAAACATAAAAGCGTATGGTAATCAATGATAACAGAAAAGATAATTTTAAAAATTGTGGACACTCTTAATTTTAATCTACTCAATAACCCAAAATAACCATATTTGAAGCCACTGACCGAAGGAATATTTAGGAAAATGTTTTAATATTTCTTATTCTATCTTATTTTATAATAGGATAAAGTATTATTTTAATAATAGCATGAAACTGGTAGCCTTTCAATTGACAAGAAAATATGAAGAAAACACTTGTTCACACTAAATCATTCTTAATAATGTGAATGGCAAGGAATTCATAGGAGAATCAGAAAAGTTCATTATATGATTAAAATACTTTATGTAAAAATGGAAGAATAAAATAGTTATTACTATCTTTAAGGTAAAAGCTATACATTAGGAATAAAGTAGCTCCTGGTTTAAGGAAAGAGCATTAGTGATTTTTTTGAATAAATCAGGATTGGTACGATTTTCTGCCGTGTTCCGGGAGCCCCCAGACCCAGTCCTAGCCCAGGTCCGGTGAGTGTGCGGAGAGTTTCCTGCTACCCTGCGCCGGCGGGACCAGTCCCAGCCCAGG
>NW_004524697.1:5053734-5078233 GCF_000260255.1 Octodon degus | reverse complement strand
ATTGAGGAATTGGCATTAGCACTTTGCACTCTAAAGGCCTTAACAAATACTGTGAAACCAACTTCATCCTGACTGCAAACACGGTAGATTTTTCTGCCCAAACTCGGTTGCCCTCCCCTTATTGTGACTTTCACCACCACAAGAAGTTTGCGTTTCTTTCTGTCAATCAGAAATCCATCTTTCCTGGGGCAGAAAATAATATTGTCTTAACTGGCATTATTTCCTATATGAATCATCTTAAGGGTTTCAGTAAGGTCAAATAGTTAACCTTTTGAATTAGGTGTACACATTAGCTGTAATTAAAATAGATAAAATTAACACTATGATTTTAATGGATAATATAATTATCTTGAAGAGCTATATGCAACATGTTCATATTCAGCAAGGAAAAAAGTCTTGTCTAAACTTAGTCATTTTATTAGCACAAACTTTGCATTCAAAAGATAAGAATTTCAAGGAGTCACTATGTTTTTAATTGCATTGCTGTGTAAGACATCTCTGTTTGTAGGTATTTTTTTCTCTCTTATTTTGGTGCTAAATTTATTTTTAAATTTTGTTTGTTTAGTTTTTTATGTAAACTTCATTTTGAATGCTCTGAAATAATACTATATAGGCAGGGTTGTGATTAATGTCACAAAAAGTGGTGAGTCACCATTTATACTCCACTTATACTGCACAGTAGTAGCTATGTTTAAGCCTTTCTTTCAGGTTTTCAACTCTTTTTATGGAGACCTTCATTATTCTAAACTCCAGATCTCCTCTGAATTGAGAAAAACTTAAGCAATTAGTTATGATAAGAAGGGTGAAGCCAGTGAAGTTCCATTTCTTTTCCCAGGTAAGCCTTTTTTCATGGCAGAACTGTGATGCTTAAGGTAGAATGGTACACTGGTTGCCTTTGGGAACCTCTGGGTGACAGATGGACCACACACAACAGATAGACCCACCTGCCTGGGTGGGACTTGATACTGAGACTTGGGATCTGAGACCTGGCCCCACATCCATACTCCACAGCTCCCTTCCTTACTCCATGAACTAAGCATCTTTGCTCCACAAGGCCCATGTCCCATGATGCTCCAGGTTTAGAGCTCACTGATCCTTGACTGAATCCCCTAAAATCCTGAGCAAGTTTAAACCACACCACCATTAAGTTATAGTTGCCAGGTACTATGTCCCAGTGAGGGGAAAGATAAATAATACAGGAAAAATCATTGCTCCTTTTAAATTTTACTACTTCCTTTTAGAGGAAAATTTTTTTCTCTCTAAATCAATGATATTTTCTTAGCCCTATTATTTTAAGTATTATTTTTAAATTTAGAATGAAATGTATCATATTTCTAAAATTATTTTGAAGTTATGGTTTTATATATCATTATTTCATTACATTTTTCTGTGTTATACTTCCTAGATTTTTTTTATTATTCAGATATTAGACCACTTCAATTGGTATGTTTATTTCCAGTCACGTTCTGTTTCATTTTAATAGTATGTGTTCTAGATTTTTTTGTTTTCTCCTCTAGGGATTGCTCAGGATGATTTATTCCAATTCCAATTATATACTATTTTCTTTTTTGTCTGCTTATTTATATTATTCCTCAACCTTTTAATGTTCTTTTCTCTTCTATTATTTTCTTGAATTTTTTATTCTTTAATTTATTTCAAGCAAAGGATTAGGATTTTTCCAAGACTTCTGTTTATCAGATGTAACACTTTGTTTCTGGTTAATTTTCTGCTCATTTCCATTAGACAATTTCTCTTGCCTTTCTTAAGGATTCTTGAAAGTTGATGTTAACATTATCAGCTTCACTGCTGTTTTTTATTCTGTTATTTCTTTTTTTGGAATTTTGTTGAGAGTAACATTGGAAAAAATAAGTTGGAAAATTCATTTTGTACTTCTCTATAAATTTTTAATGCTAGTATATGTTCACTAAATATTATTTCTCAACAGTTTCCTAGAAGTTTTCCAAGTATCATAAATACAGTTCTAGAGCTCAGTCATGACAGTCATGAACCTTCTCATCATGCCCTTGGTCACTATTGATAAACAGGTAAGAGAACACTGCCTAACAAGATAAAGGCATGTCTGATAGAAGAGCATAAAAAGATATTTTCTTGATAATAAGGAACAGATTCCACTTATCAAGACCTTTACCCTTCACTCTGCTTATATCTTTCTTTTCCAAAGTGAACATGAAGTTGAAATAAATAGAAGCTATTTGGGGATCATAACAAGCCAAAATTTGTAGATGAGTAGTGTAGAAAAATACTTGAGTTTATGATGTCATTATTGAGTAGCTGTAAATTGTGTGCCTGCAATCTTATTGAGTAAGAGAGCTAACTCACACATGGTAAGTTACACTCGCCTTGATTTCTTGGAAAGCCTTCTCCATTAATGCTGCCAAGCTTATCACATCTCTCCCCATCCCCCACATATTCACTGAGTCAAGTGCTTCTCATATAAATGATCTGACTTGGAAGGATAGAGTGATCAGCATTAATTAATGTGATGATTTAGAAAAGTATTTCAGAGATTCTATTTCTCAAGTACTTTAATGTATATTGGAAAAATTGAAAAACACAAATACATTCCTGGACCAAAAAAAAAGAAGAAAAAAAAAAAAAAAGAAGCTTATGGGCTGGGGTGATATTTCAGTACTCTAAGCACCTGCCTGGCAAGTGCAAGGAACCAGGTTTGATCCCCAGTGCCACATGCATGCTGGTCCCAGACCTGGGCGTGGTGACACATGCCTGTAATCCCAGTGCTGGAGAGGCTGAGACAAGAGGATCACTATGAATCTGGGCTGCATGGCAAGACCCTGTACTAAATAAATAAATAAATAAATAAATAAATAAACAAACAATAATTTTTTAAAAAGAAGCTTATGTTTAGGGAAGGAGATAAAGACATACAATAAACAAATAAAATAATACATATCACTTTAGTGGTTGATAAATGCTATGAGAATCATAAAGTAATACTTAAATATAAGAAAATTCTCCTTTTGGGTAGAAAATTATGAGTTAGAAAAAGTCTCCAACAGCTTGTTATTCAGAGACCAGAGAGAACTGAAGAAAACAACTGCTTGCTTTGCATGGAGAGGAAACAGCAGGAGGCACAACAGCCTATGGGACAGCGATCCTCTGTGTCCTTCTCCTCTTTCGGTTTCCTTCCGTATTGTCACCCAGCACTATGCCTGTCTAGTTGGTGGAATCTTCAAATTATCTGTAAGAGGATACGAACGCCCACTCATGTGAACACACCTAGAAATTCGCTTCCTGGCTTATTTGTGTGCAGTAGCTAAGTTAGTCAGAACAGGATGCTGAAATGTGCCAATTTGCCAGGACAGTCATTGTACAAAGCAAGGATAGCTTCCTAGTTACCTTCTGCTGCGCCGACTTGGTGATAGAGCCCAGTGACTTTAAAAAGACAAGAACAGTGATTTCATGTCAACTCTACTGCCACTGCCTAAAGACACAGCTTGTGTCATAAGCCACACTCACCTTGACTTGTGCAAAGGAGATAGCAATTAGCATTCTCACTTTTAGAATCTTCAATATTTTTATTATTATTTACTATATATCCAACGTATTTTAGTGCCTATTAGATTAGAACAAATTGCATCTGCTCTTGGTTCTTTTCCATGCTTTGTGTTGACGAGTAAAAATTATTTCTTGCCATGAACGTGTTTTGTTTTATCATAAACATCGATACAGCACTATGTGCTCCACACACTGTGGTGGCTAAGGCGCCACTGGCCCTCTGTGCTAATAGTGTTACAGAGTTTAAATTTCTGCTTGAATCTAAACTGCAGAGGAGGAATATCTGTCCTTTTTATTCTCTGCTATCTCCATTTCTGCCACAAAGAAGTGTTTAAGAAATAATGGCTGAATACACAAGTGAACATAAAAGCTAAATTTTTGAAAATATTAAATATAAGATACTGGCATATAGAATATAAACTAAGTTAGGCACCTAGGTTTTAAGCAGTGAATATTTGAAAAAGTCTTGGGAAAATCATATGTAAAATTATTCTATTAAGCAAAAAACATTATGACTGTGCCAAATTGATTATCATTCTCTAGGTACCATGCAATGTCATGTAACAATTGAAAACATAACAATCTCTGAGATTGGTATAATTACCTCTTTTCTTTATTAAAAAATATGGTTGTGAGGGTTAAATTTCATGTGCCAAGAAAGTAAGTTTTATTATGTCTTCAGTTTAATACCAACTCATTTTCTTTTTTTTAATTATTTATTTGGTACAAGGTCTTATTAAGCAGTTGGGACTCATAGCGATCCTCCTGTCTCAGTCTCCCAAGTGCTGGGATTACAGGCATGCACTACCAGGTCTGGTTTAGGGGCTGGCATGGCATGTGAGGCATGTGGTACCTGGATCGAATCTGGGTCCTTGAGCTTGCCAGGCAGGCACTTAGGTCACTGAGCTATCTCTCCAGCCCCAATTCATTTTTATAGTATCATATCATTTCAGTCACTCGTAGATCCTCCTTTGTTCTGGGAACTTTTAGAGCCTTATTAGGGAGCAAGTGGGTAGAAGCTGAGGACAGTGTAATGACATTCATTCTGGGTCCTCAAGTGCATGCACTTGTGCCGGGCATCACACAGAAGAAAATCATGATGTTGTGGGTGCATCTACCAGCTCTCCGTGAGGAAGTAATCATTACATACTGCAAATACTATTATAAAGTTAAAACTGGGAGTAAAAGAAATGTAGCCAGACTTGTCTGAAAAGATATAACTCAACGTCTTGGTAAAAGTTAATTGATTGTCTAATTGGCAAAAGGCAGACATGGAATTCACATCCTCACCTGTTTTCCTTGATTAAATATCCTCATCTTCACAATCACACATTTTATGCACTGAAGAAAGTGCCCTTTCCCTTTTATGCAATTCTAATGCAGGTGTCCCTTATCTGGGTTTGAGATATCCTGCGTGAGTAACTGGATCTCTACCTAACTTCATCCATTGTACAGCTCTTGTGTAGGTTAAAAATCGAGCTTTGCTCAGTGCCTACATTTCAGAATAGCAAGCCAACATGTAGCAAATGCCAAGAAAAGGAACCAAGCACTGGCCGTGAATATAAACATCATGTATCCAACACTTGAGTTAAGACTAATAATAGCAGCAAAAATAAAAACGGGGAAAGGGAACTGAGAGACAGAAGAAGGAACGTGGGTACGAGGTGGCGGGGCATTAGAAAAGAAAAAGACTCTGTTAGGGCTGGCCAAATAGCTCAGCAAATTAAAGCACCTGTAAGCCGGCACAGGGGCTGGGCTTTGATCCCTGGGCTTGCTGTGCTGGACCCACCCCTGGAGCGACTGAGATGGCAATTGAGACTGGGTGTGGTGGTACATGCCGTGCCTGTAATCCCAGCTCTTGGGAGGCTGTAAACAGGCAGATCACTATGAGTCCAATCTAGTAGTGAGACCCTGAACATGTAGACCCTTCCCTAAAATACAGAAGAAAGCAAAAAATGAAACAGACTGTGTTATGAATATGTCTCCACTCTCAAAGATGCATGTGAACTTTGGAAACTGCAGAGATGCACTAATAAGGTAAAAATAAAAGATTAAAAGCAATAAAATGAAAGCATACTCGTACCTCTCTTCACACTACTATTCTAAAATCCTATTTCTCCCTCAAATGATTTGCTTCCTAATAAATGATTTTTAAGTTCATACAGTGCATCACATTCTCACTTGCATTATATTGTGCATTTGTTCAAGTTTATCTATGATTCCCCAATATCAACCCTGAACATGACATTTAAACCTGGTCAATATAGGCCTGCCAATTTAAAAAGCCATTTCTTATCCATATTCACAATCATAAAGATGGAAAAGATGTTGTTATTAGCTTGAGATTAATTTTGTTTACATTTATTTTATTTTATTGAGAAACAAATATCAATGAGACAGTTTCAAAGCTGATTAATAGGACATTTTCAATAATTAATACATTGTACATTGTTATCTTCTTAGTCATTATCCATAGTACAAGAAGCCGACAGGATATCCTGTCCAAACACTACTACTACAAATCTTTCATCTCATTGAATTAAGCGAAAGTAGCTGTATATCTATCCTAACTATTCTGTATATACAAATACAAAATGGTCCTTCCTTTGTATCCCTTTTTTTTTTGTTGTTTAGTCCTGTCAGAGATGGAAATTCTATTGGCATCTAAATGCTATAGATGCTTGAATTCAGCAAAACAATCCAACACAGTCTAGCAGTCCACAATAATAGTAGGTCATCCACAGAAGTTGTTGACTAGAGCCTTTTACAGCTCAGAATATTAATATGGCTTTACTTTATATATCTCGTTTTTGTACTTTTCTGCTGGATGGTTAAGACCAAACAAAGCAAGACCTATGTAATAAGAAATGTAACTTTTGTATTTGATAAGGTGAGTCAAGTCCCCTCAGGATTTATCTTGTAACCCTGTACCACACTTTGTAGATCCTTTGTCAGTGTCAGCCATGTGGATGAGTCATGGCCATTGCTTGACCAATGTGCTCTCTGTGAAAGCCTGAGAGAAAGTTTTCTCTCCATGTGACTCTCCTTACGCACATTCTACATCATTGATCACATTCCTCTGTGGCCCCATAATCTCCTTGATCAGAAAATTTTGGGCACAACTGAATTACATATTACAGTACAGGTTCTCCTATGCCCTCAGTCTTCACTGACCTTGAAAGGCTAGAGCCACATTGTTGGCTGAACTTGCAGCCCTTCCTTTTCTCCAATTTTTTATCTTCAAATTTAGGTTGTTAATCCTCCAGAACAGAAGCTTATTATTGCCCTGCAACTTATGCAGTTTGGTTTACCCTATCTGTCTAATATTACTTTTTGGATTTTAATGTCTTTTACACTTCATTTTGATTTTTTATTCAAATTTATATAAAATTAGTAAGTAATAATTCATTATTGATTACATATAGTAATTCATTGTTTAATTTTATAATGTGCTTATTTTTAAAAGAATTTTTAAGAGAGAGACAGAGACAGAGAGACAGAGAGGGGGAGAGAGAGAAGGAGAGAGAGAGGGAGAGAGAGAGAGAGAGAGAGAGAGAGAGAGAGAGAGAGAGAGAGAAGTTTTACTATGCAGTTTCAGCTGTCTGTATACACTATGTATTGAAAGCTGGCCTCAACCTCTCAGTAATCCTCCTGTCTCAATCTACTAAGTTCTTTTTTTATTATTATTTTTTCAACCTACTAATTTCTGAGATGAAAAGTGTGCTCCATAATGCCTAGCTTCAAAAATATTTTAAAATAAGTTGAAATAAGACATAAAAGAATCACATCCTTGGTTAAAATTAACATATAATTTCAAAAAATAAATAATTTTGAAGAAACCCTACCCAAAGTTTTTGAGAAATCATGGTAAATGTGGAAGCATTAAAATTTATATTACTTATTGTAATGTAAGAAATTTAAGGAATCAACTATTTTTCAGAGACTTAAAAACATTTCTGATTCAGAAAAATATTTACTAAATATTTTCTTTGTGAAAACTATGGTTAGAGGTATCAGTTTTCAAGATAATTAAAGCAGTGCTTCTGTATGATCTTGGGGAAGGGATAGCCCAGTGGAGATTTACTTGAGTTCATTCTAATAAAGGATGAACTTTTCACAGTGGAAAGCTTGAATATGTCATCTCTAGCAGCTTCCCAAAGCTGCAGGATTTCATTAACTCTATGATTTCATTCCCAGATAACAAAAAATGTTAATTATAAAGTAATATAGTCCAGATTTGAAGAATTCAGTTGATACAACTTTTTTATGAGGAAGACATAAGCAAAAGAAAGATAATTGATCTGGTTTATTAGATCAACAGTGGTGATCTCTTAAATTTTTTCTGGGTGTTCATCTTCATTTTGAAGAACATATGACCATAGTATTTTGAACTCAGTATGGATAGGATCAGATGTTTCAGTGAGAAAAACTGTCTAACAGACATGGAAAATTAATCTCACATCTTATAACAGACAGATATTCAGCACCATATTGAGGTAAGGCTGAGGCAGAAAGATTGCAGCCATTTTCCAGGCCAGCCAGGGGTATATAGTGAGTCCATTGCTAACCTGGACTACATAGCCAAAGCCTGTCTCAAAATAACGCATTTAAAAGAATAGAAGACGAGCATGCTGATTTCTGCTGTTCTGTTCTTTCCATCAAAGCATACTCACGTAGATGGTCAGGTGGATCAGGCAGCCCAAATGAAAAGCTCCTACAGACTTATGGACTTGGGATCTGTTTGGTGTAATGGGGCAGGGCTAGGAGTAAAAACAGATTACTATTTGCTTGTCAGATCAGTAAAATGTTTTCAAAGTTCCTCCCCAACTCCATAGGAAGCCCAGCAGAGAAGCATGGAGAACTGGGTTCAAGGCAAGATCAAGAGGCCTAGGAGGGCAGTGCCTAGCCTAAGATCATAAGAATGCTTAGAAGAACAGTGAAGCAGGGAAGACTGAGTCTTTGACTGCAGCTCCTAGGAACCAAGTCTGGTGGAGGGGAGGGCAGCGTTTGCGATGAAGACTGCCAAAATATAAGGGGGTCTTTTCTTTGTCCCCTCCCCCGGTGCTGAGGATCAAGCACAGGGTCTTCTATGGGAGAGGCATACAGCACTCCACAAAGCCATACCTCCAGGCTTAAATTGATGCTCTTAATTAAATGAGGCTTGTTTTTTTGTTTCATTTTGTTTCTTGAAGAGGTCTCATTTAATTATCCGGTCTAGCCTCAAAGTCATAATTATCCTGTATCAGCATCCCAGCTAGCTGAGATGACAAACACAGGTATGATAATACCCAGATAAGTTTTTAAAAATGCCTATAATCAACCATGAAAAATCATACACAAGATTTTAAACAGAAACTACACCCCTTAGAGTAGCACCTATTGTTTTCCTCGCTGAGACAGGATATTAAATATCCTGTTAAACTACCGAAATTATTTGAATTATTATTACATTGTTAAAGAAGATGGGTTATTCTCAGGTACTATGCAAGTTTAGAGACAATCATAAATCATATTTTCTTTGATTAATGTTGCTAATGAAACTATACATATTTCATACTATTTTATAGCTACAAAGAGATCAATATTCATCTTTGCCTATTTTAAATTTTATCAGCCTTTGCTCTGATAAATCCCATTCTATTTATTTGAGATGTAATAGGCTATATTTGAGAACAAAACTCTACATTTCCCTCAAGTCCACTAGAAAATTGTGTGCAGTTCTGTTGCCACCTTGAAAACCAACAGGATGATATATATCAGATAGCTTCAGCATACCCCTGCCTCTTGAGGAGGTCAGCGGCACCTTGAAATATCTGAGTAGGAAGAAATTAAGTCTCTTTCCAGAAAGCAGCAGTATCCAGAGTTAAACTGAATTGATTCAGCATTTTATATCCCAAGAAAAGTTGCTTAACATGCATGTCTAGCCAGATGGCTTCAGCCTGATTCTTTCTCGTGTCTCTATAGTGTGTGTACCCAAAGTAGATAGTTTGAGGTGAGACCAAGAAACCAGGACAGCGTTGTTGAAAATTAAATGAGAGTCTCCTGGTGTAGAAGGTTGTGAGAAATTTTATTAATTCAGAGCTTAGTGCAAAGATTTACCAAACCAGAAAGGTGAAAATTTTTGTAGTAAGAGTCCAAATAAATTTACTGGAAGAAAGATTATCTCTTTGATAAATGGTGCTGGAAAAGCTGGCTCTTTTCTTGCTAGCACTAGACCTGTGTCTATTATTATGCACTAAGTTAAAGTCAAAATGGATCAAAGATCCTTATATTAAAAGTGAAACAGTAAATCTTTTAGTAGAGAAAGTAGGTAGAAATTTTGAAGACATAGGTGTAAGTGGAGAGTTCAAGAACCAAAAAAAAAAAAAAAAAAAAAACAAAGAATGCAGAGCAAATACTTCAAAGAATCAACAACTGAGATATTATCTCATTATTATGTTTTCCAATAGCAAAAGAAATTACCATCAGAGTGAAAAAGACAACCCCCAGAGTCAGAAAAAATATCCATTTGGCCCTCTGACAAAAGATTTATATTTAGAACATATAAAGAATTAAAAAAACTCACAAAGTTTGAAAATTGAGCATCTGAGATGAATATGCACTTCTCAGATGAAGAAGTACAAATGCAAAATAAATACATGAAAAAATGTTCAACATCACTGGTCATTTGAGAGATGCAAAATAAAACACTGAAATTACATTTCATTCAGGAAAAACATGGCTACCATCAAGAAATCAATAGCAAATGCTGGAGGTACCATCGGGGAAAAGGAACCCCACTTCACTATTGATAGGAGTGTAGACTGGTGCCACCACTGTGGAAATCAATGTAGCTATTCTTTAAAAAATTATGATTTGAGATCTCATTGCACCCATCTATTCTATTTCTTGGTATTTTCCAAGAAGAATTAAAGGTATCATACTACAATGGTATGTGAATCCATGTTTCTAGCAACATAATTTGTCATAACTAAATCTTGTAAACAATCCAAATGCCAATCAACTGAGGAGTGCATTTTAAAACATGCTATTTTATACAATGGAGCACTTCAGGTACAAAGGAGATTAACTGAAGGTTAACTTTTATAGATAAATGGATTCAATTTTAGACCAAGCTACTAAGTAAAATAAATCAGACTCACATGTACAAACATTGGATTGTCTTTCTTGCAGAAGAATTTGAAAGAGTAGGTAAGATCCAAAATGTGCAATGAAGAATGGATAAGGAAGATACAGTATTTTTACACAATGGAGTATTATTCAATTATAAATCAGGATAGATTTGAGTCCTTTGTCAGTAAATGGATGAAACTAGAGAAACACTCTTAAGTGAAATAAATCAGACCCACATGTGCAAACATCATTTTGTCTCCTTAGTGTGAGAACCTGAAGAGAAAAATGGAATCTAAAGGGTACATAGACAATGATAAAAGGAAATAAACTTATTCAAAAGGAAACATTTGCTGAGTTAACGAGAAGGACAAGAGAGGGAGTAGAGGAAAGAGATTTATCTATGTATGCAAGCAGGATGGTTTGTACAACTGTACTGTGCATTTCTGTTGGTCCAGGGCAAGATACAGTTAATACTTTAATTTGTTTAGTCTCCTTTTCTCAATTGTTACTTTTTCTGCCTTCTTTTTTTTCTGTATTTAGAACAGCGTCTTTAGGGTCTCACTACGTAGGTCAGAATAATAGTGTTTCTCCTGTTTTCAGCCTCCAAAGTGCTGGAATTACAGGCGCACGCCACCACGCCCAGTCTCAATTGCCCTCTCAGCATGCCCAGTGGGTTCGGCCAGCAAGCAGGCCTGAGATCAAGCCCCAGTCACTGTGCTCTGTCTAAGCAAGTGCTTTAGTCTGCTGAGCTATCAGGCTGGCCCTCTTCTGAAATTTTTATACATTTCTTTTTTCTTCCAGTTTCACATGTATATATCTGGTAATGTAAATACCTGATTGGAAGACAACACTATGTATTACAACAAACACTGTGAAATTCATATTACTTTGTTATGTAAAAATCTGCATCACTTGTAATTTTTGTTTTAATTCTAATTTGTACTGTCTTTAAAAGATAGAAAATTAAAATGTGCAATAGATATTGTGAAATGGGAAGAAATTGTTCAAAAGGATAAAGGAACTCGGATGGATGAAAGGCTAAAGGACAGCAGGAAAAAGGGAAAAATGCAGCTCAGTACACAATTAGTGCCTCTTAGATCATTAAAAAGGAAGGTTCATTAATATCAATTAGGTAAATTATTATGTCCATCTTGTACTCTGAGGAACTCTAACATAACAACAGCAGTTAACATGTGTAAGGTATTAACTATTGTTATTTTGTTTTATCTTTTTCCATAAAATAAAAAAAATATTAACTATTTTGATAGACAGTAAAACAAATATTGGATAATTGAAGGATGAAAATTATGTCCCACAAAATGAGAAAAGAAATCATAATTAAGGGAAACAGAAATCGTAAGTGACACAAGGATGTAGTAAAAAGAAGTCTTGGATACAAAGTGGTACATTAGGCAGGGATTTAGTTATAAGATAAGAGGAAATAACAAAATCATGATTCTCAAGAAAGACATACTCTTCAAACACATCTTATAAAAAACCAATTTAGGTGCCCATGGCCTTGTTTTTATATTATACATGTTATTCAGATCCCTACAAATGAGGGGAATTTGAGTAATTTTTACCTGTATCAGGATGTATTAATCTACTGTCATAAAGTAAGTCCCCAATTTAGGAAAAATTCCTATTCCAGAAGAACTTTCATAAATTAGATTCATTTGAAATTTAGTAAACTGAAAGAAGTATAAGTTATAAAATATAAATTATGAAATAAAAAACCACTAAGTTTTTAAGAAAACATAGAAATTTTTCTAATCATCTCTCAACGGTGAAGAAATAAATTTGGACAGAAACAATTCACCTGGCTAAATGAAAGGCAATTGTCATGATGTGTCTTGCTGCTAACAAGAACAATGTTTCATTATATTTCATGGTTGGACATTGTCAATACAGCTGAGGTAGTGGCAACTTTTATATTTCATGGCTTCTCATGGTCTATAGACTCTAAAGATTTTTCTTTTATGATTTTATTATCTTAGCATGCAAGGTTTATATTCTCATATTTTTTAGCCATGTTGTGAGATATGTTCAGGGTTGTACAGCACTAAAGTAAAATTTAGATTTTCTTTTATATATTGTGAGCAATCTCCTGAAGAAGTGAATTGTTCTGAATAATTGATCACATGAGTAATAGCAAATAGAAGTTTTTTTCAAAACCATTGTTATAGCAGTCACTATATATGATATGTAAAAACTCCTTTAATTGTAGGATGGACTGTAGGAAAAAAATGTTTAGAGAAGGCAATGACAGTACTTTCTCAATATTTAGTTAGTCACTAGTATATTTTAAAAATTAAAGCCAAAGTGCATCTATTTCAGGATGTACTATGAGTCAACTTTCATTTTCTGCCAAAAACCTTCCTAGAGAGCTGTTGTAGCAATCCAATTCTTTAAAAGCTGCTAGTTATTTTAAAAAAAAAAAAAAATACTACCTTAAATTTTAAGAGTTTCTTCAGTTGTACAAAATTGAACTCAAGTTGTTAAATATTTTATATGTTCAATTCTTTATTTGAGAAAAGTTTTACAGATAGCATCTATAGTATCCTTTAGTCATTGCAAACTGATCAGGTGCACAGTCTCCCAAAAGAACGGACAGTGAAGGCTTAAATAGATGAAACAAATGGAATGATTTCAGGGCTCCAGGAGGATCAAAACCCTCTCTCAGACTTCCATATTCCCTGTAGGTTAAGACAAAGATTTTCTCTGGGCAGCTTCCCCCCTCCCCATGGCTAAGGAGAGGAATTCTGAAGAAAGGTGGGTTTCTACCTTGAATGGCAGGACTGTTCAAGGATCTTAGAAAACTTCAAGGACTTAAAGTAAGACATTGTGTTAATTTAAGAGAAACATTTTATCTCCAGGAATGTCTGTATACAAAAATGAGTTGCCTGCAGTCTTTATCTAGTTACCTGAAGTGGAGCCAGGTGTCTTTAGCTGTGGCCTTGTTTTGTCCTTTGAGGTGTACAAAGGTTCATCCACCACTACCTACCTCAGAGAGGGCAGTGACTTGCAGAGGTCCACTTACTAAGAGTCCATTATTCATATTCGGACAAAGGGCTTAGGCTTTGGGCAACTTAACAAGTAAGCAAGAAAAGTCAATTGGTTAATATTTAATTCAGTTCAAAGCCCACATCATAGTGGTCTCCATCAATTGCATCATTTGTTTTTTACTTATTGTTTAATATCTACAATTCTGTCTTTCTAGATAACTGCACATTTGGGTTCTGTATTTCAATATCTGAATATACAGCAACCAAAAAAGACCACAGTACTATTCCTTTGGTGATTCAACTAAAATGTTCTGGACAAAAACTTATCTAGGTGCACATGGAAATGTGACTAACATTTTTTTCTCTTCCTTCACTTTTTTAAGAAAACAATTTGTTTCTAGAGGCAGTAATCTCTCTTGACTGTGCAGGATGAATTCAGAATCAGTTTTCTCGCTGTTTTTAGGAAATTCTGTTTAGCATCTTTGAAGAGCTTTCTTTTCCTAGATAATTAGTAGCATTTGTTGATAACACAGACAAATTTTATTTCAGAAGGAAAAAAAAATCCAATGAATAATATTTTGGATACTTATGAAATGAAATGAATTGCACTGTGTCATAGTTTTAAACATTCTAAAATCGTGTGTGTGTGTGTGTGTGTGTGTGTGTGTGTGTGTGTATTTTTGATCCTTTGAGGAAAAGAAGAGCACTAACCAGCTTATTTTTGAAATGTTACATTCAAAAGGATGCAGAAAAATAATGCAAGCATATGTCCATATCAAAATAAAATGTAAAACTCAAAACATGTTTTCTTCTAGATTTCAGCTAGATTATTTTTAGCTTTTACTTACTTTAATTTTTTATTAAATATGAAGAAAGCTGTAAGGAAAGCCTATGTTTATTCTAATAGAAAATTTATATTGGCATTTTTCTATTCAACTTGAGAAAGTTAATATATTCCCTTCCTCTTGCTCATTTACTATAATCTGGAATCTGAAATTTTAAATTCATATTAATAATAATATTTATCATGAATTTTGAATTTTTTTGAATGTGTGTTTTCTTGCAATAATGAGCTATCTTGGGAATAATTTTGTGTTTAGGATTTCTGCTGCTTATTCCTAGCTCTGCTACATACATTTTTTTTCTGAAAGACTTTTCAAGCAGCATTAAGTTGCAGCCCACTCCAGCAGAAGGTGCAGGGAGGCCCCACACGTGTTCTCCTCTCACCTGTGGGCTGCATCCCCATTACCAAGCTCCCTGATCACAGCAGTCCATTTATTACTACCCAGAAACCCACAGTGATCTATCTTCATCACTCACCACCCACAGATTATGTGAAAGCTCCTTATGAATGCTATATAGTTGATGCATTTGGACAAG
Source organism: Octodon degus (assembly GCF_000260255.1). Lineage (NCBI taxonomy): Eukaryota > Metazoa > Chordata > Mammalia > Rodentia > Octodontidae > Octodon > Octodon degus. Next base: position 5,063,198 of record NW_004524697.1, on the reverse strand, counting down.
TGCATAATGATACATATCCAGAAAGATAGTATCTTACAGAGTAGTATAAATACTCTAAAAATCTTTGTTCTTCACCTGCTGTACAATACTGGAACATCACTGATAATTTTTAGTGCCTTTAAAACTTTCCCTTTTCCAGAATATCTTAATACAAGAACTATATAGTTTCTGATCTCTCAAGTTGGCTTCTTTTACTTAGTAATATCCATTTAATTTTTTCATATTTCTTATAGCTCAATAGTACATCTCTTCTTAGTACTAAATAATATTTCTTTTTCTGGGTATATCTAAGTTTATTTATTCATTCATCCACTGAAAAACATCTTACAAGTTTTGAAACCATTAACAAATTTGCTGCAAATGTTTTTGTGCAGGTTTTTGTGAGGACTAAATGTCTGCTTTAAGTATATGCCAAAGAGTATAATTGCTAGATCCTTCAGTAAGAATACGTTTGATTTTGTAAGAAACTGCTAATCTGTCTTGCAAAGTAATTGCAATTTGCAATCCCAATAGCAATCAATGGATGCCCCTATCATTCCACATCCTCTTGAGCAGTTGTTCTTTTCAAAGTTCTGTATTATAGCAATATAACAAATTTATAGTATTATTTCATTGTTGTTTTAGTTCACATTTCATAGTTATATATGAGGTTGAGCATTTTTTCATATACTCATTTACTTACATACATGTTATATAATGAATATCTATGTCCCTCCCTCAAATGCAAATGATGAGAGGTGAACCCTTTCAAGCATAGCACTTAGAAGTGAGGCATTTGATAAGTGATCAAGGTCTGAGAATACAGTCACTGTGAACGAAATTAATGCTGTTATGAAAGAGGCTCCTGAGAGACACCTCATTACTTCTGCTGCATAAAATCTTAGCCACTACACAGCATTTGTGGACCAGGAATTGGGCCCTCACCAGACACCTAATAAACTACAGTCTTGATCATGGCCTCCCACCCTACAAAAACAAGATGCACATTTCTGTTGCTTATAGAATAACTGTTACAAGGTACACTCATACAATACACCCAACAGAATAGGACATTTTTCAGGTTTTGTCTTGACTCATTTCTTATGTAGAATATTTATATGAATTAGTTGTTGCGTATGTGTGTGTGTGTTGTGTACATGTATGTGTGTGTGTCTACTAATAGATTATTTTTAATTAAGTTTATTTGTACATTTTAGATATACATGATGAGCATATTCATCATAGGGAATTTGTATCTATACATGATATATCTTGATTATTTTTTTTTCTTATTCTCCTCCCTTCACCTCCTTTTCTCATCCTTATTTAAAAATCTTTGTTTCCATTTTTGCCTTTTTTCACTTTTCCTATTCCCTTTCATCTTTTCTTCCACCCCCCTTCCCTCGGTCCCTTTCCATTTGAAAAATTTCTTCCTATTTCACAATATTTATTATATATTTTTATCATAAACACTAAATCTACTGAAAGAGAAAAAAGGTAGAACACTTGAAGACTTAGGTTAAGTCAAAGACTTTATGAGCAAAATAAATAACCAACAGAATGAAGATACATGCCACAGAGTAGGATATAATTTTTGGGAGCTGTGCCTTATACAAAGGACTGAATCTACAATATATAAATCACTCAAAACATAATGCCCCTAATTTAAGTGCCTATTAAAAAATGTGAATCTGAGATGAATACATGCTTCTCAGATCAAGAAATGCAAAAGGCATATAAATAATGAAAAAGTGTCCAACATTACTGTCCAAATGAAAGATGTAAATTCAAATAATAATGAGACTATAGCTCACTCCAGAAAAAGTGGTTGTTATCAAGAAATCAACCAATAACAAATGCTAGTGACTGGGAAAAAAGGAATCCTTTTCCACTCTTGGTGGGAGAGTAAACTGGTTCAACCGCTGTGGAAATCAGTATGAGGAGGTTAAAATTCTAGATGTTCATTTGGACCCAGCTATACCTCTTCTTTTTTTTTTTTTTTGCTCCGAATGCCTTCAAGGCATGACTGGCTGGCTTGAGTTGTGGGGATCGAACCACAGCAACCTGAGCCTGACGGCTTTGTTGAAGCAGCCACTTACAGAACTAAGCTAAGGGGCAGGCCCCCTATACCTCTTCTTGGTATCTTCTTGAAAGAATTAAAAGCATCATACCACAATGATATATTCATGACTATACACATAGCAGCAAAATTTGTTATAGGTAAATCTTGGAAATAGCCTAAATTCCCCTCAACTAATGAATAGAAAAAGAAGACGTGGATTTCTTAAAATATAATGGCATACTACTGAGCCATAAAATGTATGAACTTGAGACATTTCTAGGTAAATGGAGGCACTTCAGATCATACTCTTACATGAAATAAAATAGACACATATATGTAAATATCACATTATTTCTCAGGTGTGAATTATTTGGTTTTGAAAGGTCTCAGGATTTGTGAGGAGATTTTTGGTTTCACTTTAGTAATGATGTATCTGTTATGTTCCGTATATTTTTACTTCTATCAATTTTTATGTCTTCCTACTCTCATTACCTGACCTCAGTTTTCTCATTAGGGACATTTTTTCCACTGCGTTAAATATGTAATATTTTATTCAATCTTGCTGAATACTTAACCTACAGTCTTTTCTGGAAAATGCTTCTAACTCTTTATGTGACATTTGTTCTTGTACAATTCCCTTTCTTGAACTGTCCTGAGAATTCAAAGGTTATTTTTGTCTTTGTTGAATTTACCTATGACCGGTAATTTGTTTATTTACCAGTTGTTTCTAAATAACAGAAAATACATTTTGATTAAATATCATTATATGAAATAACATAAAAGATACATTAAACAATAACTATAAGATAAATTTGTGCAGTCCATATTAAATATGTAATATTTTATTCAGTCTTGCTGAACACTTAACCTACAGTCTTTTCTGTAAGAAGAAAACAGAATTAAAGAGAAGTAGTTCTTAAACTCAAACCTTTTATATAGATTGTACAATGATTATAATATGGTAACTTATACATTGGAATCTGAGTTTCAGAAATGTCTCTTTTTTATTCTTAAGCATTTTCTCAATTATTCTAACATTGTGAATCTTGCTCTGAATTAAATATTTCAGTAGAAATGAAAGACATGTTTGTAGAGGCTTTCTGCACAGTTATGCAGAAAATGTGAAGTTTTTTATTAAGTGCACTAACTAAAATCTCCAGACAGTGTGTTACAGACCATATAGGACTCTTTAGCATATTCTTTTTCAGAATATATTTCCTGAGAAGTTCTAGTACAATCACTATCTTTGGGAATTAGGAGATCCTTGCTTTGGGGTTGCCAGAGAAATATACCAAAAAGAATTGTATTTCATCAGTGTGAGGAGCCAGAATTTGGTAATTTAACCAGGACAACTAGTACTTGTATTTCTTTAAAGTTGACTAATGGTAAGACAATTTTCCTAGAAGTTTAGAAATAAAGAGTACAAGATTTACATATATTATTGTGATTGCTTTGGTGTAGAAATAATTTTTTTTTCTATATCCAGTGTATGGGACTGGACCCTTGCAGAACGGGCTAAACTTTGTTAGAAGCACTAAGATTTCATGGCAAATGAGATTGAAGAACTGGGTCATTTTTATTCTGACTTCCAGTTTATTGAGGAAGTAGTCATTTTTGTCAGAGACTTAATCTCAGCAAATTATCCCACCCCATGAAAAGCACCTTCACTAATTCTGTTTGTGAATTTATTTATTTATTTATTTATTTATTATTAATTGTATTGAGAAACAAATAGCAATGAGGTAGTTTCCAAACCGATTAAAAGGACAGTTTCAATAATTAATACATTGTATATTATTGTCTTTGTAGTGGTTATTCATAGTAGAAGATGCAGACATGTGAATTTAATAACTTTATTAATTCATTTCAGATCAATGACCTTTCCATGGTGCTATTTTGTTGGGAGCTCTTCTTGCAACTCTGTGCTATTTATTTCTCTTTTTTATATATCTTCCTTTTGAGTATTACCACAACATTATTGCCTTATGTTACATAGAATATTTTATCCATATTCAGGATCCTTGAAGTCTCGTATTCAGTATTACAAGGCTTGTCAGAGCATTTCACATAGAGATCATAGATTTCTTTCTACTAGAGTTCTGATGACAACAATGTTATTTCAAAAAGATAAATATTTTTTAAAAGTAACTTTTCAAATTACATTAAAGCATATATAACAGATATTTATAAAATAATAATAATAACAATAATGGAGACAATCAGGAGGACTTTGAGGAATTGTTCAGGGCTTGGGAGATAGCTCAGTGGCATAAGCACCTGCCTGGCAAGCCCAGTGTCCTGAGTTTGATCCCCAGTCCCCCCCCCCGCAAGAAAAAAGGAATTATTTTCAATACAAATATATGAAAAAGTTAGTAAAGGAGTTTTTCAACTGATAGATTATAGGTGGCAAAACCCATATCCTAATATCTGTACATTTTCTTAAACTAAAAATGTTAGAATAAATTTTAAATGTCCTAGAACACAGGTTTGAGTCTAAGACCATGCCATCCCCAACACACTTGATCTTGTCTAAAATGCCGACTTGCTTGGATGATAATAAGAAATTAATGTCTACCGATAGCAATAGGTTTCAAGGTCTGCAAGATTTGCATTGATAATTCCAAATCACTTCCTAACATTACATTATTCTTTGAAAAATCATAAAAATGGCATGTAATTTGTGTATCATTTTAATGACTTTAGAAAAGACACATTAACCATCTAACAGTAAACCATATGCAACTGTTACAGGAAATTTAAGGTGGACCACTTCTATTGTTAATTTAAATGTATCCCAATATTCTAGAAATTAAAGGTGCTGTCCCCAGAGAGGAGAAATTGGGAAGGGGTGTAGCCTCTAGGAGATAGGACCTACCGGGAGATCATGTGGAATGTTACTGGAAAGTGTTCTCAAAGGTTCAAATTAGGGCCTCAAGCCCTTCTTCCTTTTCTGCTTTGCTTTTTGCCTCTTGTGGTGAGCTTATCTGATCTATCTTATGCCCTCTACCATTGCTATCTGATGACCTCCAGAGGCCTCAAATTATGTCACCATCCAGTCATGGACTTGAAACTTCAAAACTGCAAGAGGAGTAACACTTTTCTAAATTATCTCAGGTATTTTGCTACAGCAACAGAAAGCTAATTCATACTAAATAAAAGTAGTTGTACTCAGAGAATAAGAATAATGGTGCACTATAAGAATGTTTCATGGAGAATGTTAATGCTTGAATGAGTTCATTTTCTTTCTATAATATACTTTCTTAAACAGTACTTCCCAGAAATATAAAGAAAATCCAGAGTTTTAGCTCAGCTTCCAAGTATTTAACTCTTGAAGAGAAAATTGAAGAGACTATATGAAGACTATGATGATAAGAATTAGGTTATTTAAAAGGTTTATTTCATTGAGTTTCTATCTTTCCAGAGACAGCATAAATGCTATACAATGTTGTGTAACTGATATTTTCATGAATTGTATGTGTCTTACTCCATTTCTATTTCATGATTGCATTACCATGTAGAAAAAGTATATTTACTGGATTGTTAGTAAAGCCAAAGCTGATAAATATAGCTAATTAAAGGCCAGCCAGATAGCTCAGCGAATTAAAGCACCTGCTTAGCCAGGCACAAGGTTCAGAGGTTTGATCCCCACCCCAGGGCACGCTGAGACAGAGATTAAGACTGGGCATGGTGGTGGTGCACCGGTAATTCCAGTGCTTGGGAAGCTGAAAACAGGAGAATCACTTCAAGTCCGCTCTATGTAGTGAGACCCTGCAGAGCCTGTAGGCCCTGCACTAAATACAAAAAAAAGCTAATTAATTAGATATCTTCGTAAATATAAGGTTTTCAAATGACCAAGTCATCTGAATACAAAAAAAGATATTTTATTACTAAACAGTATATGGTCCTGCATCAATTTAAATTAAATTCCCATAATAGAAGAAACTTGGGCAAATGTAGTTCATGAGTTGCAAAACTAAGGTTTTGTATAACTGTTACCTCACCGAGACATACAAAAGTGTGGCAATACACATCTAGAACATGACAGGTGGCCAGCGTGTCCTCTAGGAATCAAGACGCAAGTAGAATATGTGTCCAATGCAGATATGACTTTCCTTGTAGCCCTCCTTTTTCTCTAATTTTGGTCTGCAAACTTAGGTTGTTAACCATCCAGAAGACAAGCTTATTGTTATTATCAAATGATTTAGGCTATCAAGCTTAACCTCACTATCTCACTGCATTTCAAACATCTTAGGCATAATAAAGAACCGGTATTTTTCATCAAGTATTGATATGTTGAACTTTAAGTCCCTACAGAATATGATAAAAAACATTTAAAAATTAGATTATATTTTAAAAATAGGATAAAGAATTATATACTTCTCATGTTTGCACATAAGTCCAAAAATCTCACCATATACAACCTTGAAGCAGGAAAGATATGAGCACATTCAAAGAGGTTGTTTTGTTTTATTAATTTTTTTTTTTATTTTTGGCAGAACCAGGAATTGAACTCAGGCCTTGTGCTTGCCAGGGAAGTGCTTATTCTACTGAGCCATCTCCCCGGCCCCCAAAGAGGTTTTATAAAGAGGAACAATTAAAGTATTTATTTTAGTGTACATATAAAAGTCAATGCAACAGAATAGCTAAGAAACAGAAAAATGCATATAAAAGTCTCACTATACAATGAAAAGCATTTCCAATTACGAGATAAATTAATTTAAGATCCAGAAAATACACACATTGCTAAATTTTTATCTTGAAATACACTCTCAATGTAACATAGATTGAAGAAATATAAAAACAGTAAACATCATAGCGGATAAAAAACGAATGTTCTAAGCTAAGGCAGTATTTTCTAAGCATAACAGTGAAAAAGAAATGTCAAACAATTCTTTATTATATTTCAGTATTAAGTCAATATATTTTAACTCAAAATAGCAACATGCAAAATGGACACCTCATACATGCATCTATTCGGTATTCAAATTATGATTAGTGCTAGATATATATGAAGATATACTGTAAAAGTAAAATATGCATTGATTTGAAGGTAGTACAAAATATAGCAATTTCACATTTAATATTAAGCAAATTTTGAAATAAAGACATTAAATGCATATTTGATCACATACTCAGTTAAAATTATGAATTCAGTACATATTCAATCACATACTCAATATTAAAATAAATTATAAATAGCATCAGATTTTGTATATGACAACTAACAAGATTTCAATTACTTCTGCAGCTGTTTAAATTACATGTGCACATATTTTCATTTAACAGTATTGATTCATAAATAAGTTTGTTAGGTTTTTGATTAATTCTTTTCTCAGAAATTCAATGTGCAATTACTTCCATTAAAGATACAAATTAAAGATTTTTAAGCTCTACTCTTGTACATGTATGACTGTGGCAATGAGAAATTCATTGCAAAAAAATATATTCTTTGATAGTGTAAATGGAGTGAGAGATTTCTTTCTCTGTTTATAAATGCTTTATTTTTAATACTGCATTTTTGTTTTTGGTACTGGGCATCAAAATCAGAACCTTGGGCTAACCAGGCAGGTGATTATACTGCTGAACTGTATCCCTGGCCCCTGCATTTTATTTCTGATAATTGTATCATCCTGACTTTGTTATTGAAAAGGAAATTTTGTATTTGTCCAATATTGGAAGCTCATATAGTTACAGTGGAGCTTTTCTGTTTTACTTGGTTTGTGTTTATTTTTTTAGTCCATAAGGTTAAACTCAGGGCCATATGCATGTCAAGCATGTGCAGTACCATTTAGCACATCTCCATCCCTGGTTCCAGGGGAATGGCGGGTGATAGCGTGCATGTTACAGGAGAGATGTAAGTTACTACAGAAGAGAAGGATGGAGGATGGACCAATTTTTCGTTTAACTCTCTAGGCAATGGTTTCTTCCTTTGCCATAAAAACATAGCTTCTCTGTACGTTTTCATAGCTACTTTGGCATAAGCCAGTTTCTGTTGCCACTAGGTTATAAATGAATTGGTGACCCATGTTGCATGAGAAATAGACAAATCAGAGTCCTTCTTGAAAGAAGTTTGCAATGCCATCATCCCCTCAGGAATGTACCAGTATATGGGTTCCTACTGGAATTTCATTTTATCTATTGCCAACATGGCTTTTCATTATATGTGAGAATGTGAGGGAATTGATGTTCATTCCTCTAATTTTTTCATACTGAAAATTTTATCCTTCAGGTTCTTGAGTATTGCTGGCACCTAGTGCTAGCAGCAAGGTTAACTACATTGGTGTTACCAGTATTAGTCCTCTGAGAACTTTAAAATGATAAAGGATAAAAAAAATAAAATATGAGGTCTCAATATAAAAAAATTTAAAAATTTTTCGTAGGTATGATCATATTGCAAAGCACTATACTATTTTAAACTGCAAAGTGAATTATAAATTTAATTCTAAATGAAGTTAAAAGTGAAAACTTAGAATTTAGAACATTGGATAGATTTATATTCAATGTTTAGTTATGACTAATGAAGCAAATATATGCATTGTTTTGTTTTTCAGAAGTGATTTAAAGGAAAAAATATCCTAATGCAATTTATAGTGCTTTAGTTTACTTTAAAGAAATCAACCCAAGTATTAAATCATTTTACAAAGAAATACGTTGAGGTGATTATTTTTCCAGGGGATTGTTCCATTTATATTATTCTAATTTAAAGTAGCATAAAATATTTTAAATGAGTATAACTACTTACAAAATTTATTTGTTGTAGAGAAAAATATTTCTACTAGCATTCTGCCACCAAGCATTATTATAAATAGTGTCATAAAAATTCAAGTATAAATTTCTAATTTTGAAGCAAAATTTATGAAATCAATTGTCAATGCAAAAAAACATTTCAACATTGTAATTTGAACATTTCTTTAACCCTACCTGTAATAGCTATACAGAACTCTAGCTTCTAATTTTCATTTTTAGTCATGTTTCCCACTCTAGCTGAAGACTAATAGAAAATTAAATCAACAATACTATATCCCAAGATTATAGAAAATTGCTACAATATTATTATAATTGCATCATTTTAGGAAATTTCCATTATATAAAGCTAAACATTCATTGAGTGCTTGGTAAGTTAGATACTAGATAATAGTTATGCATTACAGAGGAGTCTGTAAGAGGAGAAACTTCAAAATATTTAAAGTAATTTTATAATATACAGTTCTTTATTGTAGAATGCCATATATTTTATTACTATTGCTTATTTTGACAACTCTGCAGAATAATTTTTGGATACAATCATTATAAATTTTTTTCTTTCAAATGTTATGTTTAAAAATTATATTCAGAGGCTGGGGAGATAGCTCAGTAGAATAAGCACTTGCCTGGCAAGCACAAGGGCCTGAGTTCAATCCCTGGTTCTGCTAAAAATAAATAA
>NW_004524697.1:5039610-5052814 GCF_000260255.1 Octodon degus | reverse complement strand
TCAAAATATTGCTATAATAAAATAAAATTTCATAGAACAATGAATATGATATGTCTAATTATTACAGAAAATCCAGAAAGGCCGGGCCAAATACCTCAGTGGATTAAAACACCTAAAGAAAGCACAGGGGCTGAGAATTCGAACCCCAGTCAGCCGTGCCAGCCCTGCCCCCAGGAGTGATGGGCTGTGCCTATAATCCCCGCTCTTGGGAGGTTGTAAACAGGCAGATCACTAAGAGTCTGAACTAGTAGTGAGACCTAGAACACCCTGTAGACCCTTCCCTAAGATACCAAAAAAAAAAAAAAAATTCACAAAGAAATTTAACTGCAATATCAAGCAATCTGTAGACAGCATGCTAAAAGTAGATTAAAGTTGTTTTCCTTCATTATAAATTTCCAATAAGCAGAATTTTATTTTTCTTTTCTGAACTGAGTCTTTCCTATTCTGAGATTAGAAACAAAATGTTTCCAGTTTCATTTCAAACATTTGAACTTTTACACGACAGCAATTTTCTGTGCATATGAAATTCATAGATACAATGTTTCGCAAGATGATCCAATCAAATCTCATACCACATTAGTGATTTGCATGAAGGATACAAGGTCTTAATAAGAACTGTGTTATATAGGTGCAGTCTGGATTGTGTAAACAGTATGTGAATATTGATTTTAATATTAAACTATCGTGTTGCTTGATAATGCCTCAAAAATGCAATTTGCAATGTGTTCATTTAAAGGATAACATACCGTAGGAGGTCATCATCACCATTCATGGCTCACATCAGTTGAAAGCTATGAAAGCTATATTTTATCCATTAAAAACTTATCTCATGCTAGCATTGCATTTCAGATTTATTTCAGGGCACTAGTCATTGTAACAGAAATGTCATTTTATTTTAGCACAATTTTAAAAGCCAAAATGAACTCTTATTTGGTTATTATCAAGTTCTAATTGTAAATTCTGATGGGTTTTCATGCAATGCAGTATATTACAGTCAGAAACAAAGGAGAGAGGGGCATATTTACTACGGAATTTTGTATTGAATATTTGTTTTAGCTACTTTTTACTCATTGCTGGGACAAATACCCAACACTCAAAAATAAGGAAGGAAAGGCTTATTTAACTAACAGTTACTGGAGGTTTCAGTCCATGTTCAGCTGCCTGCAAGGCAGAGTGGCACAAGGCAGAGAACAACCTTTCTTAGCTGCAGCAAAGAGCTAGTGCAAAAGGGAGGAGGAGCAGCAACAATATCTCTCTTAAATTGCATTCAGGCTGTCCACTCCAGATTGGGGGAAGTACTCACACCCATAATCCCAAGTAGTACTAAGACCCATAATCCCAGTGGATCCTGAATCAATCTCAAACTCTAGAAGTTCCCACCCCATGACTGCATGAGGCTTTGGGGGACAACTAGACACAAACCATAACAATATTTTATAACTATTTTCTTGGTCAGTTATTCCAATGGCCTGAACAAAAAGTGCACAATATCACCAAATAGCACTCCAACTTTAGACTATCCTATATTCTATAGAGTTCCATAAACACTAGTTAAAAAAGATCAGTCAATATTTTAGGCTTTAAGACCAAAATATTTGTCATGTTTATTCAAATGAGTGACAATCAATTCATATATAAATAAAGAAGCTAGACTGTGTTCCAATAAGCGCTTACACATTTATAAAATCAACCTGCAGGCTACAGTTTGATAACCTCTGTTCTCAACCAGAACTTCTTAAGCTTTGGTGGTCATGTGAAGCTCCCGTGGGGATAATGGCTCCAGCCCAAGTATTTCAGTTTACTGAGCATTTGAGCTAATAGTGTTCTGGAACTATCCATTTTAATGAATCTTCTCGTCACGGAGTTTGGAAGTAAAGCTCTAGTCAAGAGGAAGAAACCATTTTTACTACAAAATGAAAATGTAGTAATATCATAAAAAGTTCCTTTAGGTATGGAAGAATTGAAAAAGATAAAATTCAACACTAACGTATCATTTAAGTGGTAGTAAGTAGAGCAGCTAGCATACCTGTTAGTGGTGGAACAAAGGGATAGGTGGACTTATTAAGTGCTTCGCAAAGGCCCCTGGGCATCTGTGCCACTAAAGTTGGCTAAACTCAGAGAAAGACTCAGGAGCACGTGAAGCGAGACTTCCAAAAAGGGAACCCTTACTTAGTTGCATGTACTCATCCTGATAATGGGATATATAAAGACTGCACAGAAAACAAATGACAAATCAATTGACTGCTATTACTGGGATTAGGTGCCTCTAATGGGGAAAAGAAACACTTGTTACTGTGAACAGGAAAGTAAATGACAAAATTAAAAACAGTGGGCAAAGAAGAGTCATTGGCCCTTCTTATAAAAAATGATGTTATTGAAACTTGAAAACCCACATGCTTTTTGGATAGTCATTGAGTTGGGTACAGAGAGAATAAGTGAATCGGAAGATAAAAATGAGCAAATTACTAAAATGTAAACATCATCAGATAAAGAAAACAGAAGATAGGTAAGTAAAATTAAATAATTTAGATTTTATATAGCTTCTAAAAGGAAACAACATGTAAATTGGAAATAAACTGTAGTTAAAGTCACAATGGCAAGTGAGGCTATTGCCACAGTTCAGAGAACATGATGCCTTCTGTCTGAAAAATATTACTAATAGCCAGTTCTATAATTTCAGAAGAAAAAATAATTTTTAGAGATAATCTATAACGCACGCTAACGAACATTGATACTGCATAAGATTTCAAATTTTCTTATGAATATGGAATCTTTTATCTATTATCTAGGTTTAGACCTAGGATTTAGCCTAGGCATAGTTTTTAGTTAGTCTTGAGTATAATAATTTAAAGCACTTCTGCTCTCTAAAATGCTTTCATCTTAAAGTTGATAGTAGAAAATACTTTAGGGCCAGTGAAATAGCTCAGCAGACTAAGTGCCTGCCAAGACAAGAGCAGGGATTGGGGTTTGATCCCCAGTTCCACATGTCACACTGGTCCTTCCCCCAGGCGCGCTAATAATCCCAGTGCAAGGAGGCTGAAAACAGGAGAATAACTACAAGTCTGAGCTGCGTAGTGAGACCCTGTACCAATTACATTAAGAAAAAAAAAATTTCAGGGCTGGCAGTATAGCTCAGTGGACTAAGCACTTGCTTAGGTAAATGCAGGGGCCAGGGTTTGATCCCTGGCACCACATGCCACACTGGCCCCATCCCCGGCATGCTGAGCCAGTGATGCAGTCCAACCACAGTGGAGAAGCCTGTAATCCCAGCACTAGGGAGACACAAATCAGGTGGATCACTAAGAGTCTGAGCTGCCTAGTGAGACCTTGCACAAAAAAAAAAAAAAGAAAAAAAGCTGAAAAACTTTTAACTACTAAAAATGTAAAAAGAAATTATACAGAGAAACAAAAAATATAATGTATTGGATTTAAGTAAAAACCATTTTCTCTTTACAGTAAAATGTGAAACAGTCAAAGTACTTAACTAAAAGTATTTTAAAACTAACACAAAAAATTAAGAAACTGTAGTTTCAGCATGAATTGTCAATATAAATGTGAATTGTTCCATGGTTTCTTACAGTTAGGCTTTAAAATAAACTTAATCACATATGATTATTAAAGTAAAAAATCAGTCCATTTTGTATAAAAGAAATTGAAAATATGAAATAAGTACATGAATTCTGTTTGTCTAAAAAGGTAATCCCTGACTACAAAGATAATATAATTAAATTTAGAAAATTATGAAAAATACTAAAGCTGGCAGTGGTGTCACACACCTCTAGTCCCAGCACTGAGAAGTCTGAGGCAGAAGAACTGCCATGATGTAGTCTGCCTTGAGCTACCTCATGAGGTCAAGTTCAGCTCAAACTGTGTAGAGAGACACTGTTTCAAAATAAACAAAGAACTGAGAAGATAGCTCAGTAGAATAAGTGCTTGCCTGGCAAGCACAGGGTCCTGAGTTCAATCCCTGGTACTGGAAAAGAAAAAAAAAAATCTATTCAAAATAAACAAAGAAAAACAACAAAAAAGACACTTCAATCTGTAAAAAGGTGTTGTATACATATTTTGCATAAATATAACCTAAGAACCTAAGTGAATATTCTAACAGTATGGTAATATATCTGTCTACTTTGTATTTCCTTTCCAATGATATGCTTTATTTAATCTTTAAGTTAAAACTCATTGCCTATTTTATTTTAAGACTTTGGTGAACATAATTTTTTGAGTTGTGAAGTCTATGGAACCTTCTGTTTCATTCTAAAATATTTTTTGCATTCTTTGGACACTTACCATTTTAATTCAAACAGTCTTTATCCTTAGTGTGCAAATTGTGCATAGAAGTGTACATACCTCAACAGACTGATGTGGAAGATGAGGATCATATTTATAGTGAATTGGTATTTACTTATAGCTCATTTTGTTTGAAGCAGTTCTCATTTCACCTTGCCCTTTCCGATATATTCTTATAGCAGGGATTTTTTTTTTTTTTTTATTTTGTAGACCAGTGCAACGTGTATTTTAGCTCATTATTGTAGTTTGGAAAAAAGGGAAATATATTTATTTGAATAAATTTGTTTAAATTCAGATAAACTATCCAACAGAAATTTTACAGTGGCCTAAGATTGCATTTCCTCAAATATTTGCTGTCTATCTGGGAGAATACATCATTATTCATGGCCCCAACTCTTATTCCCTTCACATCTGACTTTATTTCTCTATCCCCCTCCAGAATCACAATTCAAGCGATTTGGTAGGCTTCTTAATAATCAATTATAGTGTGCATAGTTTAGCTTTTCAATATTTGTGTCTTTTCTACAACTTTCAAGTTATTTCCTTATAGGATTCTCAGAGTCAAAACCAGCACTTATGTCTCATTCTTAATAGATACTCAGTAAATATAGATAGAATATTTTCATCTGATCTTTTTGCTACTTAACTTACATAATCTTATGAGAACCCTCAATCACTTCTCTGATCATGGCTCATATGTTGGTCTTAAAAGTTCTCTATCAATTTATATCATCTGGGCATTGAAGCTAAGATTGTATAGGCATTTTATTTTCCACTGTTCTCCAAATCTAGGCTAGTTTCTTTCTTTGTGGCTTCTAGCGCTTTCCTTTCTTCATAATAAAACTCACTCTTTGCTCCTACTCTCCTTTGATTGTAAGCATTTCCCTGACCCTGGAGAGTGCTTAAATTGCTTTCATTTTTACCAAAATACTTCATATCAGTAGGAATTAGCTTATCCTTCTGTGGGGAATCTTCTATTTTTATATTGCTATACTGCGTTTTAGAGTAGAGGATAAATTGCTAGGGAGTAGAGTTTGTATCCCTGATACCTCTCTGTAGCACTTTGGACCACACTGTTTATCACACATGCTAGAGGCTTGAATTTGTGATTTTCTGACAGCGGTGAACCATAGAAAGTCAATACCAGATATGGTTGAAGCATAAGTGCTGTTTATCCTCAGGCTCAGAATCAAAGGACATGCTGTTTTGTTATATAGAACAAGCGTCATAAAATTGTCTCTATTATTCTTAAGAAAATTATTACCTGAGCGTAAAAGTATTCTTGAGAATGGAAGAAAGAAAAAAAAATCTCTTTTTAAGACAAAAATCTAAATATTTTGGAAAGAAAATTCATTTTGATCCTAATGCATACAAGATTAACTTGGCCCTTCTCCTTATAGCAAAACACAAATAATTTGGAATTTTGAGATACCCAGCACTAATTTTTTGATGTTCTTTTCATTTTAATGAGAAAAAAGATAAAATAACACTGAAACAGTTTCAAGACAGGTTAGTATGACAGTTACAATACTTAATACATTGAATATTGTTGTATTCTTAGTAGTTATTCAGAGAACAAAATGAAGACATGATATCTTGTCTTAACAATATTAGTACAAATCTTTCCTCTCAATGAACTAAGAGAAAATAACTGTATATCTATCCTAACTATCTTGTATATACATATATATTTCTCCCCCCACACACACACACACATAAAAAAGGTCCTTTATTTATATCCCCCTTTTTTGTTTTCTTTTGTCAGAGATGGGAATTCCATTGCTCTAAGAGAAGCTGTATTTGTAGAAGTCTTTAAAGGACTTTTTCATACTTGATGCCAGACCAAAGATTGTAGGTACATGAATTCAGCAAAATAACCCAATATAGCCCAATAGCCCATAATAGTACTGGGTTATCAG
Source organism: Octodon degus (assembly GCF_000260255.1). Classification (NCBI taxonomy): domain Eukaryota; kingdom Metazoa; phylum Chordata; class Mammalia; order Rodentia; family Octodontidae; genus Octodon; species Octodon degus. The sequence continues at coordinate 5,046,605 of NW_004524697.1, read as the reverse complement.
CACAACTGGCAATTGCCTGAAGTTTTTGATATGAGCCTTTCACACCTCAGCATATTAAATAGCTTTTGTTTTATGCCTGGTGGTTACACTTTTCTGCTGGATGGTTAAGACCAAGTTAAAGCAAGACCCATATAACCCAAACTGTAACTTTTGCTATCTGACAAAGTCAGTCAAATCCCCTCAGGATTTATGCTGGAACCATGTAGAGCACCTTGTGGGTCTTTCATCAGTGTCAGCCATCTGGATGAGTCACGGCCATTGCTTGACCATTGCTCTGCGTGAAAGCCTGAGAGAATTTTTCTCTCCATGGGACTCTCCTTAGCCATACTATGCATCATCAATCACTTTCCACTGTGGCCCCACAATCTCCTTGATCAGTAAATCTGGGACACCACTGAGTTACAGGATGTCACAACAATGGTTCTTTTATGTCCTGAATCCTCACTAACCTTGAAGGTCTAGGGCCAAAATATTGGCTATCCACGTAGCCCCTCTATTTCTCTAATTTTTATCTGTAAATTTTAGTTGTTAAACATCCAGAAGAGAAGCTTAATGATATATTGCCCTCTAACAGAGGCAGTTGGAATATCTATGGCTGTCGGAAAATAGCAGCTTTATATTAAGTAAGGTGTTTGATATTCAGACAGTGATATTAAGCCCAGCACTAATTTTATCCCTGACAGTCTACATATTACACAGTGTTGATATCTCATTTTTTGGCTGCAATTGAATTTTTATATTACTACTATTTTTTTCTGTATTTTAGGGAAGGGTGTGTAGGGTGTTCAGGGTCTCACTGCTAGATCAGACTCATAGTGATTCTCCTATTTACAGCCACCCAAGTGCTAGGATTACATGTGCACGCCACCACGCCCCATCTCAATCTGGATCTCAGCATGCCCCGGGGGTGGGGCTGGCATGCAGGCCTGGGGATTGAACCCCCACACCCTGCACCTGCTTGCAGGTGCTTTAATCTGCTGAGCTATTTGGCTGGCCCTTATTACTAAAATTTTTTAAACATCCCATTCAATATCATTTTATCTATATTTTAAATTTTCAAATATGTGAATTATTCATTTCAAAGAGATTAAGAATTTTAGTTTTTTATATTTAATGTTTTTGCTTTTAAGAGATAAAACAATACAAGAAAAGATTATGCAGTTTCTAAACAAGATAATAGAAGAGTAATAAAGGTAGATATATTTCATATTGCTATCTTCAAAGTAGTTGCTCATATTACAAGATGCAGTCAAGAGAATAATATCAAACAATATAAACACAAACCATTGTTTTCAGTGAAATAATGGAAGTTAGAAGTACAACTATCTGAAATATTATATGATCTCTCTATATATGATACATATATGGTATATATTTATTTTTGATCTATGTGGTATATCATTTAAATATATTTTGTATCACATATGTCGTATATAATATCTATTACAAATATTGATATATATATGACAGTTAAGTATATTAATGTATCTATTTTTAAGTAATATATATATATATATACACTCTATTCCTCCATCTCAATTTTTCTTCTGTTTCTTCCCATTCCACAATATCTACTGTACTTTGGGGAACTTATTTACTATTTCAGCTTCTTATATAGGAAAATAATATGATGTTTACACGTTCAGCTCTGAATTATTTTAATTATAAATATAGTCTCAAATTTCATCCAAGATCCATAAAATCTGAAGTTTATCCTTCTTTATACCTGTATAGTACTATCTTGTATAATAATATCACATAGTTTTTTATTTGTTCCTTGGTTGATGGGAACTTGAGTTGTGTTCAAAATCTAGTTATTATAAGATCTAGTTATTACTGCTATAAACACGGGTACACATACAATACTGTGGCATGATGTTTTTAATTCTTCTGGGGAGATATACAAAGCAGGAAAATGTGGGTTGAATGGGATTTCAAATTGTAGAATTTTGCTTTCCATAGTGATTGTACCAATCTACACTCCCAAAAACAGTGAAGAAGAGTTCCCTTTTCCCCATAGCACTGCTATCACTTATTACTGTTGACTTCTTGATGACAGCCATTCTTTTTAGAGTGAGATGGAACATTAGCATTGTTTTAATTGGCATCACTTAAATGGTTAATGACGTTTAATTTTTTTCATATATATTTATTTTTCATTTGTATTTCTTTATCTGAGAAGTTCATATTTATCTCAGATGCCCATTTTAGGATTCGATCTATGAATTTTCAGGAATCTGATTATTTTCAATTCTTTATATGTTCCAGAGAGAAGTTCTTTTTCTGAAGGAAAATTAGCTAATCGTTTTTTCACACTATGTGAGTTTTCATTTCACTCTGTTGGTGAATTATTTGCTGTGCAAATATTTCTTAATTAAATAAGATCCCAGTTGTTGATTCTTTGAAGTATTTCCCATTCTTTCTTGTCCTTGGTGGGCTGAATTTCTGGGATTGCATTTTGCTTCTGCATGTTGTCATTTTTCTATTTTTTCTTTCTAATTTTACTTTCTATGTTAATCCTTGCCAATTTTTTATAGTACATACCTTTATCACTAGTATTGAGCCTTCCCCAGGAAATGTCCATTCTTCAAGGAGGTCCTCTAGTTGTAGGAGGTTCTTCATAACTAGACCAAGAAAGTAACTTCCCAGTTTGTGAAGGGTGCAATGTTAGTCCTTGGCCCAACACCCAATCCTTTGGTTTTGGGTTATGGTTATGATAATGAGACCACACAATTGCAGAGTTATCATACAAGGGAGAAAAACTGGTTATAACATGTATGATGTCTTGGCAACTGTAGTACAGTTAGTAATAATAATAGAATCAAGTACAGTTTAACTACAGACAATGTATGGTAAACATTAAATTTCTACCTCTAACCTCAGGAGTTAATTCTAAATTTATATAACAAAATCAAACATATACCATATACTTGAATGCAGTGATCTTTTTCCCCTTAGTGGAGTGATTTCACCATTTTGTGGTGGGCAGGGTTGTTAAGATGCATAAAGGACAGGATAAACTGATGAATTAGGTCTAATATAGATGAATGAAGACTGGAGTTAAAAATATAAGCACCAGAGTTTGGAGATACTAGAGGGAAAGAATAAAATAGAATATAAAAACATAGTCAGAAAGGGAAGAGATAATGTTTAATCACTTGAAGGTTAAGTTGAAAAAGTAGTTAAAAATGAGAGAAAGAGATTCTGTGGAAGAAAACAAACAAAAAAAAGTTCAGAAAAACAGTGGAAAAAAGAGATGAAAGAAAGAGAGGGAAAAAGAAAAAAAAAAGTGGAAAAAGGAGGACCAGAAAAAGAAATAGGGAAGAAGAAGAAACAGAAGGAGGAAGAAGAGGAAGAGGAGGAGGAAGAGGAGGAGGAGGAGGAGAAAAGAAAGAAAGAAAGAAAGAGAAAGAAAGAAAGAAAGAAAGAAAGAAAGAAAGAAAGAAAGAAAGAAGATAAACTCTAAAACAAAAATAACTACAAAATATAAAACAAGATAAAATCCAACCACACAGGAAAATGATAGTCAATCAGACAAACAGGGAGCATAATAATAGTAAATACCTCTGGTGCTTGCACTTCTGTGATAGTGTCCATGTCAGATCCCAGAAATGTGCTGTGTCCCCCAGCCAAGTTTTCCATGGAAATTGTGCTGCGTGTGGCCTTGGCCTCTGGGTGTGGGGCTGGCACTCATCTTCTGTGGGTGGATTTCTCCAGACCCCAACTGCTGACTCCTCCTTGCTGCTTCAGACAACTCCACATTTCTAGACTAGCTGATCCCTTGCCTGACAAAGGCTGTGTGTCACCTGATACCAGGAGTGCCAGACCTGTAACTCAGTGGTCTGCTCGCTACTTCCACCAAAGCAGGTAAAAGATTTTGTTTTTGCCACCAAAAATTTCATTACTTCCAGGATTCACTTATAATTCTGAGGTAAAAATAACTTTAAAGTGCACCATCATCGATTTAAGCTCTTATTCATTCCTCCCATGTGATTATGATTATTTTTAGTTAACTTCAAAGACCTTGAATTATGAGTGATGCCAACAATGATGTACATTTTTTTAAACTATGAATTATTTCTTAAACTATGAATTATTAAGTTCAATGTGCTTTATCAACAAAATAAAAGGTCATATTACAGTTTCTGCTAAACAGAAAGTTTATTCTTTAAATGAATTATATTTAAAACTTCTAGTGTGGTTGTAAACGCAGTGTTTAAGGATGCAGAGCCTGTAAAGTTTGTTCCTGTTTAAGAGTATAAAAAAGTCTACCTTTTTCTTTTTTTTTTTTCTTTTTTGTGTTTTAGGGAAGGGTCTACAGGGTGTTCAGGGTCTCACTACTAGATCAGACTCGTAGAGATCCACCTGCTTAAACCTCCCTAGATCTGGGATTACAGACATGGGCCACCATATCCAGTCTCAATTGCTGTCTCAGCACACCCTGAGGGTGGGGGCGGCATGGAAAAAAAAAGCCTACTTTTATAAACTTATCCAACATCATTTGTGATATTATTATCTGATCCCTTAAATATTTTCTTTATTCTTATTAACCTTTCAAAACTCATTTTTTATTTTATTTTATTATATTTAGGAGAGGGTCTATAGGGTCTCACTACTAGATCGCACTCCTAGCGATCCTCCTGTTTACAGCCTTCTATGTGCTGGGATTACAGGCACACCCCACCACACCCAGTCTCAATCCCCATCCCAGTGTGCCCTGGGGACGGGACCCACACAGCAGGCCCAGGGATCAAACTACCGGCCCCTGTGTCTGCCTAAGCAGGCACTTTAATCCACTGGGCTATTTGGCCAGTCCTCAAAAATCATTTTGACACCTCTAAAATATAGAAGCTAGATCCCTTCCTATGTTCATTAAAAGCCTTAATTGACAGAATCTATTTTGTGTATGCTTTAAAATCCATAAATTCCTATCCATACATGACAGAAACTACTGACAAGATATTCCACTGAAAATAAAAAATGCATGACTCACTTGAAAAATTTACTTTGAAGTGATTAACAAACTAAAACATGAAACAGTAGGACCATTGTTATACATTTTCTTTTAAATCTTCAGCAATTCTGGTCAGCCTTGTAGTTTATTAGTTTTGTAGAGCAACACACACGGTGTGTAAATGAACATGACCTACAGTGTTTCTCCCTTAAGTAGGCAGCTAACTTGGTATCTGAGGTAAGATAATGGGTCAGGATTCATAATTTATGAAGAAAAGCTCTGAAAAAATATATGTGTATATATGTATGTATAAAACAATATTTCATGTGGTTGTATTTGTATTTTCATAGAATATTAAATTATTCAGATTTGGAAGTAATACAAAGATTATTCATAGTCCAATTGTTTTACTGTATTTATTGAGAATTTACATTGGATAAGAAAAACTGGTTTATAACATAGCCAGTTATCCATCTACCATCTAGTAGCAAGTATAAAGATGGATAAATAATTATTATAATATTCTCTTAATTTTTACTGAAATATAATAGATAGTAGATATAAAAATGTCATGTGTATTCCAATTCAATTTGTGCTAAGTTGGAGTAAATATGTAAACAGAATGTTAGGATACCTGGATTTCATAACTCAAGGTATATCAAGGAGTAAGAGGAAGAATGTTTCCAAATTTAACTTATAATGGTAACTTATAATGTTGAAAACAAAGGCATAGGAAAGCAAGATATCAAACCTGCAGAATGGTTATATGTGGTTGACTGACAAAAAGTTGAAAGCAGAGCATTCGGATGAAATCTCAAGGATCGTATCAGCAATCATATTTTTTATTAAGAAATTTAAATTTTTCTGGAAGGAAATGTAGAGACAATGAAACATTTTTAAGAAGGAAGTGGCATAGTCAGCATTATTTGAATGAAAGAATTTTTCACCGTATATTGGTACTTGCATGAACGAAAAAGAAAGGCAAATTAGGAGACTCTGATAATCTTATTTAAATAAGTACAAATGTACGTTACATAGTAACAATAACCTAAGCACAAACCAGTGGAAAGAAAATATTTAAGGGTTATTGGTCTAAATGATCTGTTGAATAAAGAACATAAGGAAATTAGGGTTGCAGAATAATTTCACCTTTTATATTAAACAACTAGATAGGAGGGTTGCCTTATGCTAAACTGATTTCAATTTGACTTAAGTTTTTACTATGTATATATGTGAGTATCAAAGTGTGACCCTAAATTGTCTCTGTACATAGTGAATTTACCATAGATTGATATGTAAATAATGTGAAAGCTAACCCAGGAATTTATCCTTGTAACCAAGCAACTGAGTCTTAGTCAATTATAGCAGTGGAACCCTCAGTCAATCTGAGGCTGAAAGCTGCCAGATTATCACCATATGCAAATGCTAGCTGCAGCCAAGTCAGTTGTTTCTCTGGCTCAAGCTATAACCGCCCATGTGCTGAGGTGGGAGCATTCTGAACCATTTTCTTATATTCTGCCCATTCAAGAATCTTGTTCTTGTTCATATAAATGGAATTAAATTTAATACATCTCAGGTTTTCTTGGCAGTTCAAGAAACTGAGGAGATTTGGAAGTAATGATGAATTAGGTTTTGAATAGGGCTGCATTTGAAATATATTATGTATTTAAATAAAGTGATGATTTTGAGAGTGAAGTCAGAGTGATCACTCAGTGGTTCAGTAACTAAGTATTAGCCAGCATAGACTGTTATAACAATAGCAACCACATGTGGCTGAAAGAAACAGTGAGATTTATTTCCTGTTTGTAACATAATGGACTATAAATGTTGATCCTCAGCTGAATTTAAAGCAATAGTTAGCAGAAAATTTTCTCAGATTTTGTGACTTATCTGTCTTCTAGACTTTGAAATCTCCTGCCTGTGACCAAGCAATTGGGAAAAATAACCCAAATAGCGTGTTGGGGGATCACTTTCACTCACATTTCTCGATTAGAACTCAATTCCATGACTGTACCTAACTGCAAGAGAGCTGGAAGGCAAC
>NW_004524697.1:5030855-5033120 GCF_000260255.1 Octodon degus | reverse complement strand
CAATTACTTGTGTTCATGTAAATGATTAGAACATAACTCAGTGGACTTGAAGAAAAGGAGTCCCTGAATAAAAAATATATTGTGGCCTTGTTAGTGAAAGATTCACCAGTGGAATTAAAACACACACACACACACACACACACACACACACACACACGTGTGCACACGCTTACTCTACAGGAATATAGACAACAGGTCAGGAGAGGTGAGGAAACACCAGGGCTCAACTGTGTCATCAGTCATTTGAGTTCTTGCTGTGAATTCCCCTCCTAGTTCACTAAGACTGTGCTCATTTGGATTGATAATAACTTTGAGCTACTTCAAGGACAAAAAAAGCAACTGCAAGTTATAAAGAAATCTGGCCTTTGAAAGCACCATGCCATAGCGTAGGAAACCTAGGGATTGTACAAAGGCTGGAATTGCTTTTCTTTTGGATACCAAATTGTGTGCCAGCTGCATTTTGTACAGAGGAGTGATTACTGAAAGCCTTGGAAACTGGGAAAATGCAACCTGCTTTGATTTGGGGGTGTTGCCATGAACATAGGAGCTGCTATTGGGTCCCGATAAAGATGATTATGTATTCTGCAACATTATGTTGATGAAGTCGATTCTAAAAGCATTTGAGAATATCAGCTTTAACAGCACAAACCATTCCAAAGCTTCCCAAATGAACTGAATTATAACTGGCTGAAAAATTTAAGATTTTTCCAATTCAGTACATTTTACATTTAATTTGTGAGATGAAGCCAAATAATGTACTCTGTAGGTTATCAGGGATTGTGAAGGCACACAGAAACATTCATATATGTCTCTGAGTTCCTTGATCATACTTGATATTTTGGGTCCTATGTGCAATTTTGGTTGTTCTCACCAGTTTGCATTTCAGTATAACCTGGTTAATTAGTCTAATGCTTCTCTTTAATTTCCTTTATTTACTAGCTATCTCAAAGTCAAACATGATTCCTAACTGTATTAATTACTTAGACTTGTTTCCTGTACTAGTAATTGACTCTTATCTTTGTTCTTAGTTACTCAATGTTATTTTATACCTGATCTCTACAACACCTCTAGTTTTCATAATTAATTAATTTTCATAAATCATTTGTTGTTCTGATAAAATGATTTTAGGAAATTTTTAGAACCATAACACAGTACTATTCTGTATATAATGTCTATATCATTTCATTTAGAAAGATTTCTATTAAGGAAGATATATATGAATGAAGACAAACATCACACCTGATTTAAAAAGAAAACATGGCAGGCCAAAGAAAGGTGTTCTAGGAATTCAAAAACATTATGGTGAAAGTTACTGCTTTTTTTTCATGTAGAGAAAGACACATAGTAGGTTTGGAAAGTCAAATGGGGATAAAAAATTACATACAGCCTTATAAGTCACAGTTATTTGAATTTTATTCTTTGATTGGTGGTTGTTCACTATTTATGCCCTTCAAAAGTGTAAAATATACTCTCCTTAATGGAGAAGAGCATTTAAGACATGCTTTTATTGGTTATTGAAAATTAAACATTACATAAATGCAAATATGTTTTGACGCAAATATTCTAAAATACCTTGCAAGTAGGGCTACACAACTCTAGAATTAGATTTGAATTTTTACTTTTAATTTTTCAATTATTGGACTGGATTGGATTGCATTGGATTGGATTGAATTGAGTCCTTTTGTATTTTTGTACTGTGAATTGAAATCAGGACTTTGCACTTGCCAGGAAGGCACTGTGCCACTGAGCTGTCTTCCCAGTATTAGATTTGTATTTTTTAAAAAGTCACAATTTATATCAGTTAGTTCAGAGATTAAAAAAATGTATTGCACAGGTAGAGCACCAAATATTGCAACAGAAGCCAGTGCATTTAAAATCTTCACACACCCAGAATTGTGTTAGATACAATTTGTATAATCCCGATTCCAGAGTGAACTTCTCCTTTTACGCTCATAATTGCTTGTGTTTCACATTGTTGAGCATGTATCTTGAGGGGCGGGCCTGATCTCGTACTGCTTTTGCCCAACATTCTCAAAAGATGTGTCATTCCTTTAGGAAAATCTGAAAATTTCATGAAAGTATATTCCTTCATAACATCAGATTCTGTTCTTGAAGAACTAGATGATGTGTCCCTCATGAGAAGCGAGCACAAAATGTTTTCACCATAAGCATGTTTTCCCTTGAGGCCTTTTCAAAAACTGTTTCCAAAATACGACTTTAGGAGCCATTTGATTGACTGACATTCTGATTACTCAGGAAAATTGT
>NW_004524697.1:5028035-5030755 GCF_000260255.1 Octodon degus | reverse complement strand
TGAACCACGGTCCCTGTGCTTTGCTAAGCTTGTTCTAAGTAGGTGCTTTAGACCACTGAGCCATCCCACCAACCCATGGTTAATCCTTTTAATCCCTTAGTAAAGAATGAGTTTTTCTGTGATCTAATTTCTGTGGACTTTCAAATATTTTACCACCTACTGTACTCATAAGATATAGTAACTGCATGCCATTCTGGAAAAAAAAAAAAAAAAACATGACTGCTAAAGAACTTTAATAACTTAATTAAAATAATGTAATTATTTAAACTAAATGTAAAATTTCAACACGTATTTATTTATAATTTGAAACAAGTCAAATATCTGATTAGAAAACCTTTTCAGGAAATTTTGTATTCTTAAAGTTCAATATGTTACTTAAGTAGAACCCAGATATTAATTATAAAAACCTTCACACAATCAAGATCTATAGACTCTATTTCACATTTAACTGAGTAATTTGAAAATAGATGCTATTTTGGATTGAGTACAGGACTTTGAAAAACTGTCCAACTCTAAATAACATTGAAATATTTCTTCAATTACAAAAAAAGAAACATACTCCAACTGACTTAGAAACAGGTGGATGGCCTGAGATCGCCTATCTTTGCATGTAGGAAGCAGTTGGGCAGACAAGTAAGAAGAGATTGCCCCTTAGAGACTGCATGAATTACTCAGGAAGCCATCATCAGATATTTACACTCCGGCTAATGCAATGCATGCTGTGCTGCACCTACTCAATCTAAGGTGGCGTAGTTCCCACACGATCATAGAAACCGGCATTCACAATAAGCCTCACACCTAGAGCTGGGTATTCTTGGCTAAACTACCAACATTCCAAATTTAAGAGCAATTTACAGAAAACAGTATAATCCCACAACCCTTATAGCCTAAGTCACTAATTTGTATACCAGTAACACCTTAGTTACATCTGAAGAGGTTACATGGACATTACATACTGTAGTAAATGAACTAGTATTGTCCTGGTATAAAATAGGACACATCATGAAGGAGAAGATTATCCAGAAATAAATCTGTGTCTATATAGCCAACTGATTCTTTAATCAGGCAGTAAGAACAAATATGGATGAATATCACTTGAGTAAGTGGTTATGGGAAACATGAGTCTAAATACAGAAGAAAGAAGCTAGACCCCTGTCTCATTCTTCTCTCCTTGCTGGGATAAACACCGAACACCAAAAATTAGGAAAGGAAATATTTATTTAGCTCACAGGCACTGGAAGTTTCAGTCTATATTCAGCTGGCTCCAAGGCAGAATGTCACATGGCAGAGAACAACCTTTCATGGTGGCATCAAAGAGCAAGAGAGCAAAATGGAGGAGTAGCAGCAACAATGGCAACAGAGAGGAAGTCTGTCTCTCCTAAATTGCATTCAGGTTATCCATCCCAGACTGGAGGAAGTACTCATATCCATAATTCCAGCAGTGCTAAAACCCGTAATCCCAGTGGATCATGAGTTAATCTTCAACTCTAGAAGTCCCTGCCCCCATAACTGCATGAGGCTTTGGGATGACAACTAGACACAACCTGTAACAACCTCTATCTCCAATTATATTACAACTTCAATTCAAAGTAAATCAAACTTTAAATAGAATTCTATTAGTATGAGGCTAATAAATTAAAACAGAAAATTCTTGCAGACATAGATCAGAAAAAGATACTTTGGATATGATCCCAAGGCACAGACAATAAAACTAAAAGTTAACAAATGTCACTTGATTAAATCAAGCTAAAAAGTTTCACATAACAAGAGAATCAACAGAATGAAGAGGCAATCTGCAGAACAGAAGAAAATATTTGCAAATCACTCATCCAACAAAGGTTCATTTCCAGAATGTATAGGGCCCCAAAACACCAAAACAGAAAAATAAGATCTGATATAAAATGTATAAATGACCTAAATACATATTTCTCAAGAGAAGATATGTAAACTTCCACAACAATTGTATGAAAAAATGTTAAACATCACCACTCTTCAGGAAAATGCAAATCAAAACATCATGGGATATCATCAGTCCACAGTTACAATGGCCACTATCAGAAGATAGAAATTGAAATCAGTATGTCAAAGAGATATCTTTTTTTATATGCACTTTACAGTTTTGGCTCAATAGCTATGAATTGAGTTCAATGGACATGTTGACCCACGAATGAATTTCAAAAAATAGTATATTCATGCAGTAGAATTGTATTCAGCCATAAAAAGAATAAAAATCAAGACAAATGGATAAAGAGATGTGGCATTTATACATAGTGGAGTGCTATTCTGCTACAAATAAAAAGAGATGAGTCATTTGCATGACAATGGATACACCTTTAGCCCATCAAATTGTGCAAAATAAATCAGAAGCACCAGTTTAAATATCATGTATTTTCTCTTATCTGAGTAACCAAAAGCATAAAGAGAAAAATAAAAGCTAGACAATAGGAAATAAAGATATTTTGCAAAGGAGAAGGAGATGAGGACTTGAAATGGGGAACCAAAGGGAGGAAAATATAATATATATATAAAAAGAATTCAGATGTCTTATGTTCACATGCCAACTATCTATGAGGCATATAATCATTATGTGCAGCAAGCATGAACTAAAAACAATAAAAAATTGAAAATGCATGAAGATCAGAAAAAAATTGGCAATTATAGACAGATGGATAGAACTGAAGGGCATTATGTTTAGGGATATATGCTAAGCACAGAAAGAA
>NW_004524697.1:5026583-5027935 GCF_000260255.1 Octodon degus | reverse complement strand
CTTTGGAAACTTTGTGTATCATTCTTTATTTGTGTATGTTAGGTATTCAATAAGTACTTATTAAAATTGTTTAGCAGCTTTTAAAAATTAAGGGTAGGACATATAGTTGGTAATTTTATAATATATACTCTGAAAATAATTACTACAAATTTCTGCCCTCATACTCTCAATAGAACTTCTCTTGTTTTTTATTTTTTAAGAGTCAGTTCACAAAATCATGACAGTCCTTTTATTCTTGGTTATTTCCATATTTAAAATTTTCTGTCTTTTGAGTGGGAGATAGCTCATCTGTCTAAGAGCCTGCGTGAAAGCATAAGGACTCAAATTTATCCCTGGTACCCGTGGTGTGCAGACCCCAAGAACCCTGGCTGTGCCTGCCCTGAAACCAGGCTTGGGGGCACACGCCTGTAATCCCAGTCCTGGGAAGGCCTAACGGGAGGATCACTATGAGTGTGGACTGCGTTTTCTATCTTCTCTAAATGTTACAGGAAAAGAAGACATGAATGAGGTCAAGTTTCTCCTTTAAGCAATGTTCAACTATAATGAGAAAAATACAGTACCCTGAGGAATAGATACATGGTATTTTTAAGATGTCCAGAAATAGTGAAATATTAAATTAACCTCTCAGATAATACCAAGAACTCTACCAAAATATATTTGGTTTAGTTGATAAATATAAAGACATACCTCAGCAATAACGGAGGTTTACCACAAGACCTCTTGATTAAAGCCGATAAAGGCAGTAGAGTCTCACAAATGTTTTCGGTTTCCCAGAGCAAATAAAGGCTGTTTTTATGATGTATTGAAACTGTTAAATCCATAAGGAAATCCTGTCTAAAAAAGTCATAAAGTGTTAATATATTAACTACAATATTTTCCTGCTGAAAAAATCCAAACAATCCTCTGTACAGTTAGAGAATGGCGCTTTTAGATTTGCTCCACACAAGGTTTCACTAATTATTTGGTGTTTAAAACATCACAATATCTCCAAAACACAACAAAGAAACTTCAGTAAAATAAGATATGCCTGTTTGTTACTTGTTGTGGACCAGTAAATATTTGTGAGGACTTTATAAATATTTACTCCTTTAATTGGATATAACGTTATAATATAAATATCACTATTTTTCATTATACAAAGAAAAATACTGAATATAAAATAGATTATACAATTTTTTCATTATCCCTGAAGTTGTAAATAACACCTACAGAATTCAACTTTAGGACACCGGTCTCCAAAATTTATGTTGCAGTGGCTGCACTAATCTTGTTAACTGTTTAATTCTTCATCAAGACCCTGAATCCAAATTTTAAGTTTATTGAACATTTAATAGATAAGAGTAATAAATTCA
>NW_004524697.1:5025348-5026483 GCF_000260255.1 Octodon degus | reverse complement strand
GATTATGAGTGCTGAACACCCAAGTTGAAGAAGTGATAAGTTTTTGAAATGACAGCTGTGCCAATTAACCTGATATGGTGTTATGTACTCTCTGCGTGTAGTGAAAAGGCACGCTGTGCCTGCAAACACATACAGTCACAATATGTCAGTTAAGTGGAATCATTTCTTAAAGGAAACATGTATATATGTATATAACTTTTCTTTCATTTTTTCAATCTTACATGGAAGTCACTTGCTGGTTGCCTACCTCTGCTTCACTACTTAAGGTCATTTTAATAGAAAAAAGTAAAACAAAATTTCATAAGAAAATAATAAGAGAATAGCAACAGTTAATACATTACTTATTGTTATTTTTAAAGTAGTTGCTCTGGGTACAAGATACGGGTATAAAAATTCCTCTCATCCATAATAACACAGGGTTGGAGAGATAGCTCTGAGATCTAATCGCCTCCCTGGCAAGTGCAGAGACTGTAATTTGATCCTCAGGACCACATGCTGCGCTGGCCCTGGAACTAGGCACGCTGTGCTGGCCACTGAAAACCAGGCATGACAATATACTCCTGTAATCCCAGCACGGTGGGGGCTCAGACAGGAGGATCACTACAAATCCAAGCTGCATAGCAAGACCTATACCAAGTAAATAAATAGATAAAAGATTTTTAGAAAATTTAAAAATACTAACATAGACCTTCTTTTTCCATGAAGTAGGGACACTAATAGTATAACTGACTTCCATTTTTTTCCTTTTCCCTACTGTCCTTTCCCTTTTTACCCACCTAGTTATTTTTTTTCCTGTTGAACAATTCCTTCGCATTCACAGTATTTGTTGTAAATTTTGTACTTTATTTACTCTTCCATTTTCTTACACCAGAGATATGATATGTTGTTTGTACACGTGAGTCTGGTCTATCTCACTTGAGAGTATAGTCTCTATAGTTGCATCCATTTATCCATAAGAGCCTTTAGTTCATCCTACTCTATAACTGAATACTACTCCTTCATATAGAAATACCAAATCCTTTTTATCTATTCCTCAGCTGATGGACATCTGGGTTGTTTCAAAGATTTAGTTGTTACAAACTGTGTTGCTATAAACATGAGTGTACATATATCGCTATGGTGTGGTGTTTATAAT
>NW_004524697.1:5006576-5018033 GCF_000260255.1 Octodon degus | reverse complement strand
CGCTCAAGTGTCAGTGAAAACATCCTCGTTTTCAGATTTTTCTATCAGTTCGAAGCCACCAGTCTATTAACTGCTGGGAAACAAGAAATAAATTATACACAACTTGTTTCTTTCAAGTATCTCTCAATCTGCTGGAGAAGGCAGGCAAAATATAAAAATAACATTTGCAATACAATGTGATATATATTCCACATGCCCAATTCATCACTTGTCAGATGGTACTATTACAAATGCAGAGAAAAGCATTACTAGGTCCATATTTTATTTTAATGAAGTTGATCATTATAAGCATATAATGTGTAATTAAACTTTGTATAATATATAAAAATATAAGAAAGCAAAATCTTCATGGTACCATTTTAAACTCATTTTCAACTTAAATGTATTATTTTCCTGGATATCAAAAGCACTTGTCAGTATGTTTTTCTTCAAAAGAGGATGAAAGTATTGAAGCCCTAAAGCTAATCAGATGTCAGTTTGAAGAAGGAAAAAAAAAATACACTTAAAATGAAGCCAGGAAAAAACAAGATATATGAACAGAGATTGTGAGACATGAAGTTCAGAGCAACAAAATAATAACTTGCTACTTGACATTTCTACCTGATAACTGAAAATAAAATCTACACACACACACACACACACACACACACACACACACACACACATACACTTGAAATAAACACAGGGTAAACAAAGGAAAGCTATGATAACTAAATATAAATTTTTGTGAGTTAGGGTAAATGAGAAAAATAACTTTATGATTTGTACACTGTAGATTTAATCCTTAGAACACGTGCTACATGGATATTTGTATACAGTACCTAGTAAATCATTACCCTTCCAGTTCATATGCGACATAAGATGAAATTTTTGGTTAGAAATAATTACTTCTTGTGTCTTATGAAAGATCAGGATTATATTAATAAAGCATAGGTGTAGTTCATGTGAAAGCTCTTAGGCGACTTAGACGCAAGTGAAGCGTGCAACACCAGTGAGGGCACCTGACTTGCAGCCTTTGAAATTCTGTGCAATCCACAAATATTGAGACATTCTGATCTTCACAAGCCCACATGCATGTCATGGTATATTGTAAAGGATTTAGTAAACACAAAAGTCACCACCTCCTCCACCATGCTGCTCTTGATTGCAATCAGCATGTTTCAACCTCAGCCTAATTTTAAAACCTCAAATGTTTGATCAGCCTTTCTCACACAGTGCTGTGCTGCATCTGTGGTCACCAGCTCAGAGAACATGAATCTTCACTCCTCTTATGTTCATTTGGGATCTGCATTACACGATTGATGCTAATCTGTACCGGAATTAAAATTCCCTTGAACACAACTTGCCTGGTGAGCTATTTTCAGGGACGTGATTTTTCAAAACATCTTTTGCATTACTTTTATAAGTGGGTAATATGCTTGAAAAATCTCATTCTGCCTGCATTTTAAAAAGTCTTAGTTATTAGCAAACATAATAAAAAAGAGGTTACAGTGGATTATTCTTCTGGGGTCATATATTTTCAGTGTTTGTTAACATAAAAGACATTGAATATTATGGAAAGTTGTTTTTTGCTTTTACTGTTCCATTTTTATATTTTCTAGAGACCATGCTTTCCTGAGTTCAATATTCAAATTCAAATGTTTATATACTTAATATATAAAGATGCATCTGTTGATTCATTTAACAAATGCTTACTGCTTGTATCTAAATGTTGAGTACTGGAAACTTAGGAAGGCAATAAAGCTAAGCCTTTCTGCTCAGGTCAACTTTTGAGTATATTGTATATCTTTCTATTTGTTAGATGGTTTATTGGTGACTGTTAGTTTTTTGTTTTGTGTATTTATTTTTCTTTCTTTTGTTTTCACTTTTTCAGTATAATTTTGAATTTAGTATATTTCTAATAAACTGCATGTAGGTTTATATATGGAAAAAATCTTTTAATGTGTTTTCTCAATTACTCTTCTCTCATTGCTGGAATGAAATACCCAGCACTCAAAATTAAGGAAGGAAAGGTTTATTTAGCTCACAGTTAGTGGAGTCAGTCCGTACTCAGCTGGCTCCAAGGCAGAGTGGCGTGTGGCAGAGAGCAAACTTTCATGGTAGTGGCAAAGGGCAGAGAGCAAACAGAGCGGCAGGAGTTCAGGCAGCTGGCTAGCCTCTTTCCCCTCCTCACACTGTAATGCACATCACCTGCCCCAGAGTGGGTGCAACATCCACACCACAATAAGTAATCACAAAATCCAGAAGCCACTCCATGACTCCGTGAGGCTTTGAGCAGACACCTGTACACAAACCATGAGTTCATTTAAAATTAAATGCTTTTAAAATGTTTTATAATTCAATGTTTTGATTTGAAAATAATATTGTAAACTTTTTATTTAATTGTTTTTTTTTTACTTTTCTTCATATATTTCCCCTATTACTGTTTTCCCTGTTGTTTCTGCTTTTCTTCCTCTCTGCCTTTTGTAAATTTAAATTTTGTTATCATTTTTGCACATATATGTCAAATTTCTATTTCTACTAATGTAATGCTTATTGTTATACTTTTATGGTGTGGACCTAGAAAATCTAAATCTATTGATATTTTTAACCAATCTACCAAAAATTCAAGTTTTAAATTCATAAATTATTATTTTTCCTGGCTATGCAAATTAATATTGGTCTTACCTAGGATCTATACTCTCATTTCTAGTAACCATAAATATTCGTGTTCTTATTGTCAGCACTTATTTTAATGCTATTTTTTTCCACAGAGTGGTTCTTATCATCCAGTTAAATAACATTTGTATTATCTTTTTTAACTCAAGCTGTTTCTTTTGAATCCCATATATGCCTAAGGTTGAAGTTTTATCTCTATGGTAGGATAATTTTATAATGTGCCTATTTCCAGAGAATATTTGATTTAACCTTTATAAACTTTTTATTTTTCACTTTTTTGTATGTGCTGTACTATGACCATAACTACTGTGGCCCTGGATGACCCTGAATTTCATACTATTAACTTAGTCTTCAATCTCATTATGTGTGGTTCTTCATTACACTAAAATGACTATCAATTCTCCCATAACCAGGGAAAGACAAGCCACCAAAAAAGGTCTTCTTTTCCAATTATTAAGAGCTTCATTTCTCCCAGTTATTAGAAAAGAAACTTGTTGTTTTAATATTAAAGTGGCTTGTTAGGAGTACCCTTCCTCAATGTATAGTCTTATGTAAGCAGAAGGTAATGAAATTCTATAACTGACCTTAGTTTTCCTTACAGTGAAATTCTACCAAGTTCACATACTGATTAGACCTAGGCTCTAGTTCAGACTCTACAACTCTGCAATCTCAAAACGTGGTTGAGTTACTTCCTGTTTCTGAGCCTATGTTCATGAAATAATAGACACTGAGTTAGTTTTCTTTAATTTTCAAACAAAATATCTCACAAATGAAAATTTTTTGTAGCCACTGAGGGAATAAAGAATGAAGATATGTTTTCTTTTCCAGCATAATAGCATGATTAAAGCATGTCAGTACAGTTTCACAAGAAAGAGAACTAGAGCTAGAGATTATCCGGTTGGAATGTGTCATTTAATAGTTGAAAATAGTGAAGTTCTTTGAAAGTGATGGGTTAAAATGGCATTGGTTAAAAATGATCATAATTTTATTTAAATAGTGCTTTTTATTTGTGCTGTTGTCTTGCATAATTACACAAATTTATCTTATATCTATAAAATTACAGTGCCAAAGAAAGATTCATGGAGCATTATTTATCTCTCAGTAAACAACACCCAGGTTGGTTTATAAGTTTACCTATGCTTAAAGATGCCTATTATGCAAATTATATAGGGAGAGTTTTCCATTCACAGTAAGAATAAAGTATGCACTTTCTCAGTTATGTTAAATGAAAATCTGAGGACCAGCCAAATAGCTCAGCAGATTAAAGCTCCTGCAAGCAGGCACAGGGGCTGGTAGTTTGACCCCTGGGCCTGCCATGCCAACTCCACGCCTGGGGTGTGCTGAGACAGCAATTGAGACTGGGCGTGGTGGCGCTCCCCTATCATCCCAGCTCTCATGAAGTTGTAAAAAGGCAGATTACTAGAAGTCCACTCTGGTCATGAGTCCCTGAACATCCTGTACAAGCTTCCCTAAAATACAAAAAAAAAAGGAAGGAAAGAAAAAAAAATAGAAAGAAAATATATTTCACTGCAGCTGTCTGTCCTTTATTGCAAATTTTGAAAATTACCTTTATATTTGTTTATTATCAATTTCATTATAACACTGTCCCACCCTTCTGAATATAATGTCTTAGTTACAATCATATATAGTTTCCTTCTATTTTTATGTATTTGCTTTATTATGCAGATTCAGGTTTGTAAGTATAAAATATTTAGAATCAAGCAAAGGTATAATGGAACAAACAGTATTTATGCAGAATTCTCAGGATCCATAGACTATTTTAAGATACAGAATTACAGTCAATGTTCTAAATAAGTGGAGGTTTTTTGCAATTTGTACATAGATCAAGAAATACTAGGAGGAAAATAAAGAGGTAGGGAGAAAACACATACCCCCAAATTAAGATGTTATGTATCTGCACAAACTCCCACACAAATGCAATCATTACATACTGCCAACAGGTAGGTAGTAATAAAAGGAAAACAAAAATTAAATCATACAAGCAAATGAAAGCTTGTACGCAGCATATAATATGCATTTTTGGTCCCCAAAAATCTAGTTTAGCCTACAAGATCCTGGCAAGCACAAGGACCTGAGTTCAATTCCTGGCACATACACACACAAAAATATTTTTCCATCTATCAAAAAGCACCCAATGATTCTTCAACATATATCTCTAAGAAATAATTCTGTTCCTTTGGTGACATCACAGAGTAACCATAAGAGCTGCTTTTTGCAGATTATCCCCAGAATAACTGAGAAAAATAATCACAAATACCTAATTCAGCAGTAAGTTTCCTTATACTTCTGTAGCTTACATAGAGCTTTCTAAGAGTACTGCGAATCTCCTTTAAGATCAACTTTTTCATCTTCTGATTGCAGGTCAAATTATAATCTTTATTAGCTATAAGATTCCTAAATTTATTTGTGTATGTGTTTTGCTTCATAATCTCATTATTAATTAAAACTATAACTTAGTCACTTTAAATTACAGCATAAATAAAAAAATCAAATTGCACTACTATATTGTAGTGTAAATCAAGATGGCAGTTTATATATTTGTAGTTATTAATTTTGTTCTGACTAAATTTAATTCTGAATATTTCTTAAAACACATTGCAATCATCTGCTGAGAACTTTTTTAAAATTTGTTCACATATAGAAAGAAAATCTAGGGCCCAGGGGTTCGATCACTGGCCGTGCCAGCCCCACCCCCTGGCACGCTGAGAGGGCAATTGAGACTGGGCGTGGTGGTGCCCATCTGTAATCCAGCGCTTGGAAAGCTGAATAACAGGAAGGATCGCTACAAGTCCGATCTGTGTAGTGAGACCCTGTAGACCCTGTACTAAATACATAAAAAAAGAAAATCTCTCCTATTGTTTTATATAAGCAGTTACTATTACAATGCTGAGGAATTTATTCCTTGGAGACCCATTCTGACTTTGTTTCATACATTTGTGTGTGTGTGTGTGTGTGTGTGTGTGTGTGTGTGTGTGTGTGTGTATTCCATGCATCTTCACACTAGTGCACAATTTAAGATGATGTTACTCAGAAAAATCTTAAAGTATGACTAAGAAATCAGGTTAAAAATTTAATGAAACTCAAAGGTTCATGTCCACAATTCAGCTGCTTATATTTTATAAAACAATGTTTTTGGTAATCTGAAAAGGAGACTGCATAAACTGAAACTTAAGCCCCACAGCTGCATGATCCTTGCTGCGTAACACTGTGGCCTCAGATTTTGCAACCCTTGTCCTTACGTCTGTTAAGTAATTCTGTGTTATCTGTGTTATATCTGACTCTCCTTATTACAAATTTTTGTCCTCACTCATCCTAAATGTCTAAAATTGTAGATTGTCATCATTTGAATGTCATATCTGGACATATGAGGTTTTGTTTGTTTTGTATTGTTTTTGTCATTTAAGTCTATTACCATTGGCAAGCCCTTGCTGTCACCTAGGTCACCCTTGAGTGCTTCTGAACATCATATATATATATATATATATATATATATATATATATATATATATATATTTCTCCTAGCCCTTCTGCAAGGCTTTCATTTACAGTCTGCTCACAAAAACCCCTCCCTTTCATGCCTGCTCTGGGACTCTCCCCCACAGCATTCCATAGAATAGTGCTTGCCACAGACAACCAGCAGTCACCGTTGCAGGAATCCAGACTCATTTCCATTAATCTGACAGAATATCACTGTCCTTACTCAATACCTAGAATCCCGGATGAGGGGTATATGCATGTGAATGCCACTGAACACTAACATATAGTCCTTTGCGTGCATCAGATACTCACCTTATCAGAGTGGTAGGGCCAGGAGAGTGCCCATAACACTCACAAAATATATCCAGAATTATTTCTCAAATAAGGCTTATAGGTCCAGATCCTGAGACTGTCTTGTTATTAGAGAAAAATTTTCCTCAATGGTATTTACCATGTGAATATTGTAGATTTCTCTTTTCTGCCCTCGGTTGGCCTCACCTTAATATAGGTTTCTGGGTTCCATGAAAAGAATGGGAGAGGTTACTTGCGGGGGGTGCAGAAAAGATTTCATTGAGACAGACCTTTTTGTTCTGAGTTCCCTGGAGTCAGTGAAGAGAGGAACAAAAGATGGTCCAGGGGAAGGAAACAATATGTGAATATTCACAAGCAAAATGAAATCTTTGGCTTACTCCAATGCTATAGTTTATATTACATGTCCCCTAAAGACTCATGTGCTCATAAATGGAATCAAGGGAGGTGATGTTCACAGGGCTGTGATACTCATTAGTGAATTATTCTACTGATGGGTTTACAGTTAGATGTGCTTTGGATCTAACTGTAAGTTACGGTTAGGCATGACGTGAGGCCCCCTTCCTCTGTCTCCCTGCTGCCATGCATGAACCTTTCCTCCTGTGCCATGTCCCTCCACCATGCAGCCCTTCCTTAGAGGTAGTTAAGTGTGGAATAAAACCTTTATAAAGTGAGAGTCAGAATAATCATTTCCTGTACAGCTGTGGGTTGTCAGTACAGTGTCTCACCTACAAGAAAGTAAATAACTGGGAAAATTGAAATGTTATATAGCTGACTATAGTAAACTGAATGAAATAGCACAATGAAATGTGGTAAGTGTGTTTCATAGGCACTAAAATAACACCACTGCGATATTGTTTAGACAAGATATCATGCCTATATCTTGTACCCTGATTAACTAATATGAAGGGAATAATAGGCAATGTGTCAACTATTGTAACTGTCCTACTAAGCTGTTTTGAAACTCAGTTTCATTTTTTGTTAATTGCTTTGCTTTTTTATCACTTTAAAGCAAAAATAAATAAGATAAAACCAGCAAAAATGTACATATATATATATATGTTTCATACAGAAAGAAATTAAAGACATAGTTTATTTTTCAAATTTTATTCTTTATGTTCAATTTGTTTCTGCTCTATGCCTTTCATTATTCTTTCAAGTTCTAATGCTATGTAGACAACATGATGTTCACACATATGGGTCTGATTTCATTTATGACTATGGGCTCTAGTTGTATCCATTTATATATAAAGACCTCAAGTTTGCTTTTCTTTATAGCTGAGTAATATTTCATTGTGTAAAAATATCATATCTTTTTTATAAATTCCTCTGGTTATGGGCCTTTAGGTTGTTTCCAAGATTTAGTTACGAGAAATTGTGCTGCCATAAACATGGGTGCACATATATAGCTGTGCTATGATGTTTTCAGTTCTTTTGGAAAAATACCCAGAAGGAGAATAGCTGGGTTAAATGGGACTTCTAACATGAGATTTTTAGGAGTCTCCACACTGCTTTCCTTAAGTTGTTATGCCCATCTGCACTCCCACCAACAATGGAGAAGTGTTCTTTTTCCTCACAGCCTTGCCAGAAGTCGTTATTAGTTGATTTCTTTGATAGCCATTCTTTCTGGAGTGAGATGGAATCTCAGTATTGTTTTAATTGGCATTTTTTTAAAGAACAGTGCTGGGGAACATTTTTACATGTATTTATTTGCCATATGTGTTTCTTCCTCTGAGAAATGTGTATTTATCTCAGATGACCATTTTTAGATTGAGTCTTTGACTATTGGAAGCCTGATTTTTTTTTGTACTTTATATATTCTGGATAGATCTCCTTTGTCTGAATGACTGTTGATTAAGTTTTATTTTCCCACTTTATTGATTATCTTTTCACTCTGTGGTGATCTCTTTCTTCTTTCTTTCTTTTTTAAAGTATTTGGTACAGAGTCTCACAATGCAGCTTAGACTCATAGTGATTCTCTTGTTTTCAGCCTCTCCAGCACTGAGATAACAGGCATGTGCCACCACGCCCAGTGTCCATGGCCTCACTCAGGATGGGGCGGGCACAGCATGTGGTGTGTGGGATTAAACCCAGGTCCCTGTGTTGCCTAAGCAGGCACTTAGTCGGCTGAGCTCTCTCTCCAGCCCTTGACTTCTTTTGATGTTTAGAAGCTTCTCAATAAGATGAGATCCCAGTTGTTCATTCTTTGAAATATTCCTGTACAGTTGTTTTTTTTAAAGAATACAAAATAGTAAGGAGAGAGAGAGAGAGAGAGAGAGAGAGAGAGAGAGAGAGAGAGAGAGAAGAAAAGATACAAAATTTCATTGAACAGAGTAATAGGAATTCAACAATGGTTGGTGTATTCCATGATGTTATTTTCAAATTAATTGTTTTGGTTGCCAGATACAAAATTCTAGGCTTTTATAGATGAATGTATGCAACTAGAGACTGTATTTGTAAGCTGAAATTGATCAGCCCTGCATGTGCAAACATCATATTGTCTTGCTAGTGTGAGAACATGAGTGAATACATACAATAGTTACCGTGAAAGGGAAATAATTTGTTCAGTGGGAAGGGAATCTGGGATGAGGAAAAGGCCAAAAAGAAAGAAGGGAAAAACATGAATATATGCAGGATCATTTGGACAATCGCATGCTAATTTCTGCTGGTCTTTTGAAAGGTGCAGTTAATACTTCTTTTTATTCTCATTTTTTTCTTTTTAATTTCTTGAAACATTTTTGTTGTTTTGTTTTTTTAACCAATATTTCAGGTTTATACCTGCAGTTAGGTTTCTATTCATGAACTCTCTGCCTACCCCTGTGTCTTCAAGATTTCTACCTACTTTCTATTTCAGTATTTATTGTTTCTGTTTTAATATTTAGATCTTTAATCCATTTTGATAAAGACATACTTTAACACTGCCTAATGGTTCTAAAATACTGTCTTGCAATAAAGTATAAAATCATGCTCTACTATGATTTAGGAGATGAAATCTAAGCAAAGAAGTTATACTTATATATACTTAAGCTAAATTGTAAAATAAGTAAGATTCTTTGTTTTTTGTTCATTATTAACCTAATGTATGGCATAATGTATGGCATATGAGATTGAAATTTCTATTGGCTGGAGCTATTATTTTCCATTTTAAATTACTTGAAGCATACATTCATTGCTAGTACAAATCCTTTTCCAGAATGAACATAGATTATTATGATAAAAAATATTTTAATTTCTAGCTATCATCCTAAATACATAGATGATACAAATTAATACTTTTAATATACTGAAAAAGTATGACCATGGTGCACAGCTTAAAGATAAACCAATTCAAGCAAAAAGAAATGTAAATTTATTTTGCTTTTAATAACTAAAATTCAGTAGTAAAGGGAAACAAAAGAAAATCAGATAAATATTTTAACAAAAAATCTTAAGATTTTTTTCATGGTAGTATGATTATTCCCATTATCACAGTCTCAAGAATTACAATTCATTTCTTGAACTATTTTTGGATAATAGCTCTATACTAAGTAGCAAGAACAATAAAAATGTAATTTCTAGCAATCTAGCCAAGATAATAAAATGTGTACATAGATTGACACATAAATAGTTTTATGGTGTTATCTTTCAAATCCTATAGGATTAGCTATCTCCATCCTGAGGAATGTTTGGCATTTGTAAACAGCTTCAGAAGAAAGATAAGTAAAGCAGATAAAGAGGTGAAACAATTAATCCTTGAAGAATATTCTTTTAATAGTCAAGGAGTATGTCTTAGGGTTATGTTTGCTAGCCCTTTTCAGTGCCTATGGAGCACCTTGAGGTATGTAAGGCACAGATTCTGATTCAGTACGCCAAGGTCTTGCACTTGATAGGCAACTGCTCCAGTACCAAGCTTCATTTGCGCCCAAAAGCCATGTTTTCCCCACAACAGATGACATGAGTCAAAGACTTTTATTTAATTGTAAAATAATGAAGTCATCAAAATGTAGTTTAGGGCCGGCCAGAAAGCTCAATGGATTAAAGCACCTGCTTAGGCAGACAGAGGGATCATTGTTCAATTCCTGGCATGCCATGCTGGCCCCACCCCCGAGGCATGCTGAGAGTGGAATTGAGACTGGGCGTGGTGCTGCGCGCCTGTAATCCCAGCACTTGAGAGGCTGAAAACAGAGGAACACTGCAAGTGCAATCTGTGCAGTGAGACCCTGTAGACCCTGTACTGACTAAATAAAAAAATTGCCAGACTTGAGCTACTAAGCTACTCCTCTGGATGCTCTGAATTCAGACTGTGCCTCCCACCGCTCTCCACTCAAAACTCCAGCCCCAGAGCTCAGGGCCCCAGCCAGCACAAACGCTACGGGCCAGGGAACATCTTGAAGAATCCTTGGTGCAGAGTACTCGTTCTGGGTGAGGGAGTCGGTGCAGGACTGTTCACCGACCCCCTCCGCCGAGCCCTTTGCCTGAAATCGCTGAAATTCGAAAAAGAGAGCAATCACAAGATGAAGGAACACCCGCTGTGTCCCAAGCTCCTGGAAACCAGAGTCCCGACAACACATGCTGCTTCTGCTGGTGCTGCTGTTGGAGCTGCTCCTTGGACGCACTGAACAGTAGAACACGCAGATTTGTCCGTGGGCATCAGATGTCCCAGAACACAGCCTGTGGATCAAAGACAGAAAACAGCTTTTGGAAGCACTGTCAAGTTGCCCCAACAACAGGGGACACCTCTCTTGGATCTGCACTCACATGGTGTGCTGCTGGATGCTCCATGAGCCCCGGAGTAGAATGTGGCCATCAGGAGGGCTCATGGGAGCCACTGGTCACAGATGCCTGAGCCGGGGAGGCCTTCCGCTCCACAGTCTGCACACTTGTATTCTATTTGAGGCAAATGATAGGTGATTTCTCATACAAGCAACTTATTTTTTTTTAAAAGGAAGAAAGTTAAATTACCTTCAAAAATGGATTTTTAATTATTGATATCCAGTTGCAAATGAAAATATC
>NW_004524697.1:4990800-5006391 GCF_000260255.1 Octodon degus | reverse complement strand
AGTCCAAGGCTAGCCTGGGCTTCATGGTGAGTCCAAGGCTAGCCTGGGCTTCATGGTGAGTCCAAGGCTAGCCTGGGCTTCATGGTGAGTCCAAGAGTAGCCTGGGCTTCATGGTGAGTCCAAGGGTAGCCTGGGCTTCATGGTGAGTTCAAGGCTAGCCTGGGCTTCATGGTGAGTTCAAGGGTAGCCTGGGCTAACTAGCAAGATCCCGTCCTCTCCACACCAAACATAAAAAAAAGAAAGAAAGAAAGAAAGAAAGAAAGAAAGAAAGAAAGAAAGAAAGAAAGAAAGAAAGGAAAAAGTGTTCTTGAAAGTATCCAGATTAAGTCAAAGGAGCAAAACAAAAGAAAAATGAAAAAGATCTAGTTTAGAGACAAAAACAGAAATCAAAATATGAAATGGCTGCCTTATGTGAAGAGGAACAGTTACTGTGTGGCTGATGTCACTTTGTCTGAAGGAAATAAAGTGCTAGGAAAATAAAACTATCATGTAGGAATCAAAAAAAATAATAAAAAAAAATTTAAAATGTAGTTATGAATCTTCGTGAACATTTTCCAGGTGTCCTCTTTGGTAAACTTGTAGCTGTTGTATCCACATCACTCATAACTACACCTCAAAGACATCTCTCTTTATGAATAAGAAGACATTTATTAAACCTGTATTAAATACTTAAAACTTCATTTTTATTTCTAGTTAAATAAGTTATAAGAAAAAAATATCTCAGAGAAGAATTTCAAAAAATATATTTCCTATAATAGAAAAGCAGTTAAATGCAGATTATTTGGATAGTGAAGATTACATATAGAGTAATGGATTAAATGTTTTAAAGGACTATCATCTGACCATACAAAATGATTTCTCAGTTACTAATATATTAATTTAGACTATATCTAAAAATTAATATGCAATTTAGACTATATCTCATGTCTATCTATGGATCCCAAATTATAAACACTGCTGAGCATTTTTATAATTTTGTAGAAGCTTTATTCTAAAATAATAAGAATGTAGAAGTGTCACATTTTATAGAAATGCTGGAAGGAAACAATAATATTAACAATAAAATGTTACCCCACTAGTTTTAAGAAGGCCTCTCCCAAGCCTTTACATTAAACATAATATTGTCCTTCTGTAGTTAAAAAAAGTGACTAGAAATGCATCAAAATTATAGTCACAAGACAATTACAGTTAACCACTTTGCTGAAACAAGGTCCTAATTATTGAGAATTTTGGGGCCAGGGAGATAGCTCAGTAGAATAAGTGACTGCATAGCAAATGCAAGGACCCGAGTTCAGTCCCCTGTTCTGAAAAAAAAAATAGAAAAAGAAAAAGAGAGAGAATTTTAATTTGAATTAGCATGCAGATATCTTTTTTATTATTTTTAACATACCAGTAAATATTTGTAACTTCCTTTTTTCTTTATTTGAATTCAGTTACTAGAAAAAATGTTTTCAGTGGTCTATTGATGTGCAATCATTCATAAAATTTTAAGTTTAAAATAATTTTGCACCAAACTCTTATTGAGATTTAATTTATGAGAACATATTGTATTAGTCACTTTCTTGCAACAGGGACGAAATATCTCATACCTACAACTTAAAAGAGAAGAGGCTGTGTTTGGCTGACAGTTTCGGAGAATTGAATCCAAACTCATTTGGCTACAAATTAGAAAGATCATGGTGAAAGCCCTGGCAGAAGACAGCTATTCATCTTGTGGTAGCCAGGAAACAGGAAGAAAGAAGCAACCAGAAAGAAGATTATACCCTACCAGGTCACATGCTTAGTTATCCACCTTTTCTAACCCAACCCCATCTGTCCAATGCATTCAGCCTCTAAACTCATTAATGCATAAATCAATTGATAAGTACAAGAACCCAAATTCCAATCAAATTTCAAACACATGAAACTTTTGGGGACATTTTAATCCTGAAACACAACACTGATCCCCAGAAATTTGCATGCATTTCATTATGCAAAATGTATTTAGTCCATAGCTAAGTTCCCCGGTCTCAGCTGTTTCAGTATTGCTGAAAATGCCAAGTCAAAAGACTCTTCTGAGATTCAAGGAAAATTCTTACTTGTGAGCTTCGTAAAACTAAAAAAGATGGTTAAGTATTGCCAACATACAAAGGAACAGGGTAAATCTTCATTCATATTCCAAGAGAGAGAAATAGAGGATTACAAAGGAGTGGAACAAAAGCAACACCAAATACTCTCAGGCAAAATCTAAATGTAGTAGCTCCCTATGCAGCACTAAGGTAAGTTGTGGTGAGATATGACATTTAAAGGACTTAAGAAACCCTAACCCGTGGCCTTTACAGTGGGAGCCCATGATGTTTCTCTCTTGGGTCAGAGCTAGTCCCTGTCTGTGGCTTTTCTCTATAAACAATTCATATTCCTTGAATTTCCAATATTCTAGTGTTTGTGCTGTTTTTTGGCTTCTTTTTCATAGCTACATGCACTACCCTTTCAATGGGCACTAACTGGCCTTCAAAGCCACCTTCTAAAAATGTGTGTGGAAGCCTCTACAATCACACAGCACCTCATTTTGTGTGGCTGAAAACGGACCAGTATGTGGAGAACACCGAAGTCTACTGCCAGCTCAAGCAATGCTCTGGCTCCTGTGAAGCAGATACAGGGACCCCTGAGTATCTAAATGAGCACTGTGAAATAAAATTTAGGAAACAAATTCCTGGAAGGCACTTCTTAGCAGGGGCCAGGGGCTCGTTTCTAAATGAAATATTTATACTTTTATACTTTAAACCTACAAAAAGTGGGGCTGGCCAATTAAAGGGATGTTTTCAAGCCAACTTTCCTATGCAAAGTATTTGGCTTCAGTGCTAGACTTTTCAGCAACCATGTTCTCTGTTTCCAAAAGTTATAGGTGATTATTTCTAGCCAAAGTAAGAACTTTAAAAATCATTGAGCCATGCAGGCCCCACCCCCCAAGGCACGCTTCTCCAGACAGCAGTTGAGACTGGGAGTGGTGGCTGCGCCTATAATCCCATCACTTGGGAGGCTGGAAAAAGGAGGAACACTATGAGTCCAATTTGATAGTGAAACCCTGAACACTCTGTAGACCCTTCTCCAAAATGAAAAAAAAAAAAAAAAAGAAAGAAAGAAGAAAGAAAGAAAGAAAGAAAGAAAGAAAGAAAGAAATTGTTGAGCTGTGCTGTTTGCTTCTAGCTCTAAATCTAGCTAAAAGTAACCAGTCATACCCATCCATAGCCTGAGACTTAGATTGCCTGGAAATTTCTTCCACCAGATTTATTTGTCCTCTATTCTTATATTTAGCCTCACATATAGTGATAGGAAACAGAGCAAAATGTAAATAAATAATTTGACAAAAAAAGCACTCATTGCCTCTAATCCAGTTTCCAATACAATACTCAATTTTATCTGAAACATGCCGAGCTGACATTCTCTGTCCACATTCTAATCATCATACCAGTCTTTTTAGCACAACTAGAATTTCTCATCAGTCTCTCCTTACACCAATGTAAGGCTGCTCTATTCAACTGCTCCCAAACATCTTAAAAGTCTTCCATAGATGAGTTCCAAACTCTTCTGAATAACATGTGACTTACAGTCACAGCAACTACCACATACTGTGCAAAAATTTATGTATTAGTCCCTTTCCATTCATTGAAACAAAGAACCTAATGCTGGCAGCATAAAGAAGGGGAGATTTATTAGTCTCACAGTTTCTGAGGACTCAGTCCACGGGTGGTTGGTTTTGAGACAGAGACAGTACGGTAGAAGGGCCTGGTGGAGACCAGACCCAGCCTTCACAACACATTCACGGATATGTTCACGATGCAATCACCATGAAAACTCATGACCCTTTGGAGGGACATTTTAGATATAAGCCATAGCATGTATTGACTTAATTTCATGTAAACTGATTGACCATTTTGCTATAGATTGTGTGCTAGGTAGTGTTGCCACAGACACTACAGGTTGTTATATATGGGAATTTAATCCTGTTCAATGTAAAATGTGTGGTCAAATATTCACAGTCACTAAATGCAGATGCAGCCAACACTAATGAAAATTATCCTAGGAATACTGCATGACCCAAGAATTAACAACATCATCAAACAGTGCTTGGGCACACATCAAAGTATAGTTCTCTGCTGCCAAACCTCTTGACCTTCCAAGAAGGCTTTGCCAAAAGGAAGATGAAGCTGCCAATAGCAGGGCAAATGATGATTATTGTAGATGATTAAACCTAATGTTATTAGATCATTCACATATTTTTGGCACTAAGTAATTATGTGCAGGTGTTTATTGTTTTCTAAGTTTTTTATATTAGTATTTTATTATCAATGGATAAATATTTACTTGTTCTTGTATATTAAATAAAAATACTGATTTTACATGAAAATCACTGAGTTTAATGGTTTATGCATTTCTCATTGCTGTAAGAAAACTTATACAAGGAATCAACTTTTACTATATCTTAACTCTATGTTTTGAATTACAGTCTTCCCATTTTTTAGATATTTTGTTTCTTAAGGGGAGCTTTTGCTGAGTTTTAAAGTTATTGTTTAGAAAATTCCTCCAAAGACTTATGTGTTCAGAATTTAAACTTTTGGAAGATGATTACACTCATCAACTGATTTATCCACTAATGATTTCAGCAACTGAGGCTAGTTAGGAGGTGGGGCCTGTTTAGAGGTGAAACACTCACCAGGGGGTGTGACCTGGAAGGGGATATTTCACCATTAGACTCCTCCTTTCTCTCTGCCTCCAGGGTGCCATGTTTCCCACTGTTCCCCACAACCATATAGTTTCTGTCTTAGCATTAGCCAGTGTGGACTTAAATCTCTAAAGAATAGGGCCCAGAACAAACCTTTCCTTAAATCGTGATTTGAGTATTTTGTTCCAGCAGTAAGAAATGTCTAGGCAGATTTTCATAAAGGGAATGAAATTGTCTCTCTGACTGTACTTGACTGTGTGTTTTAGAATATTCTGGAACTGTTTGGCTGGTGGGAATATGGAATGGTTTGGAAATATCAACTAGAGAAAGCCAAGAATATTGTAAGGTGAATATGGTGAGAGATTTTGGTCAGAACTCAGAAGACAAAAATTCTAACAGAGTAAAATATCGTCTCAGAATATTACAGTTAGGTGCATGGATCCTTTCCACAGCTGAGGTTGAGATACATTGGTTATGCCCTGGCAGAAAATTTTTCTAAACTTTGCCCATGTCCTCATAATACAGGAGACAGAAGTTAAAGGCAGCACAGTAGCTCATCTCATGGAGAAAATTTCAATGCCTTGCAATATTCAGGCTGTAGCATGGGTACTGCTCAAGGCTTCTACTTAGATCTGCGTAAGAATCAGAAGCAAAAAGCTAACATGAAAAGTTGTAAGTTTCAGGACTGGA
Source organism: Octodon degus (assembly GCF_000260255.1). Classification (NCBI taxonomy): domain Eukaryota; kingdom Metazoa; phylum Chordata; class Mammalia; order Rodentia; family Octodontidae; genus Octodon; species Octodon degus. Next base: position 5,000,999 of record NW_004524697.1, on the reverse strand, counting down.
GAGATAGCTCAGTAGAATAAGCACTTGCCTGGCAAGTGTAAGGTCCTGAGTTCAAGCCCCAGTACTGCAAAAAGAAATATAATAATAATAATAATAATAATAATAATAATAATAAAATAAAATAAAAATCTTAGTATATTGAAAATGTTGTATTGTGGTATATGTGCACCTATATGTCTAGGAGCACAATTTTCAATAGCCAAATCTTGGAGAAAACCAAGATGCCCATCACCTGAGGAATGGATGAAAAAGAGGTGGCATTTTTATACAATGGAGTATTACTCAGCTATAAAGAATGATAAATTCAAAGCCTTTATATTCAAGTGGTTACCACTTGAAGATATACTCATAACTGAAATAAACCAGACCCACATGTATAAATATTGTATAGTCTCCCTAGTGTAAGGACTCAAAAGAAGAAATAAAAATAGAAAGGTATAACACAATTATAAGGAAAGTGAAAGTGAGAACTTATGGATTAAGCAACGAACAAAGGGGAAGGAGAAAAGCTAGGAAACATGACAGGAGCAAAGCCATACATTCATATGCACAAGATGATTAAGTCAATGATCCTGAGAATCTTCAGCAGGTTTTTGAAACTAGCAATTAATTGGTAGGATTTTCACCCTGACTATGTATGCTGATACCTGTGAACTAAGCAGCTGCACTGAAGATAGCAATGTGTAATACTAGGGTCATGCTCAGAACGCCTGTCATTCTGGTCTTCTAAATACATACTGCTTGTCATGTCATACCAATTACTGCCATACTGTCTTTCATGTAAATGTTTGTTTAAAATAAAAAGGTAATAAGTGAAAAGAAGATACAAAAAAAAAGATGTCATAGGACTGTCCTGCTACAGTGTTATATACGGTTAGATTTCTAAATTTTTGTGTAAAAATATGTAATTGTTTATTCCTTTATTTTCAAAATTTTCTATTTTTTAAATTTATTTTTTTTCTTCACATTCTGTAGGAATTTAAAGTTTAACATATCAACACTTGATGGAAAATACCTGTTCCATGCTATGTCTAAGATGTTTGATATTCAGAGAGATAGTGTGTTTAAGCTCAACTGCTTATGTTGTAGGGTAATAATATCATTAAGCTTCTCTTCTGATAGGTTAATAACTTAAGTTTGCAAAGCAAAAATTAGAGGAAAAAAAGGGCTGTAAGGACAGCCAAGATTTTGACCCTCACTTTTCAAGGTCAATGAGGACTCAGGACATAGGAGAACTTGTACTGTAACAACCTGTAACTCAGTGGTGTCCCAAATTTTCTGATCAAGGAGATTATGGGGCCACAGAGGAAAGTTATAATGATATAGAGTGTGGCTAAGGAGAGTCACATGGAGAGAAAACACTCTCTCAGACTTTCACAGAGAGCAAATTGGTCAAGCAATGGCCATGACTCATCCATATGGCTGACACTGACAAAAGATCTACAAACTGCTATACAGGGTTTCAGGGTAAGTCCTGAATGGATTTCACTGACTCTGACAGATAAAAAAGTTACATTTTTTATTATATAGCTCTTGCTTTATCTTGGTCTTAACCATACAGCAGGAAAGTATGAAATCGAGGTATGAAAAGTGAAGCCACATTAATATGCTGAGCTGTAAAAGGCTCGATTCAACAACTTCTGACACTGCCAATCTTATGGGTAATCCATTACTATTAAAGACTACTGGACTGTATTGGATTACTCTGCTTAATTCATGCACTTACAATATATGAATGGCAATGGAATACACATCTCTGACAAAGTAAACAAAAAGGGAATATAAATGGACCATTTTGTAGTGGAGAAAATATGCATATATATAATTTGTCTGTATATACAAAATAGAATAAATATACAGCTACTTTTTCTTAGTTCAATGAGAAGAAGGTTTTGAACTAATAGTGTTTGGACAAGAGATCATGTCTGCCTCTTGTACTAGGAATAACTACCACAAAGACAATGTGCAATGTATTAATTATTATAACTCTACTACTAACCTGTTTTGAAACTATCTCATTGCTACTTCTTTCTCAATAAAATTATTAAAATATACAAAAAAGTTGCCAGTTTCCACAGAAAGAAGCTCCCAGAATGTTGGGACAAAAGAGAGAATAAGTACAGAAAAAGTAGTGTTAAAAAGAAACCAAGTACTTTGCATCAAAACAATAAAAAAAAAAAAAATAGACAGCATCTCAGGAGACAACAATACCTCATTTTTGTAGGGTGAGGGATGTAAAACTGTAATGTTTTCATTTATAAGAAAATCCTCAGGTGGCCCAGTTCATCCTGGGCAAACTAGGAAAGAATTCACAACATTTGGCCATCTAGGCACTCCGAGGCATTTGCAGATATGTGCAAAAGTGGTACGGCTACTGCTTGAGCTGGAACAGAACTTGGCATTGTCCACAATGTCCTAGTTTCACTACCATGCAGAATCAGGTCACAGAGGGTTACACCCAGATTTTAAAGAAGGCCTCGGTGGCAGGAAATGTGCCCCTGAGAGGATTGTGTGTAAAGCAGGAATAGTGCTTCTGAAAGTGCAGGGCAGACCTCGGGAATTTAGAGATGGCAGGAACATGGATTGTCTTCTGTGGAATGCCTCAGGCAGGGTGTGGGGTTACCCAGAGAGGCCATGAAGGCTGCCACTGGCAGTGCCTTAGAAGGGGCTTCCAAAGTCCCTTAGAGTTCACAAATCACCATAACTTAACTTCTAAACATGGAACTACAGGATATAATGTTTTCCCTGATGGATTTTCACCTTGTTTTGATCTAATTTGTTTTGTTTCTATCCTTTTATTCTACCCATCAGAAATAGAATTGCTACCATTAAAATGCTTGTGCTATGTATATTTGCAAGTGTTTACCTTTCTTTTAAATTTTCATATGTTTCACAACCAAGATTTCCATAAGACACTGAGGAGACCTTGGATTTAAATTTTCTTTTTCCTTTTTCTTTTCCTTTTGATTTTTTTTCTTTTTTTCTTTCTTTCTTTCTTTCTTTCTTTCTTTCTTTCTTTCTTAAAGACAGGATCTCGGGGCTGGTGAGATGGCTCAGTGGTCTAAAGCACCCTCTTAGAACAAGCTTAGCAAAGCACAGGGACCGCAGTTCAATCCCCCAGCACCACATGCCAGCCAGCCCTGCCCCCTGGTGGGCTGAGCTGCCCCCCAACCAGACATAAATAAATAAATAAGATAGGATTTCACTATGTAGGTCAGAATGACTTTAAACTCACTATGTAGGGCAGACTGACTTTAAACTCACTATGTATCCTAGGCTGACCTTGAACTCAGAGCAATTCTCATGTCTCAGCTTCTGGAGTGCTGGGAATACAGGCATGTACCACCATGCCCTGCATGATTCAGAGTTTTTAACAGTTTTGCAAATGTTTAAAAGTTTGCTGACTAATAGAGATGGGCTAAAAGAATTATGCATAAAGCTATTAAAAACAGTCTATAGGAGTCTAAATAAATAATGTTATAGTTGATTTTCATTACAAATATCCCTGCAAATCTGGCATGCCTATAACTGGTAATATAAGCAACAAATTTGATAGTAACAATGCATAGTAACAACCATTATTAATTTTATATTCTTGTTTTGAAATTCTGTACCATTTTTGTTTTATGTTGCTCTGTTTTTGTCCTTGTCCTTTTGTTTTATTTTATTTTTCTTTTCCTGTATAAAACAAAAAAATGTCCCCACAAAATATCATTGGGTTCAAAGATGGAGCTTCGGGGGAGTGATGGTACTATAGAAGAGCTAAACTCTTCCATGGATTCATCAATATACAAATTCATCAGCTAAGTATGCTGTTAGGAGGCAGCACTTATGTCTAATTGTGTGAATGAAATTTCAATGGGATCCTGATGATACTTGCCAATTCTGTAACCATTTTCTCTTTCCATGTTCTTTAGTCCCTACCTAACAAAAATGTCATACCATTACAAATATTTCAATCTCTGCAAAAAGGCATGTTTTAAGGTTTTGAATGTTCTATAGAACTGGATTATTGCATCAACATGCCATCAGATAGAGAACCGCTTGCTAGCTGTCCTCCTCAGCCACATTAAATTAATTGAGCATATTGTGGCCTTTGCAGTATGTTGTTTCGCTAGTAAATGATTCATGCTGCATTCCAACCAGTGAACAGCAAACTTTCACCAGAAACAGATGGAGGAATGATCTTGACCATTTGTGGCAAGCTCAGCTTCAGCCAGGAAAAACTGAAGTTCATTGAAAATTGACCTCAGTGTGCGGTTGGGCAGATCTGATTCACCTCAGGTGTGTGTTTATGCTGAGAAAGTAATCAGCACTAGCAGATGGCCCTCTCTAGGTTCACATTCTTTGGCAATTAAAAATCTGTTGTTAAAACATATAACTATCAAGTATTTTGATATCTCTATGAAGCAGCACTTCCCTTCCATTTATGTGTATAAAAACTAAAAACCTAGTTTTATTGCCTTGCCTAGACTTCCACTAGAGGTTCGTTTCAGTTATGAAACATTTTTTAAAGACAATTCTAACTTAAGTAAAAAACATGACTGGAAAACATAAGCTAATCAAATACTTTCAATTTATAGTTTTCTTCTGTTTGTTCTGAATGTGTTCAAAAATATGTAAGCAAAATTTCTCAGATTTTTTTTTTTACTCAAACCATGGGTTTGAGCTACATTAAGCAATGATCTACTATTATCTTTTATTTAAATATGATACTGTTGTCAATCTGGCAGTGGGGAATATGTTATAAGTTGTATTTTTAATTTATAGTCAGTGTTCCACTCAGTCACTTTCTCTTATTCATGTGATCATGAATAGAATTTTATGAGACAGATGCCCAGACCAAGTGGCAAAGTTAAAGCGTCCATTTGTGTAATAGAATTTATGAAGTTCAATTTGTGCGAAGTAGATAACTTGACTAGATGGCACAATATGCCAAATGGGAAATTAACTATTTTATGAACAATTTTTTTTCAATGGAAGGAATTTCTCCGTAAAGGCTTTGAAACATAGAATTATCTCTGCAGCAGTCAACCAATTAGCTTTGTGTATTCATGATCCTACAATTAAGAAGAGCTTTCAGAAATGCCTGAATTTATGAGCTCACATGAGTGCAAGTGCAACTCTTTCCTCAGCTTCAACCAACAACCGGAGTACTTGTTATGCACAAACACAACTAAAGTCCTATTGCCTAGTTCCTGTCAGGGTGCAGCTATTTGGGGACATTGACACAGAAGTTTATTCTGTTCTCTAGTCATTATTTATTAAACACTTGTGAGGATCAGCTTTAGCCTATGTGGTGATTTTGTGCCAGCCAGGCTAAGTAGCAACTCTGGGAAGTCAGAGTCCTACACTAGGAATCAGTGCTTGGTAAAAGTTACATAAGCTAGAATTAAACCATACCCCACCTCCAGGAAATGATACCCTTATGCACAGAGTAACCTGTTCAATGGTTTGACTAAAAGTGGGTCCTAACCATACAGGTGCACTACAATGTTAATGGTGAGCAGCAATGGGTACTGTCCCTGGTCTGAGATATGGAACAAGGTAGAGGTAGACACCAATAGTACAGTTACATCAATAAATATGAACTTACAGAGGTGTGTTAAAGGCTTTAAATATAATTGGAATATATTATCCCAGAAATATCATTCATACTGAGACAGTAAGGTAGATTTCTCTGAGGATATGAAGCTTACATGGGCATTTGAAGTAGGAATAGTAGTTATGAAGTTAAATATGGAACGGAGAATGTTCTAGCAAGAGGAAACAGCCTGTAATGACCTTTAAGAAAAAAGGTCATATATTTCCATATTTCAGGAACTAAAAGTCTTCAGTGCCTGGAGCACAGTGAAAAAAAGTGATGTTATGTAGGGTCAAAGTCATTCTGAATCTTTATAGTACATTTTAAAAATTAGGGTTTTTTTTTGTTTTGTTTTTTAAGTGAAGTGGACACTGAAGGCTATTTGCAGAAAGTGAGTAGGAGGATTTTGCAGTGTTATAGGTGACAGGAGAAACAAGTCGGCTTAATGGTTGCAAAGTGGTCATAGATTTCAGAATTGAAATCCTTTGTACACAGATGTCAAAGTGTGCAGAACTCTTTGTGGCAAATACTCAGGTTAAATTTTTAGTTCTTGGATAGAAGAATGACTATTTCTGGAGAAAGGGGCTTGTGGAGGAGGGACAGATTCAGATATCCATCCAATATTTTCATGATGATGTTTGTGAAACAAGTAAGCAACAAAGAGAACTAGATTAGGTATATAGATGATAAGTAGATGAGAGATAGATAGATAGATAGATAGATAGATAGATAGATAGATAGATAGGAGATAGATAAGAGATAGATAAATGATCTTCAGATATTAGATCTGGATCTTAAAAGAGAGATTGTGTTAGGTATATAAGAGTGGATATGGTTGTTTCCTAAAATTTCACATTATTGTAATGAAAAAGTTTACCTACAAAAAGATCACAACGTCAAAAATGTATGGGGGTGCTGGGGAGAGAGCTCGGCCATCTAAGTGCCTGGGTGGCCAGTGTGAGGATCCGAGTTTGACTGCAGTACAGCACACCTATAATCCAGCGCTGCAGAGGCTGAGACAGGAGGATCACTGCATACAAACTGCATAGCGAGATCCTGTACCAAAGTAATAATAATAATAATAATAATAATAATAATAATAATAATAACTGCTTGGACAAGCTCAGGGATGGGGTTTGGATCCCAGACAGCACATATCACACCAGCCCACCTCCCAGGCGAGCTGAGGCATGCTGACCACTGGGACGGGGCAGTGACGCAGTCCTGTAATGCCAGCGCTGAGGGGTGGGGGGAAGCACTGCAGAAAACAGGAGGATCACTAGGAGTCCAAGCTGCTTAGAGAAACCCTGTAACTAATACATAAATTAAAAATTAAAAAATTTTAAAAATAAAAAGTCGAAAAAAGTATCAAGAAACAGGCTTTAGGCCGGGAAGTTGGCTCAGTAGGATAAGCGCTTGACTGGCAAACACAAGGATCTGAGTTCAATCCCCGGTTCGGCAAAAAAAAAAAAAAAGAAAGAAAGAAAGAAACAGGCTTTAAACTAGTGATACATAAAGACAGAAAAACAACCAGAAGTGAAAATTAGAGAGTGCTATAGCAAAGATCAAGAGAATAAACAGGTTTCAACTGCTCTGCTGTATTAAATAAGCAATACAGTAAAAAATTAAATGCCCATTCAATTTGCCAAATTCAGGTTATTAATGACCTTAACAAGAAACAATTTGTTGCAGTGGAATGAATTAATGAACCAAAGAGAATAAGAGCTGTAGTAACTGCTACTATGAGAAATGTGGCTCTAAAGAAGATTAAAATTCTAATTTAAATGGTATACACATACATCAGTCTGCCCTTCTATAAATATAATTCTAGTCAGTCATATATATTGCAATATAGTAGCATGCAATATATTTATATTTAAATACAACATTTCACTATACAATGTATTCAAGTTGCATAGGCAAATGAATATTTGACAATTAATAGAAAGTATCTAATATTGAGAGATGTATTTTTATTTAAGAGCAAAATCAAAATATAATTGAAGCATTCTTGTACCTTAAAATGGGATATTTAGAATGTACATGGAAAAATAGGTTAAAGTGGTTTATGATCCAAATTAATCAAGAAATAATGAATGTATCATAAGTAGCAGTGAAGATTTCTTGGTTACACAATGAGAGACCACTTTGTCAGTGGGGGAAACCAAAGCCATTCAATGTGCATAACAGTACAGAGATTAGATCACAGATATTGTAACTGCGAGGGGAAGTAATAGTGAGCATTAAAGGAAATTACAGTGCACATTCACTGGGGAAAGTAGACAATACAGTATCGAGGGGTAATATAGGATGATAGTAGGACACTCTCTAAAACTGGTGATTTTCAGTCTAAAAATCAGATAGGTGTGATCGCTTAATATGTGAGTCCAAGGAGTATCAAATTATAATCAGGTGGCTCTATAGGAATTGATGCAGTCCTGGTGACAAGTCAAGGAAGGGTTTAGGAAAATGAAATAGCACATGACTGTGGTCAAGAGTATGTTTGTGTGTAGGAAAACCTTGGCTCACGTGAAGAGTTAAAGTAACTTAAGTAAGCAAAATGGGCAACAGGACACAGGAAGAGAACAAGTAGTAGGTCATTCAGAAGTAGATTCAAAAGCATCAGTGAGGTTGTACTTACATAGCAAGAGTATGTATCGTAACTGGAAGAAAATTCTAACATTTTTAATGTCAATTTACCTGATAATTTAAGAAAAATTCCTTGCAGTAAGACATATTTTACTTTGCTTATTTTTTGGTCTCTTTGAGATAGGGTTTCACTCTGCAGTTCAAACTGGTCTTGATCTCATTTTGTAGCCCAGGACATGGTCAAACTCATGAATAAATATTATATGAGGCTATACCAAAACAAACAAATAGTACTTCACAAAGCTTTATCGATAGTTCCTAATCTGATTTTTTTTTTTTTAAAAAAAGGTTTTCTTCAAAGCTATTTTAATTTTTCCTGTGTGGTTGCTTTCATCTTTAAGAAAATCAGACTCATATTTGTTATATATATTTTATATTCATGGAAGTTTTCTTTATATTAAACTTTGAAAACCTGTGAAGCAGAATCTTCCAGGTTAACAAGCATCTGTGAAGATCCATCTATAGCTATAAATTTAGCAATTCAAGTTTTAATAATGATTGTTCATTTCCAGAAATTCCAGATATCTTTGATTAATGAGGAAGAATAAAAGCAGAATATATATGTGTATATATATGTACATATATATGTGTATATATATATATATATATATATATTCAGAAATTAAAATCACATATACATGCTTGGTCATTGGAGGATTTAGCTTGACTATACACAGTTTAAAGAAATCCACGGGATAGAAGTTGGGGAGTATCCAGTCATGCTGTCGTGGTGCAGTATTAACAAGGGATTTATCACTTAGAGCATAAAGCAGTAGAAGGAGCACAAGGCCATGGACAAGCTTTACTAAGTAGGCGCAAGATGCTGCTCTTCAGGACAAAGAGATTTGTATTTGTGCCTACCCCTGCTTCTGGATTTTGGTCTCAAGACAAGAAAGAAGATCTAGAAGTATAAGATACAATAACTGGCAGAAATGAAGTTGATATGATCAGCCCTCAGTTAGTTTCTCTCATCTGAAAATTTACCTCTTCAAATAACTTAATGGAAGTAATTTTAGGTCTAAATCAGAGAAACAGCTAATTAGTATTTAAGACAAGTAAATGGAAGTGACCTAAATTTTTCATCATTGTGATGTGTTTTATGGATCTTTTCAAGAAATACTAATAGTCATGAGAGTTTAAACTGCTACGAATCCTACAACTGAAGCCTGTTTTTCAAATAGCTTTCTATGTATTTTTCAAGTTTACTATCAAAAGCTAGAACTGAAATATGAAGCGGTACCTTACCCTTGTCACTATAGAAACAATACTTCTTTAATTTCATCTTCAGCAGTTCTATTTTAAACGACAAATCACAAAATGTAAACTTTGCTTAAGTTCTTGGAGAAATTTCTGGAAATATTTATAGATTTCCAAATGATGAAGCTTTTATTCTTTTTATAATTACTGTAAGTGTTCTGTAAACTGTAAAGTGTTATGCCAATGTTGGCTGCTGCTATTAGCTAGTCTTTTCCAAATGGCTTCTTCCAGGCACAGATGAAAGATGTATGCTCTAGTACATGTGTATAGCTCAGAAAGTGATGTGGTTTGCACGGCACTGCAGGGGAGCTCACTGACGCTCGCGTGCCCACATTTAGTCACCTATTCAGTTGGTAGCTCTCACAGAAAACAGAATTCTAAGGAGGTTAAGGAAAATCCAGACTATTTCTTCATTTATTTTCAAAATGTGGTTATAAAAGGCAGTTATTCTTTTCTTTCTTTTTTATGTATTTGGTACAGGGTTTCACTATTCAGCTGGGACTTGTAGTGATCCTCCTGTTTTCAGCCACTCAAGCGCTGGCTTATAGGCATGCACCAGCATGCCCATCCTCTGGCTTAGTGAACCAGAGGGCGTGGCCAGCTAAGCAGGTGCTTAATTCAATGAGCTATCTCCCCAGCCCTGTAATTTCTTTTCTTTTCTTTTCTTTTCTTTTCTTTTCTTTTCTTTTCTTTTCTTTTCTTTTCTTTT
>NW_004524697.1:4982396-4990700 GCF_000260255.1 Octodon degus | reverse complement strand
TCTCTCCCCCTCTCTCCCTCCCTCTCTCTCTTTATGTTATAGGGCAGGATTTACAGGGTGTTCATGATCTCACTACTAGATCGGACTCATAGAGATTCATCTATTTACAGCCTCCCAAGAACTGGGATTACAGGTGTGCAGCACCACTCCCAGTCTCAATTTCCGTTTCAGTGTGCCCCAGGGGTAGGGCTGGCATGGCAGGCCCAGGGATCCATCACCCGGCCTCTACACCTGCTTATAAGTGCTTTAATCCAGAACTATTTGTGTAATTTCTCTATCTAATTTATTATTCTTTTTAAAAAGAAATACAAAAGTGCAAAAAAAAATAGAAACAATACAAAATTTCATTTAACAAAGTAATAGGAAATCAATAATAGTTTCTGTATGCATTAGTTGTTTAGGTTATCAGATATAAACTTGCAAAACTAGTTCAACAAAAAAAAAACAAACAATAAAAAGTTATAAGAATTGCAAAGAAAAGGAAAAGATGAGGATAAAAAGAAAAAGGAGTACTAATTGTTCCTTTCAAAAGACCAGGAGTACAACTTTCCGAACTATCCTGCATACACACATACACGTATCTTTTTCTCTTTCTTCCTTTGTCCCTTTTTGCATCCCACTCTTTCACTACCATTGAACAAATTATTTCCCTGTTATGGTATCTATTGTACTTTTCACATTTTATTTAAATTTTCAGTTTCTTACATTAGTGAGATTATAAAATGCATAAGCAATTACCAATACAGTCTCTAGTTGCACCCTTTGTTCCTGACTTTAGGGTGAAGGCCTTCAAATTTTATCCACCTAGTATGTTGTTGGCTGTTGTTTTATGATATAAGGCTTATATCAGATTGAAGTAAAGACCATCTATTCTTATATTTTAAGGGTTTTTATCGTGAATGAGTATAGGACTTTGTCAAAGGCTTTTTCTGCATCTATTGAGATGATCATGTCTCTGCCACTGTTGATGGATGTATTGCATTTATGGACTTGCATATATTGAACCATCTCTATGTTCCTGGGATAAACCCACTTGGTTGTGATGTATAATCTTCTCGATGATTTGTTGCAGTCTGTGAAATAATATTTTATTGAGAATTTTTGCATCTGTAATCAGGGAGATTGCCTTATAATTCTCTTTCCGGGTTGGGTCCTTCTCTGGTTTTCGTATCAGTAATACTTGCCTGCAGGAATGAGTTTGGGAGAATTGCTTCCCTTTCGACTTCACTGGAGTTTGAGAGGAGTTGGCATTAGATCCTCCCTAAATTTCTTGTAGAATTCAGCTATGAATCCATTACGATCTGAACTTTTATTTGTTGCAAGGTTTTAGATCACATTTTCAGTTTCATTGGTTGATATTGGGTTATTCAGAAATTTTATGTCTTTTTTCCTAGTTCATGTGTATCTAGTAATCTGCCCATTTTTTCTGTACTTTTCATTATGCTAGAGTAAAGATTTTGGTAATAGGTTTTGTGTCTAGTTGCACCTCCAAAGCCTCATTCATCATGGAGCAGCTGTCAGAGTTTGTGATTAACTCTTTTTTTCTTTTTCCTTTCTTTTCCTTTTTTGGTGGAACTGGGGATTGAACTCAGGCCCTTGTGTTTGCCAGGCAAGCACTTATTCCACTGAGCTATCTCCCCAGACCATGATTAATTCTTGATCCAATGCTGGGATTATAGTCTTGAGTGCTACATGTGTCCTGGGGCAGACATCTGCATACAAATATAAGAAGGGAAAAGGGGCCAACTAGCTGCTCCTCCCTTTGCTTTTTTTCTGTTTTCTGCCTCCATGAGCAGCTGCCATTTGCCCTGTGCCACTCTGCCTTGGAGTGGAGCCAGCCAAGCATGGACTGAAACCTCCATTAACCATGAGTTAAATAAACATTTCCTTCCTCAATTATGGATGTTGGATATGTTTTTCCCAGCAGTGAGAGAAAAGAAACTAAGATGGATATTAATGATCTTCTAAATTTCTACTGGGGTCTATAGTGATGTTACCCTTTTCATTCCTTATTGCATTATTTTGAATTTTTTTTTCCTTTTTTGATAAGGTTGGCAAGGGATTTGTCAATTTTATTTATTCTTTCAGTGAACCAACTCTTTAGTCATTACTATTATTATTTTATTTATTTATTTTTTTGTGGAACCAGGGATTGAACTCAGGCCCCTGCACTTGCCAGGGAAGTGCTTATTCCATGGTGCCATCTCCCTGGCCCCTTTTGTATTGTTTTGGTCATCTCAATTGTTTTTATTTATGCTTTAATCTTTAAAATTTCCTACTTTCCTTGGATTTTGGGCTTGATTTGCTCTTCTCTTTCAGTGAGCTTCAGGTACAGCATAAACTTGTTTATTTGGGCTCATTCTGTTTTCTTGATGTGAGAATTTACTGCTATAAATATCCTTCTTAAGACAGCTTTCAGGGCCAGCTAGATAACTCAGCAAACTAAGCTTCCTTAGGCAAGTGCAGAAGCCAGGGTTCAATCCCTAGCACAATGTGCCAAGCAGGCCCTAGCTCCTGGACACACTATTCAGGCCACAAACATGCGGTATGGTGTTGCATGCCTGTAATCCAAGCACTGGGAGGCTGAAAACAGGAGGATCACTATGAGACCGTGCTGTGTAGTGAGACACTATACCAAACACATTAAAATTAATTAATTAATTACAACCTTAATTGTATCCCATAGGTTCTGGTAATTTGTATCTGTATTTTCATTTGATTGTGAATGTTATTTAATTTTCTTTAATTCCATCTGTGATCCATCATTCGTTTTGGAGAGTATTATATAATTTCAAATTGTCTATGGAGGTTTTGCTGTTTCTGTTGTCAGTGACTTCTACTTTCATTGCACTATGGTCAGATAACATGCATGGGAAAATTTTGACTCCTTTGCATCTACTTAAGCATGTTGTATGCGCTGGCAGAGTCTATTTTGGTAAACATTCTGTGTGCAGCTGAGAAGAATGTGTATTCTGACACTGTTGGGTGGAACACTCTGTAAGATCTTTTAAGTTCATTTCTTTACAAGTCTGGCTTAATTCTGTTATTTCTTTCTTTTTCTTTTTTCTTTTTTTTTTTTGCTTAGCTGTTTTATGTCTTTGTGTCAATGGGGTATTAAATTCCCCCAGTACAATTGTATTATTGCTCATTTGATTTTTCATGTTTGTTAAAATTTGTCTTATATATTTGTTGCTTCTATGTTGAGTATACATATACTTATTATTGTTATCACTTCCTCTTGAAGTTTTTCCTTTATAAGTATATAGTGACCTCATTTATCTCTTGTAGTCACTCTTGGTTTGAAGTTGACATTGTCAGCAACCAGAATAGCTACTCCTGCTTTTGTATATGTTCCTGTCACATGGAATATTGTTTTCCATCCTTTGATGTTCAGTCTATTCCTTTCTTTTTGAGATAAATGTGGTTTTTCATGTAGTGTATTGTTGGATTTTGTTTGTAGATCTACTCTTCCATCTACTTCTTTTGATTGGTGAATTGAGGTCACTTACATTGATGACTATAACTGATTTGTATTGGCATATCTTTGTCATGTTGTTTCTTTACTGTAGGATCCCTAGTTTTCTCCTCTGCTTAATTGCCTTCTCTCCTTGGTGGTTCTCTTCTGTTGTTGTTAAAGTTGTAGCTGTCTTTATGTCTTTCTAAAATATCTGTCAGTATTCTTTATAGGGTTAGTTTGGTTGTCATGAATTTCTCCAGTTCTTCTTTGTCATGGAAGTATCTTATCTCTCCATTAAATTTGATAAAAAAAAATTGATAGATAGTTTCACAAGGTACATCCATCTGGGTTAAAAGTTGTTTTCGTTAAGGACCTCAAATACCTCACTTCCAACTCTTCTTAATTTGATGGTCTGTGTAGGGATTCTGATGAGTTTTCCATTACAGTGATTTGTTTCTTCTCTCACATAGCTTTTAGTATTCATTTCTTTTGTTGAATATTTGGAAACTTTATTATGTGTCTGGGTGAAGATTGAGTTTAATTATGGCTAATGGGAGTGATATGTGCCTCACTTAACTGTATGTCAGTGTTTTTGTTTTTTCCGCCATGCTTGGGAATTTTCCTGATACTATTTCTGCAAGCAATCCTTTATGTCATTTGTGTTATCTCTAGCTATTTCAGTGGTATCTATTAGTCTTATATTATTTTTCTTTGCACCATCTTGTAGCTCTGCTATTGTTATTTCCTGTTTCCTCTGGTTCCTTCTTATTTTTAAGAGTTCTTTCCTTTCATGTTCACTAGCTGCAGTGTTATCTTCAAGGTCTGAAATTCAATCTTCAGTTTTTTTGAAGTGATTTTGTCAACTTTCAATAGAATTCTTAATATCGAGGACATATATCTGAATCTGTTTCATGCATTCTAATTCTTTTCTGTGTTGTTCATTCAGTGTTTCCATCATTTTTCTATTCTTCCCCATGTTGTTTATCTACGTCATTTTTAGACGTATTGAACAATTCTTTCACGATTGTTGTCACTTCCTGTTTCACCTGAAATATTATTTCTTATCTGATTTCCTCCATTGCCTGATGGAATTATTTCTTTACTTCAATTGCTATCATCTCAGAGATTTCAGGTGTGTGACTTCCAAGTTTTACCATGAGCTTCTCTTCTGGATGTTTTATTGGGTGGGCCAGAGATCTGACATTCCCTTTTGTTCCTTCCTCTTGTCATTTTTGAAGCTGCCAATGTTGTCTCTGACTCTACAGTGATGTTAGGTGGGTGAAGGCAGGTGAGCAAGGTACTTAGGAGAATGGGAGGGCAGAGTAGGCTCACCAAAGTGCCCACTGTGTAGAGTTCAGTGTGGCTTCCACCTTGGTGGTGGTGAGAGTGTCAAGCTACAGTTCAAGAAGTATCCAGTGATGATTAGAGCAGGTTGAAGTTCTGCAAGGTTTTCTTGATGGTGGGTAGACACAAGGTAGGGCTCGCCAAGGCTCCCAGGTCCCTGAAGCCATCTTCTGGATGATGGTGGGAGGTAGGGGCTCAGCCAACCTACAGCAAGCATTGGGGTTGGGGCAGAAATGCTGTAATTTGTTAAGGCACATCTTTTGAGTCTCTAAATTTACTATTATATCTCTCCATTGATTTGTCATCTTTATTTTATACTTAATTTGTATTGAATTTTATTGCCAGAACTCATTTTAGTCCTTTCTCATAGCTAATCATCCCAGCCACCACCTATGACAGCATGAAATGACAGATGCCTGGTCAAAGAATAGCTCTCACAATTTTATGTAAGTGGAAACTGAAATCTATGAAGGTGTTCTCTAATATATGAAGCTCAGATGGGCAGGTAGTTAATTGTCTATTGCCTAGAGTTAATAAGATATAGCAATTGGGTTGTTAAATTCTGAATCTTATTATTTTCCCAACACATCATAGTTATTCTCAAAAGAATTCTGAATCTCTATGGGAAAGAAAGACATTCAATGAGCCCTCATTCTAATTTGAGGAATTGTATAATGACCCACCTGACTAGTTAAAATACAAATGTATTTTGTCACAACACTTAATGTTAGCCAAAAGACCAGGAAGCTTTCTTTTACTTTTTAATGAGAAGTATATCACAAGTTCAAATTAGAATCATGTTGCCTGGATAGATGTCAAGTGAAATAATTGTGATATTCAAGTCATAAATTCAAATAACAGTGAATATTAAGATATAAACAAAGATTTAAATATCTTCTAATAATACTCCTTTCCTTAATACCTTTAAAAAGATATCACTAAATTAGAAAACAAACATACATACGCTCTCAATTTTCTTATTGCTGTGAACATATCTTGCTTCACAAGAACTTCGGTCTATTGTGTATATCTGCAAGTAGATCAGTAGGACCTGAGTACAGTGAAGCTTCAGAGAAAGAAAAAAAGGAGGAAAATTGTAGATACATCAACAAAATGCCACTGCATTAACAATTCTATTGGGCCAGGGAGATAGCTTAGTAGAATGAGCGCTTACCTAGCAAGTGCAGGGTCCTGAGTTCAATCCCCAGTACCACAAAAAAAAATTCTATTAAGATTAATAAACCTACTAAAATTATGTAAAAATTAAGTAAAGTCATGTTATCCTAGTAGATGTAAAATGCATATTTCATACAAGCACAATACGTCCCTCATTAATATAATAAAAAGAATACAGAACTCTTGTTTTTATTTTGTATGACTTTATTAATTAACATTGTTCTATCAAGAAATACAACAACTGAAACTTGATCACTAAGGGCATGAGGGTGAATACATCAGACTTGACAAGAATCATAATAAAAGGGCCAGGGACATAGCTCAGCAGCTTAAGTGCCTGCTTGGCAAGCACAAGTTCCCAAGTTCAATCCCCAGTACCAAAAAAAAAAAAATGTTATATACCAATATACATTTATTTTGATGGAAACAGATTTTCCTCCTGGCCTTCTGTGCCTATTGTACTACAAGCTGACTACTGAAATTCATCTCTTTCAATGTGTGACGTTTTCCAAGTTAATTGCTTATCTATATCCTTCTCAGTCTCCAAGGTGTTGAGTGATTTTAGTCATATTCCTATTCACTCCCTTTGTATATTATCATTAGTAAGTTTTACATTTTTTTACATTTCTTACATACTACTACAATAAAGGTGAATTACTTCAATTGTGACATTTATACTCGCTATGTATTATACCTTTGACTGTGCTACCATGAAAATCATTGATGACTCGGCCAATGTGCAGAGATGTGCCGAGCCCTTGTGATCTGACTCCTGAGCTCTAAACATGACTCTGGTGAGGCTTATTTTTGATTGCTCCTCCAAGACGTATTGTGTCTTGGGGGCTTCTGAATTGAATCATGGGAGTGTTAAACCTGGGTGTCACATTAGGAGGGGCTGCCTGTCTGCATCTCCTCAGACTCCTTGCCTTTCTCTCCACTTTCAGGCCTCCATGACAGGCACCACTTTTCTCTGCCTTCCTTCCATGGTGCTTCTCTTTTGAACCACTTGTTCATGGAATGTAAACTTCAGCCTAAACCACCTCACCTCATTTAAATTGTGGATGTTAGGTACTATGTTTCAGCAATGAGAAAGCTCCTAAAGCAACTCGACCAATAAATAGCCTGCGTCTGATAGAAATACCTTATCTTAGAAATGATGACTAAAAGTGTTTCCTTTAAGTAATTTAAGTCTTTCTATGCTTATTTACATACAAAAACATGAAAGTACATATGTAGTATATCTGTGAAGATGATACTAATGATGCTGAGAGTGGTACTGATATTGCTGAAGATCGAGATTAGGATGATTCTTTGTTGTAGTTTGAATCTTAAATGTTCTCTAAAACCTCATATACTGAAAGCTAAGTCTCCAGCTGATGGTTCTATTAGGAGACAATGGTAACTTGAGGAAGTAGAGTCTACTTGGAAAAAATAGGTTGTTGGGTATATGCTGTTGAAAAGAGTACCTGGGCTCCTTTCTTTTGCTTTATCATCCTGATCCTCATGAATGTCAAATACTTTCTTTGCTCAAATACATTCTCCCTGCCTCATGCTCTGCTTTACTTCAGACCTAAGGCAACTGGACCAAACAACCATGAACTGGAACCTCTAATACCATGAGCCAACATAAATCTATCACAATTACTGTTTTTAATTAATAAATTTATTTATTTATTTATCTTGTACTGGGTCTTGCTACTCAGTTTGCACTCATAGTGATCCTCCTGTCTCAGCCTTCCCAGTTCTGGGATTACAAACGTGTGCCACCATGTTCAATTTCAGTGGCCAGCACTGCACAGCGGGGGTTTAAGGGCCAGCACAGCATGAGACACTGGGAATCCAGCCTGGGTCCTTGTGTTTGCCAGACAGGTGCTTAGATTGCTGAGCTATCTCCTCAGCCCTGTCTGTCACCATTATAAATGGATTTTTTTCAGTTATTTTTTCATAGCAATGAGAAGCTAACTAGGCAGTGGTTTTTCATGTAAAACATGGCAACAAGTATTCTGAATTGTCAGATTTCATAATTTCCAGTAATAGTTTTAAAACTCTCAGTACCTAAATCTTACTGGAAATACAGTAAATTAAAGTTTGCAGATAACAGTATAATAATATTTTTAAGTCTTCCTAGCG
Source organism: Octodon degus (assembly GCF_000260255.1). Classification (NCBI taxonomy): domain Eukaryota; kingdom Metazoa; phylum Chordata; class Mammalia; order Rodentia; family Octodontidae; genus Octodon; species Octodon degus. The sequence continues at coordinate 4,982,593 of NW_004524697.1, read as the reverse complement.
GACTCTGTGCAAACAAACAATACTTTCAGGGAAAAAGACTCATCTGCTTTTTGTGAACTTATGTATAACTATCCAAACCCATGAAGGTTCACAGGCATAAATGGCAATTTAAAGATGACATAAATATGGGCAAAAATACATCCTGCATAGCACACCCAACAAAAACAAGCCTCAAGTTATGGTAGGCTTCAAGGAGT
>NW_004524697.1:4980089-4981511 GCF_000260255.1 Octodon degus | reverse complement strand
ACTAAGAGTCAGTGGGAATTTTGTCATAGTAACTTTGATTTTATTTCTTTTTAATTTTTTTATTTTAATTTTTATTTTTTATATTTTAGGGAAAGGTCTACAGGGTGTTCAGTACTTGACCTTGGCAAGATCAATATCGTAGAACTTCTTTATAGCTTTTTTGATTTTTTGCTTATTGACTTGGACATCCACAGTGAACGTGAGTGTGTTGTCCTTGATCTTTTTCATGGCTGACTCTGTGGTCAGGAGGAACTTGATGGCATAGTGGTCAAGATTGTTTCTCCTGTGGGGTGCTCTTTCAAGGGTATTTTGGCTGCTTCTGGAGCCGTTGTCTTGGGATGGTGGAAAGTGGGTGATATTCGTATCTTCTTTTTGTGACTGTGGAGCCTTCCAGCATGGCCCTCTTGGCCTTCAAAGCTTTTGTTTTGACTTCAGTTTTGGGAGCATCAGGGGCTTCTTTATTCACCTTCTTAGCACCATCTTGGTAAAAAGTCTCCTAGAAGGTGAATTTGAGGCTGGCCAGATAGCTAAGTGGACTAAAGTGCCTGCTTAGGTGGAGCACAGCAGCAGGGGTTTGATCCCAGGCTTGCTGTGCCAGCCCCACTCCTGGGGCATGCTGAGAAGGCGATTGAGACTGAGAACTGTGGCACACACCTGTAATCCCAGGTCTTCGGAGGCTGAACACAGGCAGATCACTACAAGTCCAATCTATGTAGTAAGACCTTGTAGACACTATAGACTCTGTATTAAATACAAAAACAAAGAACAATGAAAAAGAAAGTGAATTGGATTTGTGAAGGAGGACTGTTCATTAGCTTGGGACATATCAGATCATATGGTATGCAGCTTGTGCTATATTACACTTGCTGATAATAATTACAACTCCCCTAACTCTTGGTTTCATGAAACATTGTAACCCTAATATTACTGAAGCAATGTAGGACAAACTTTTTCTGCATTGCATTGCTTGCTTATTGAAACAGCTCTATATTGTCTTCACTTGACAAACTGGGGAACTAAGCAAGAGAGTGACAAGGTTAGATTAGCTCAGAACCCTAGTCAAGGCCCCAGTACTGTAAACTGCATGACAGGAATTTCAACTGTAGCCATCAGCACCCATCGTCTGCTGCATTTTCACCACATGCTGCTTTATTGTCAAGGAGGTTGTTACAATACAGAATTTGATACTCTGTCCTTCCATACTTTCCACCATAACCAAAAATACATTTATAATTGACTTCAGAGCCCTTATTCATTTCTATAATTCTGTGATTAATGTCACCACCTAAGATGCTTCAAGTATGTGAAGACAGGTGTGTGATATTAGTACACTCTCGTTGACACAATGGAGTAGCTCGTTCTTTTTCTTTTTAAAATTTTCTATGTTAATGAACACTTCTCCTTCACCACTCAATTGACATT
>NW_004524697.1:4961571-4979963 GCF_000260255.1 Octodon degus | reverse complement strand
AGGTATTACTGTCAGTTACATTATTTATATGTGAATAAATAACTATAAAATAATATCTCAGTTCCTTTATTTTCTAGGTACGTTGTCTTTTTCTTATCATCAAATTAAAGAAAAAAACAAATATATCCCTCATTAGTACTACAACTATCTCTAGTTTTTCTGTTCATTCACCAAGACATAACAATTATTTCAGTTTATGTGGTAAAGAAACATTAAACAATAACAACAATAAAAAAATCTTTATCCAGAACATGCTGCAGCTATACAGGTTTTATGACATAACCTTCTTCATAAGTAAAATTTGACTGAATTGTATATCCTTAAATTTTCAATGTGTTGGTTATGGTTAAATGTTCAACAGAATGACATTTTCATTTTGCTCTAAGATTCTATGCAAAGATAATACTTATATAAAATTAGGCCTGTTCATTATTACCAATTTCTTTGGTTAAAAATTGATTAGCATCATATGAAATAGAGGCATGGGTGGCACAAAAAATTTGGGGTGAACAATAGAGTACAGACACAACTAGAAGTCAAATTTGCATGCAGCAAAAATATATTTATTTTATCTTTGCTTATGTTATTTATATTTTTTTACTAAAGGGGTAGATGAGAGTGGAGATGGAGTTGATTGTGTCTTATTAGGTATCATTTGCTTTGTCAGAAAACATTTTAGTAAACCTAAAGAGATTTTCCAAACTGAAGCTAATTGGAAAAACGGTGGAAGCCAAGGCACAATGTGCAGGGTAGTTAATGTGATGGTTATTCCCTTTAGAGTCTCCAGAAGAATTCATTGAAGAGCTAACACTCAGAGCCCTAGAGGATGGCAGCTCTCCTATGATGGAAATAAGAGCTGTTTGTTTCGGCAGTGTAAGATGACTCTCCTCTTATTCCATAAACTGACTTTCTGAGAACGTGTATGAAGTGCCTTTTACTCAGGAAGAACACTGCCCCATGGGAGAGGCACACTTTACGGAGCTGGGCCAAGCTGTATATCTGCACTCCACATTCACTCTTCTCTGAGAAATATTTTACATGAGCCACCCTGAGCAAACATTTAAGAGACATTTGAATTTGAAATGGAGCATCCATGAATCTTTCTGAAATGAATTATTTGTAAGAACAGCATACTACAAGAATTAAGAATAAAACAAATAGTTTCTATATTTGTTGGATAATTGGAAATGAATGGATAAGAAATTGCAACACATGCACACAGCAAAAAACTGCTCATCCATAAAAAAGGATGAATTTGTGTCCCATGTAGGAAAATAGATGCATCTTGAACCCATTGTGGGAAGTAAAATAAATCATACATAGGAGGTTAATATCACCTGCTTTCTTTATATAAAAAAGCCAAAGTACAAGTAATTTAAGCCAAAAAAAATTGAAGAAAAATTATAGGTAAAAGAGAGAAGTGTGGCAAAAGAAAGAGAATCTGAGGGTGTGAGTTGGGAGGAAGGGGAGAGGAAGGTGAAGTGAAAAGGATCAAAGTGCAGTTATCACATGTACCAGCACCCCTTGAGGAATATATTGGTTATGTATTGACAATTTATTTTAATAATCTTAAAGAGCACATGTATAACAAATGAAATAGGTGATTATTAATAGATTGAAAAATTTCAATGTATCATTCTGGCTATTTAAGCAACTATTAAGATGCAGCCAATTTATAGTTATCCTTTTGGTGATAGTAAGGAAAAGACATCAAAGGATTTTCAGGGTGGAAGGGGAAACAAAATAATGTCCTCTCCGCTGAGCCCTAGCAATTGATCATACTCTCTGAGGCCAGAATATATGGACAAGCAAAAACACTATAAACACATGGAAACTAAATAATGTCCTTCTGAACAATGAATGACTCATGGATGAAACTGAAGAAGAAATTAAACAATATTTACAATATAACAAAAATGCAGATACACCAGAACCTGTGACATGTAATGAAAGCTGTCTTAAGAGGGAAATTTATAGCAAGAAATTCCCACAACAGGAAAACAGAATGGGCCCAAAGAAATAATAATATGCTGTACCTCAAACTCCTAGAAAAAGCAGAATAAGTCAAGTCCAAAGGTCAATGAAGGCAGAAAATTATAAAGATCAGAGCAGAAATAAATGCAATGGAGATGAAAAAAAAAAAACAATATGAAGAATTAATGTGTTGAAGAACCGGCTTTTTTTTTTTTTTAAAAAAATAAATAAAATTGATGAACCCTTAGCCAACCTCATTTAAAAAAGGAAAGAAAGAATTCGAATTTATGCAATGAGGAACAAAAAGGATGAAATCACTACAGATGCTATAGAAATTGAGAAGATTATCAGTACTTATTTCCCAAGTCTTTGCTGTCACAAAATGGAAAATAGAGAGGAAATGCACAGATTTCAGGATACATATTAACTACCAAACTAAATCAAGGCAATATAAAAATTCTGAATAATTCAATATCAGCCAATGAATTTGAAAATGTAATAAGACACCTGGCAACAAAGAAAAGCCTAGGCCCTGATGATTCACAGTTGAATTCTATAGGAAATTTAGGGAGGACCAAATGCCAACTCTTCTCAAACTCTTCAATGAAATTGAAGGGAAGCTATTATCCCAAACTTATTCAGGGAGTCAAATATTACTCTAATACCAACACCAGAGAGTTTTCCAAACTAAAGAGAGAACTACAGACCAATCTACCTAATGAACAGAGACGTAAAAATGCCCAATAAGATAGTAGCCAACAGAATGCAGCAAATCATCAAAAAGATTATGCCTTATGACCAAATGGGATTCATCCTAGGAATACAAAGTTGGTTTAATATATGCAAAACCATAAATGCAATATACCACATCAACAGAGCCAAAGACAAAAATCATGTGATCATCTCAATAGATGCAGAAAAAGCTTTCAATAAGTCCAACATCCATTCCTGATAGAAACACTACAGTGAATCAGAATAGATGGTCTTTATCTCAATCTGATCAAAGCCATCTACGACAAACCAAAGCGAATTTAGTGGAAAAAACTTGAAAGCCTTTCCTTTAAAATCAGGAACAAGGGCCAGCAAGATATCTCAGTGGACTAAGCACCTGGTTAAGCAAGTACAGGGAAAAATGTTGAATCCCCCATACCTCACATCACACTGGCCCCACCCCCAAGCATGCTGAACCAGTGATGAAGTCCAAGCGTGGTGACACATGCCTATAATCCCAGTGCTGGGAGGCTGAAAACAGGAGGACTACTATGAGTCTAAGCTGTGCAGTGAGACCCTGTACAAAATGCAAAAATTTTTAAAAAGTCAGGAATAAGACAAACATGCTCACTGTCACCACCCCTGTTCAATACAGTTCTGGAAACACTGTTCAGAGAAATTAGACAAGAGAAAGATATATAATGGTTGGAAAGGAAGAAGTGAAATTATAATTATTATATACTAATGACATGATATTTTGTATAGAAGATCCCAAAAACTGCACTAAGAGACTTCTAGATTTAATAACTAAATTCAGGAACATAGAATACGAAATTAACACTCAAAAATCAATTAGTGTTTCTATACAAAAACAACAAATGCACTGAAAGGAAATTATAATAACCACACCTTTCACAACAACATTCCAAAAGTTGAAATACTTAGAAATCAATCTCACAATGGAAGCAAACCATTTATACAGTAAAAACTATGGTACTCTGAAAAAAAGAGATCGGAGAGGATTTCAGAAAATGGAAAGATATTCCTTGCTCCAGAATAGGAAGAACCAAAGTTGTGAAAATGGTCATACTTCCAAAATTGTCATACAGATTCAAGGCAATCCCAATTAAAATAATATTAGTGTATCTCACAGATCTAGAAAAAATATTCCTAAAATTCAGCTGGAACCAGAAGATATCTAGAATAGGAATAGGAATACTGGGTAACATAGGAAAGGCAGGAGGCATCACAATCCCTGACTTGAAATTATACTACAAATCCACTGTGTTAAGATCCACATGGTACTTTCAGAAATCAGAATTTAAGATCAATGGAACAGGTTAGAAAATGTAAACACAACTATAAGCACACTCAGCCACCTTAACTTTAACAAAGGGGCTGAACCTGTTCATTGGAGGAAAGATAGCCTCTTTAATAAAATGTGCTTGAAAAGCTGGCTTTCTACATGCTAAACGTTTAAAATAGACCCCTCCATCATCTTGCATAAAACTACAGTCAAAATACATCTAAAATTTAAATATTAAAATAAAAACACTAAATTTTCTGCCAGAAAAAGTAGGTAGAAACCTTAAGGACATTGGTGTAGATAAAGAGTTCATCAACAACAATCAAACTGCACAGGAATTTCTTCAAAGAATCAGCAACTGTGATCTCATCCTTTTGAAAAACTTCTATACCTCAAAAGAAATAACCATCAGAGTAAAAAGAAAACCCACAAAGTGGGAAACAATTATAGCAGGCTTTCTGTCAGACAGAGGAGTCCTGTCTAGAATCTATAAAGAATTTTAAAAAAATCAGGCCACCAAAATTCAAAGACCCAATCTGAAAATGGGCATCTGAGATGAATATGCACTTCAGAAAAGAAGAGATACAAATGGCAAATAAATACAGGAAAAAATGTTCAACATCATTGGTCATTCAAGTGATGCAAATTAAAATGACATTGACATACCATCTTATGCCAGAAAGAATGGCTATCCTCAAGAAGTCAACTAATAACAAATACTGGAGAGGTTTGGGGAAAAAGGAGTACTTCTCCGCTGTTGGTGAGAGAGTAGACTGGTACAACCATTATGGAAATCAATGTGGAATTTCCTCAAAATCTTGGATTAGATCTCCAATTGAACCCAGATGTTCCCCTTCTACGTAATTTTCCAAAAGAACTGAAAACATCATATCACAGTGAAATAGGTACACCCACATTTATAGCAGCACAATTTCTCATAGTCGAATCTTGGAAACTACCAAAAATGTCCATCACCGAAGGAATAGATTAAAAAACAATGTGATATTTTATACAATGGAGTATCACTCAGCTATGAAGAAAGATAAACTTAAGGCCTTTATGTATGCAAATAGAGGCTATGCTCATAAGTGATATAAATAAAAATCACATGTGTAAACATTGGGTTGTTTCCCTAGTGCAAGAACATGAAAGAATAAATAAAAACTGAAAGGTACAATATATATATAGTAAAATGGAAAAAAAACTGAATATAAGTAATAACTGTGGAGATGAGGGATAGGAGAACAGATAGGCAAAAATGTAAGGGGAAAATCATGCAAGCATATGTACAAGATAGCTGAGATGGTTGTACTTCTAGACATTTCTAAATTTTTACATGTAGTACAGGGTCTACAGGGTCTCACTATACAGATCACGCTCCTAGTGATCCTCCTGTTTTCAGTCTCTCAAATGTTAGGATTATAGGCACGTGCCACCACACCCAGTCTCAGTCTCACTCTCAGTGTGCCCCAGAGGTGGGGCTGGCATGACAAGCTGGGATCAAACCCAAGTACCTGTGCTCTTCCTGAGTAGATGCTTTAATCTGCTAAGCTATCTGACTGGCTGGATTGTACTTCTAAATGCCTTCAGTTTTTGTTTTGTTTTGTGTTTTGTTTTGTTCTGTTCTGTTTTGTTTTGTTTTGTGGTACCAAGGATCAAATTCAATCCTTCAGTATTTTGAAAGTAGCAGTTGATGTTTACAAGTTTTTACTTTGACTAACTGTGAACACTAATATCCATAATCTGAGCAACTACATTAAGGGCACAATGTGTAATATAAAAACATTGATTGAACACTTTTCATCTTGTACTTTCAAATGTATACTATTTCTAATGTCATATCAATTATTATTATAGTCTCTTTAAAATAAATTAAATAGTAAAGATTAAAAGGACAAAAAAATTAAAGTTTGTTGAAAGGAAGAGTCAATGTTTCTCTGACCAATTTTGCATATCTATACCTGGTATTGTCAACCACAAATTTGGTGAAAACAGTACATAATATAACAACCATTGTTAATTTCCTATTCCTGTTTTGAAATTCTGTACCATTTGTATTGTACCATATGTTGCTTTGTGTCTGCCTTTATTTTTGCTTTTGCTTTTGTTCTTTAAAATAAAGTAAAGAGAGTGGGAAAAGAAGAAAGAACAAAAGAAAGAAAGAAAAGAGAGGCTACAGTACTGGAAGGTCATAAATTATTTGGAAGGGTTTGACACAGACTTATTAATGAAAATAACCTAAATATTCTAACCCCTTATGGGTCTCCAGTTGCCCATGAGATGGAGCGCAAGGACCAGGAAGGAGAGGTCTCTTTGCTGAGACGCACAGCTGGGAGAGAAGGCTCAGACACAACAGAGAAAGGAGCGAGGGAGAAAGGATCCAGCTGCCAGAGAGCCTGCAAGCAGACGTCTCTAGCACAGTAAGGGACAGAGTCAGAACTGACAAAAAGGACATGTTCTAAGCAGTCAGCAGTTAAAGAAGCACATAAGTCATTTTTGTGATTATTAGCTGGAGATAAGGGAAGGAAGAAGAGAAACAGAATATATGATTCTTCTAATTCTTTTTCAAGTGACAGCTATATTTAGGCCATTACCATGGATGAATCGCAAGGTAATTTTAAGTATAACTTTTCTAGGTAGTGGTAGGGGAGATATTCATAAAATGTTAAGAATTTGGGCCTTGTTGTATATGTGATGAAGAATGCTTAAAGTTTGTTTAAGAATTTTAAAGAATCTTTCAGAGTATTTTTCAGTTATTATATATTTAGCAGCATCCCTTGTTTTTGAATCTCACATAGATGTTCTGTATTGCAATCCTCTGTTGTTCTAACCCCACTCCTGTAATATAGTCTTGCTTTAATTTTCATGCTCTTTCTCATTTTATTGTCTCTGTTTCTCATTTTGTTTTCCTCTGTTTCTTGTTTTTTTGTTTTTTTTTTTTCAGAACCAGGGATTGAACTCAGGCCCTTGCACTTGCCAGGGAAGTGTTTATTCCACTGAGCCATCTCCCCAGTCCCTGTTTTCCTCTTTCTCCATGTTTGCTTAGTTTTTCTCAAAATACTCTTTATGTTAAAAATAATTATAGGTGACATGAAATCAATGTAGCTGAATAATACAGTTGACAAAAATCAATATGAAATGACTGATTTTTGATTTTGAATGGGAAAGTCAAATCAATTAAAGCAATTCACAGAACATTAAGAAGAATAAGCAAGAGCATACTCAGCATATTTATTCAATAATCAGAAGTGAAAATGACAGGTGTAATCAATAAACTTGGTAGATAATGTAAAGAATTTAACTGCAATAAAATAAAAGCACATATTTAATAATATACTCATTTCATTCTATTAAGAAGCCAAGTTGGGGCTCTTATTTCTTTATGATCTGCATGAGTTTTAATAACCTGCACACAGCTTATTGATCATAAAATTTGAAGTATACATTTTTCTAATCATCTTCAGGGAGAGTTAATGTGATATTACCTTTCTGTCTGGAAGCCCAACATGGTATTTAACACCTTCTAGAATCCACATATGGCCTACGTAAGTTCAAGCTCATTTTCTATTGCTGTATGTCTACTGTTTTGGAGTAATTTTTTGAACAAAAGAAAAATAATACATAAAAAGAAATAGAACTAATAGGGTGAGAAAATCGAAGTGCACATATGGTTGGAGAAATTTTTTGGTTTACTAGGTGATAAATTTATATTTCTTTGCGAATTTTCAAGTAAATATATCACCTTGAAATGAAATTTCAACACAAACTCAGGATTGAAGTATGTAGTGATACACACACACACACACGCACACACACACATACAGAAACACACGCCCACATTAATGATAATAAAATATAATATACAGTCATTGGGTAATGATAATTTTAAAAATCAAAAAGAATTCTTTGAGAATTTCAGCTAGTTAATGAGTAGATACTACCTCCAGATAAAATTAAATGATTTAAGTATCAAATTAATAACTCAATTTAGAAGAACATTATAAAATTTGTGTAGATGTTTCATAGAATTATATTATCTCTCTAAAATCCACAGCTATTTCTATGCCTGCGCCTCTCACTGTCAGAACATTATTTTGAACAAAATGAAAATATTTGCTTGTATTTCTTTCTTGACTGACATATTTGGCTACTATTTCCTTATCTTGTCTACTGGCTTGACTGAGTACAGAAAGGTTGCAAATAGACATAATTTTATATTGTCAGCTGGACATACATATTTGATAGTCATAATAAGCAGTATGCATATATACTAAGTACACCAATACCAATCATGGGTCTGTGTCAGTGTCTCTACGTACTTTATGCAGATGCACATATGCGTGTCCCTGCACACAAACTAAGTAGGCTGCATGTCAAGATGAAGGAATTGATATTTCTATTCTTTCATATGACTTTCATAATTTACTTAAGGTTTCTTCAGTGAAGCCTTTTGAAATTTTCAAGATATGTCATTTCATGAAACAGATTGCCATATTAATAAAAAATTGATGCTGATTTTTAAAATTTGAATTCTATCTGGTGTTCGATGGTATAACAGAAGGAAAATAGATGTTGGGACAAAACAGGCTTAGCTTGTCAGTTGGCTTTTTAGCTTGGTGACACTTAGAGACAAACCTTGGTTTTCTCATCTGTTAATGAAGAAACAGGGCTGAACTTAGAGAACTGTCACATGTAAGGATAACAGCACTTAGAACGGTGCCTGCAAATTCTAACACAAGCATGAAATAGATGCATGCTAGTGGAGTTCTGTTTTCTTTACCTGTGTCTAGGGAAGGCCTGAATCAAAAATATTCAGAAATTCTTGGGCTGCGAGAGCTTTGGGGATGAAATTGAAAGCATAGTTAAGAACCAAAATGTCTGACAGATAGTGTAGTATAGAAAGTAATTGCAAAAAGGGGAGGGGGAGTTAGGGTTGAGGATGAAAAACAAGAGAAAAAGGACAAAATGGGAAAACAAAGCTTTGTAAATATGGAGAGGAAGAGAGACTGAAGAGAAAGGAGGAGCATAGGGAAACAGGAGAAGCTAGGATATATTATGTACAGCTATGAATTCCTTATAATAAATGTGATTCTTATCACATTCATTTCTAAATTGTACCAATAAACTTAACTATAGAATAAAAATTAAATTAAAAAAGCTTTTGCACAGTACAAAAAATTGCCAACAGGATAAAAGACAGGCTAAAGGTGGGAAAAAAATTTACCAGTTGTTCCTCTAAGTACTGATATCTAAAACATATAGAGAACTTAAAAATATAAGACCCCTCCCAGATTTAAAGACCCAACCCAGAAATAAAAACCTGAGGTGAATATACACTTCTCAGAGGAAGAAATACAAATGACAAGTAAATATGACATTCAGCATCACTGGTCACTCAATAGATGTGATTACAACACTGAAATTCTATCTTGCTCCAGAAAGAATGACTATCATTAAGAAATCAACTACATAACAAGCTCTTTCCTGGCAAGTGCAGGGTCCTGAGTTCAATCCCCATGGGGGAAAAAAAAACTACAAACAAATGTTAGTGGTGCTGTGGAGAATAAAAAGACTCTTCTCCATTGTTGGCGGGAGCGTAGACTAGTGTAATCAGTATGTAAATCAGTGTGGAGATACTTTAAAGCTAGAATCAGTGATTCCATTTGACCCAGTTATTCCCTATTCCCTTTCTGAGTATCTTCCCAGGAAGAATTCAAAACCTCGTACCACAGTGATGTACGCACATCCATGTTAATAGTAGCAGACATAGCAATTTGTGCTAGCTAGACCTTGACAACAGCACAAATGCCCATCAACCACGAATGGGTAAAAAGAAGATCTGGTCTTTTTATACAATTAGAGTACTACTCAGCCAGAAAGAAGGATAAACCTGTGACATTTTGTGGCATATGGATGCACCTTGAGACCATACCATTTTTTAATTATAATTTTCTTTTATTTTAAAGAGTAAAATCAAGAGCAAGAAAAACAAAAACAAAGACAGAAACAGGATAACATGTAACAATACATACATTACATATTTTCAAAACAAGAATAGCTGATTGACAATGATTGATATATTGTACATTTTATCATCAAATCTGTTGCTCAGATTAAAAGATATAGTCATGCAAGATGTAAATACCATATTGTCTCCCTAGTCTAAAAACTTCAAAGAAGAAATAAAACCTGAAAGGTATAGCAGACCCAGTTAAATGGAAAGAAACAGAAGTCAAGGATTAAACAAGGAGAGCAACCACATTCTTACATGAATTAAGTCATACATACATGGGTAAATATTGCATTGTTGCTCTTCTATGAGAAACTAAAAGTATAAATAATGACTAATTCTATAAGAGGCATTGTGAAGGAGCAACAAATTGTTCATAAAAAGGGGAACTAGGGAGATGGGAGGAAAGAAGGAGGGCAAAAGAGAACAGTACTGCAGAGATAAAATGACAACTAAGTACGTTAGGAGAAGAAAAGTTGAAGGGGATGGAGGAGACTTAGATAAAAAGGAAGAATAAGATGCATCATATTCAGATACAAATTCCTTATGATAAATGTGATCATATATATGTAAGTTGTATCAATAAACTTAACAAAAAAAAATTGGTTCTGCCTAAAAACTAAAACAAAACAAAACAAAAAAAAAAAAAAAGAGCAACCAAGTGCCTTAGAATAGTTTGTAAAGAGGGCGGTATATTGTCTTCAACTAACACACATGGGAGGAGCAACTTGGTAGGACTCAGATATGTATAGTCCTCAGACAAACGTGTCCCATGCACACAGTCATCTGCAGACATGCAAGGTCCAGGACTCAGTCCAGAGGCTTACCCCAGAGAAACTGGTCAACTTTAGCAAAGTGCATTGTTTAAATGCTTCCAATGGCAAAAGAATATCAAAGCTGATAAACAAAATGTATTACCTCTTCTATAGAGAATATCTATCCAACAATCTAGTTGAATGACTTTCTTGCTGCAGAAATTTAATCACAGGCCAACCTACAAAGCTGTGGTACTATTTATTTATACAAATATATCTTAAAATTTGATTGTATATTAAATACAAAAAATGTGTGAAGACACATCACAAATGTTTACATCAGGTGTTCATAAATATATAGTCAGCATTACTTTACACTAATTATGTCATTAGAGCTATTCTGATTCTTTTGTAAAGTCTTTACGTAGACCTCATGTAATTTGAGAAAATATTCTCTCATGTCTTTAGGAAGTTGATATCTAAGCTCCCAAAATATTCATAATGGAAGATTGATGCATTTTATTGATTTTCACTGATAAATGACAATCTTGCTATAAAACAAACTCCACTAAAATCTACTATTTCATTAGTATATTTCAGTTTGTTTGGTGAAAATTCAAATGTTTATATTGCGCTGGGGAGCCTAAGTGCCTGTCTGGCAAGCGCAAGGACCCACCAGTGTTCAGTCCCCAGGTATCACATGCCGCACAGGGCCCAGAACCCTGGTGCCTTGTGGCTACCACTGAAACCATGCACACCTGTAATCCTAGCACTGGGGAGGCTGAGACAGAAGGATGACTATGAGTCCAAGCTGCATGGCGAGAACTGTACCAAATAAATACATAAATAAAATATTTTAAAAATTTCAATGTTTGTAATCTAAAATTCTGCTTATTTTCTCAGTAAATATTTATTAGATAAAGTAAGCTAGCTGTAAAAATCCCTCAACAATTCTTTCCATTTTACCTATAATCTTTCAAATTTCAAAGAGCAGCAGAACGCAGAAAAGTTAAGAAGGAATATAGTTCCGTCACACTCCTGTCTTTTCACAGCAATTTCTAAGGTACTGTCTCTGGGTACAGGAGTGTCCCTAGGGAAGGAATCTGAAAAGGGGAAGAAGTTAAATTAGTTGTCAGAATTGATCAGTAAGGGTGTCTTTTGACATGACTAGCTGAACATAACATGAGTGATGCGTGATGTATTATTTGTGTGTCAGGAGTCCAAAGGAAGGTGGGCTTCAGGGTTGGTGGATTTATTGGTTCAGAACATGTAAGCAAGGGTTCAGACCACCTTTCTGTCTGTGCTCTATGACCACCGCATGAAGTTTCTTAAGGATTCTCTGCTTGCTCTAAACTGCCTGAGGGGCCGTCAGGGGTATATCAGCCTTCTGTTAAGTCACATGCTGGTATGAGATGGCCTATTCTTATTGCTTACCAAGGGGTAAATATCTATGGAGAAGCAATTCTCTATGAGTCTAATGTATTTTTACAATCTTCTATAGCATGACATACTTTTGCTATTGCTTTCAATATTATTTGTATGAGTAACACCCTGATCAGGTTTTCTGATCAAGATAGCAATTGCAATGCTTTTATCTGTCCACAAAATGATAGCAATTGCCTAACAAGAGTATTTGTTTTTTTTAAAAATTCCTGTATTTATTATTTGGTACTGGGAATTGAACTCAGGACCTTGTTCTAGCCAGGCAAGCACTTGTGCCACTGAGCTACATCCCCGACCCTAAACATATTTTCTAAGCTCAGTTTTTTGCCAGTATGACAAGCTGCCTTTGGGGTGGCATTTACTGAGTACACCTCTGCGTTGTGCCCCTGGAATTAGGGCACAGAACTGAGGTAAAAGTAATGAAGACCAGTTGTTCTGGTGCAATGTGAATAGTACATTCTTCTCTGAAACACTCACCTTCATTTTTTCTGGCAGCATCTAAAATTTTTGGTGGGCTCAGAAAACAATTGCACCCACAAAAACGTTTCTAGTAAGCCTCTCCTCTGCCAGTTGGTATACTTTTTGCTCCAAAACCAATCATCAGGATAAGAATGAACAGTAATGTTACAACGGTCAGCCCCATGCCCTGAGGTAAGCTCAATCCTCAGTCTGTTATTGTTAATTAGTAAATAAAAGAAGAGTAGAATGGAATTTGGAGACTAAAATAAAATACTAGGAGATAGTCCCGTGCTTAAATAATGATGGCATCTAAACATCCGTTTGCGTACACACACACACACACACACACACACACACACACACACACATCACATTCTTGTAGCCTGGCATGATGGTCCACACCTCTCATTCCAGCTTCTCAGGAGACTGAGGCAGGAGAATCACAAGTCCAAGACCTGCCTGAGCATCATGTAGGGACACTTTCTCAATATTAATTAAAATGGTTGCTGATGTAGTAATAGCTATTTTAAGGGTATATGTTAATTATCATTACTCAACAACCTTCAATACTGTTATTTTACAATGTGATCATGTGTGATACATATGTGTATTCAAAGAAGATCCATGCATTATAAGTGTGATCTGCAAAGACATGAAGAATAGAAAACAGCCAGGGTCAGTCACAGAGATGTGAAATAATTGCTGTTGTGATAATGTTTCAGCTACTATCAAACAAATGCAGCCAGGGAGATAGCTTAGGGGCTTAAGTGCCTGCCTGGCAAGTGCAAGGTCCTGAATTCAATTCCTGATACCAAAAAACAAAACACAATTTCAGCTGTTTCTCATAAAGTTTAACATAAAGTAACTATATGGCCCAGAAATTCCAGAAACATGTCATAGGTATTACCTAAAAGAATATAAGTTGTACCTAAAAGAATAAATAGCTATTTCAATAATAACTATTTCAATAATAAGCATACACCTATGCACATAGCAAAATTAATCACAATAAACAAATTGTGGAAATAGCCCAAGTGTCCATCAAGGGAATGAAGAAACAAATTGTGATGTGGTTCTGAGATATGATCAGAACTTTCCGGATTCAGGCTACAATGTGGACCACCCTGTGGATAATTTGTGTATTCATATGTGATATTTGAGTGTTCATATTAAATATTCAGAATATGCAAACCTACAAGTACAGAATGAAGACTGGTGATAGTTCGTGGCTGGAGGGACTGCACAAACGAGTAGTGATTGTTTAGCATGTACAGATTTGGGGGATTGATGAGATGTTTTTGAGATAAAGATAGCAGTTTTACATCACTATGAATGCACTAAAGATCACCAAATTGTTTACTTTGATGTTACCAATTTTGTGGGTTTTTTTCTTTTTCTTATTAATTTTTTTGAGAAACCAAGAGCAATGAGACAGTTTCAAAACCGATTAATTGGACAGTTTCAATAATTAATGCATTGCATATTGTTGTCTCCGTAGTGATTATTCATAGTACAAGATGCAGACATGATGTCCTGTCCAAACACTATAAGTATAAATCTTTCTTCTTATTGAATTAAGAGAAAGTAACTGTATATCTATCCTAACCATTTTGTATACATAACTACAAAATGGTCCTTCACTTGTATCCCCTTTTTTTGTTTAGTTTTGTCAGAAATGGGTATTCCATTGCCATTTAAATATTGCAGGTACATGAATTCAGAAAAATAATCCAATATAGTCCAGTAGTACATAATAGTTAGAATGAACTTTAAAATGATTTTGAAATTATTAATTTTATTATGTTAACTTTACCTTAATCAAAAAACAAAGTTTGATATTTTTAAAGAATTACTCATTAAGTAGAATATTCAAGATGCATGTATAATTTAAAAGTTTATTTAGCTCAACCCCCAATACAGCAAAAAATAAGTAAATAAATAAATAAACAAACATTTATTTGAAATGCATTTCACATAATAAACATAATTAATTTCATAATTTTATTGTACATAATGCTTCAGTATTGGTTCCAGAAATCTAATATTTAATTTTAATTTCTAATATTTCAGATTAAGCTAAATAGAATTATTTTGTGCTATTTATATATTCCTTTTCTATGTATAAAAATTTAATATGACATGTAAGATTTCAGTACCTTTCAAGGTAAATACTTATTTGTTAGAAAACACACTTTGGCTATCAGTTTGCAGCTGAACACTGACATCAAAATAGAGGGCAGCTTCACCTTCAGAGACACTCAGCCTCCTCAGCTGAGGAACTATGGCTTGACACTTGCTTGGTGCAGAGGTAAATAATTAATCCATCGCCGTTTCAAGACAAGCAATCAAAATAACTCAAGTTCGTTTGTGTTGGTGACATATTTCTAATGCACACCAATTACATTTGAAAAGATTAAAACTTTTGACTTAATGACGTTCGGAGCTGCTATTTCCTAAGAAACTCGGCTTCTTGACAAGAGAGTTGCTATCAGAGATTCCCAGAGTCTGCCCCCCTAACCTTTGCAGTGACAATTTCAAATGAAGAAAATAACCTTTATCTGTCTTGTTCAGGCACAATTTTTGAGGCCAAAAGTTCATTCTTGACATATTCACTAAGGAAAAAGGATATCCCTGATGGTCTTTGATAATTATGTGGCTCAGTATGAATGATGAATTATTGAAAACTGTTAGGGTATTTATTTTATGTAGATGACAAATTTCACTTCTAAAGTACTCTGCTGAGAGTTGCAGCTTCTATTTGTCCTGATTTTCTTACTTATATCTGAGTAATCTTTTCAGTATTAAACATTTCTTTATCATTTGCACAATATTTTAAGAATTCTTCTCTCACTGCTATTTATTAAAACAAATCATTTCATTCTTTATTTTCCTCTTTATATGCAAAACCCATATAGAGACTGGCAGGTGACCTAGGCCAATTCATGGTTCAGAATATAAACTTCCATTTTGTTTACATGATCAATGAGGCCAACGTTGCGTGATTAGCTTGATTTAATATCAATAAAATCAAATCATTAATCATTTTGGAAGTGGAATTTGCTTGTGTCTATTTTGTGTCAGACACTGCTTCTTTAACAGGAAAGGTCCTGGGGAGGTAAGATTGCTTGGACCTGAAGACACTTCATAGAAAAGGCAGTAAGCTTTGCTAGAGTGTTAAAGGAGACCCGAGCAGCGCAGAGTGGCTTAGAAATTCAGGCGGCACAGAGCTTCTGAAAGTTCCATTTTCATCTTCACATCTCAGCAAAAAGTCACATCCGTGCACAGATGTGGGTTAGTAGTTTTAGTGACAAAAGAACATATATGGCTTCCTCTTCCAAGCTATTTACAGGATAGCAGAATTTTTTCTTATTAAAAAATTCTTTATAACTTTATGTACCTTGAAAATTAATATCCTGCATGCACTTTGCCATTGGGAAGACTGCTGTATGACAAAATCTAAACTTTGAATATTTTAGAGTTAGAGGAGGAAACACTGCAGACAGGAAATATCCCTGAACCAAATTTAAGTCAAAGATCAATAAAAAATTATCTAAATTTCCTCTAGTCCCTATAATTCCACTGAAAGCAAGTGAATACATTCTGATTGTCCAAAGTGATAGATACTTTGTAACAGATAAATCAATAGTACAGAGACCCAAGCAAAGCTAGAAGGCACTGCGGCTGCTTGCAACAAATTGCCAGAGTCCTAGTCAGGATCTTTGGACTTACAGAAACCCTAGGTATTTCTATCCTGGTTTTCAGATCTCTAACAAAAGGTGTTTCATATTAGTGAAGTATTTCTATTCTTAGAAATAAACTGTGATTATAAGCAAAGAGGGGCTTTACCTTTATTGTTCAAAGGGACTGAAGGGCAAAGTGTTAAAAAGAATACATGCTGAATGCTTTGCAGGCTAATTTATTATTTCAAAATGGTTTCATTAGTCACAGACATGAGCATATTATTTACACTTGAATAAACTTGCCCTTTTAAAATTGAGAAGAAAATTAAATTCGAAAGACTTTATTATGTAAAACAAAAATTTCCTCTCCGCAAAATTATTTTTATCCATTTAAAGATTATATGCAGTTTGCCTGTTTCCTAATTTGGAATTCAGATAATTGCAATGATAATAATAATGATGATAATAATAATAATCCCTCTTATACTTACTAAGTTGAAGCAGATGGAAAGAGAAAATCCAAGCTGCTGTTTAGCATATAATCACCATGCAAATATTGCAACAGCTTGTATGATTTTTCAAACTATTATCTCAAGAGCAACAAACCATTATATTGAAAACCTGAGAAAGACAGCGCAGTAAAAAGATGTTATGCATGGAGTTTGGGACCATTTATAGTCAATTCAACAGTGAAAAAATAAACACACTATTTTTAAAGGATGCAAGTGTGAAAAGAGAGGCTTGAGGATTATGTTTGCCAACATTTTCCCAGCAAGTGAAGAGTTGTTTGTGTGTGTGTGTGTGTGTGTGTGTGTATGTGTGTGTGTGTTACACAATGTTCTTCAACTTCTTCATCATTTAAACATGGTGAATCACATCTATCTTGAAAACACCTCAATCCTAAATTCCTCATTGTTACATTTCTTTCCTTCCCCTGCTTATTACAGCTGTAGTTCTAAAAGTAATAAGTTGAAGAGGTACATTTAACCCCTCACCTATATTATACTCTAATACCCACTTTAATTCATGCATTAATTTATTGAAAGAATATGAACTGTGTACTGATTCATCATGTGAGACCCTGCCTTCACAGAACCCCATCTACTAAAGACAGTGGTTATCAAAGATACCATGAAGGGGTTACTGATTTCAGCTATAATAGTGGGATTTGACCTATCAGGAATTTTAGATGTCATCAATGGAGATTTACAGTGACTCAGAAAAGAGTATGAGGTCATGTGGCAGAGGAAAAAGGAATGCAAATTTTAAGAATAAACCAATGATAGAAGTAAAAACAGGGAATATGCAGAGAACACGGCACTAAGAAAAGAGGTGAAAGATGGGTCTATAGCAGGATATGGGAAGCAGACCGTACAGTCTCACGGGCCAGCTGAAGTAGCTTTGTCTTTTCCTCCAAGTAAGTAAAGAAGTTACCTATCTTAGAGGAGGTACAATCAGCTGTGCGTAGGAAGCAATCACTGTGCACACAGCACAAAGAAAGAATGCTTAAGGCCAGGCTGGGCTGCAGACCTTATCACTGCAATTCAACTCTTCTTGCCTAGGAAACTGGCTAAAATTTTCTTTATGAGATCCAAAAAAATATTTTATTCTCAGTCTTCTTACAACCAGCATTCTTGTTCCTCTTCATTGTCTTCTAGAATGAGTACCATTGACATTCTTTTCACTCCCTCAAAGATGTCACAAATTTGCAGCATCATTTATTCTTACAAATGATTATGAAAAATACATTTCAGAAGAAATGTCCACTGCTGATACCAGGAGCATAGTGTGTTCAAGCTGGGTGTGATGCTGGATGCTTGTAATCCCAATGTTTGGCACACCTGAGATCAAGAGTCAAGCTCAACCCAGGAAACTTAATGACTTCTCAGGAACCTATCTTTAAATTAATAGGCCTGCTGATACAGGCCAGTGTCAAAAATGTGGTGTCAACCCCCAGAATAGAAGAAGGAGAAGAAGAAGAAGAAGAAGAAGAAGAAGAAGAAGAAGAAGAAGAAGAAGAAGAAGAAGAAGAAGAAGAAGAAGAAGAAGAAGAA
>NW_004524697.1:4952293-4961471 GCF_000260255.1 Octodon degus | reverse complement strand
GAAGAAGAAGAAGAAGAAGAAAGGCAAAAAGGAGGAAGAGGAGGAGGAGGAGGAAGGGGAAGGGGAATAGAAAGAGGAAAGCGGAAGGAGGAGGAGAAGGAGGAGGAGGAGAAGGAAACAGAGGAAAACAGAAACAGAAACAGAAACAGAAACAGAAACAGAAACAGAAAGAACAAGAGCACGTAAAATGGCATGCCAGAAAGAGGAAAGAAGGAAGGAAGGAAAGAAGGAAGGAAGGAAGGAAGGAAGGAAGGAAGGAAGGAAGGAAGGAAGGAAAGAAGGAAGGAAAAAGGGAGGTTAAAAGGAATGATTCACGTGCTTTCCCTCAGTGTTAGTGCTTATCCTGAGTTGTCCATTTATGAAGACTTAATTTTTCACAGAAACCGAGCCTACTCTTGAAACCATACTCCTTCTATATCTGCTTTCTAACTTTTTCTCAAAGACTTTTAATTCCTCTGTGTCAGTAGCTGTGTTGGTTCAGTCCTCCTTCTTGTCTCTTCAGACCCCTCTCCTACCACAGGAAGTCTACACTTCAGATTCATTTGTGAATCTTTATTATTATTATCTTTATTATAATAATTTTTATTATTTCAGTAAAATATATTTAGCATTATTACCACTTTACATTTAAATATCACTAATTGTTTGTTAGATTGAAAATGTTTGAAAATTTAAAAGCAGTGAACGATATGAAGGGAAATGTTTTAAAAAGTTGTAGAGACAGCACGGAGAATAGAGGCGGAGGCCTGCTCAGAATTAGTCAGAGAAATTCACCTAAACCCCAGGTAATTATAAGAAAGGAGAGGGTCATACACCCTGACACCAAAATGAGTCGCACGAAAGAGCCTAATAGGTTAAACACAGCTTTGATGCAGGGCTTAATAACCGTAATCCAGCCCCCTTGGCTGCTGGCAGATGTCCACATTGGGATAATTGCCCAGCATTCTTGGAATCTTGTTATTTATTTATTTTATTTTAGGGAAGGGTCTACGGGGCGTTCAGGGTCTCACTACTGGATCGGACTCATAGTGATCTGCATGTTTACAGCCTCCCAAGAGCTGGGATTACAGGTGCGCACCACCACGCCCAGTCTCAATTTCCTTCTCAGCGCGCCCCTGGGACGGGGCCAGCATGGCAGGCCTGGGAATCAAACCCCTGGCCCCTGAGCCTGCTTGCAGGTGCTTTAACACACTGAGCTATTTGGCCGGCCCTTACATTCTTGGAATCTTAAAAGAAAGACAACTTAAAATAGTGTGGCTATATCGAACCATACAGGATAGACAGGATACGAAGATTCTAGTCTTTTGCCTTCCTGCAACCAGAAGACACTATAGTTCAGCAGGAAATTCCACCCACAGGAATTACTCCCTCCCTGACAAATGGCTAGGTTTCAGTTTTTTGTTGTTCTTCTTTTCTTTCCTTCTTTTTTTTTTTCCTTTTCCTTCCTCTTTCCTTCCCTTTCCTTCTGTACAGAACACTGACTGGCATCGCCAGGATGAAGGCTAAAGAATTCAAACGTGTCTAGTACATGGAGCAGTTAACCCCTCCCACATGAACTATGGTTACAAAGGCGTGGAAGATTAAACAGTCTTGCACCTCAAAACTATGCAACCCAGGCTGTCTCCATGCCACTGGAGGCCTGAGCGGAAAGGTGCCTCACAGCACCTGCCCCACCTCTCACCTGGGAAGTTACAGACTACAGGAGAGGTGTCTGATAGTGGCAGCAGAACTTATACAGCAATGACGGAGAAGTTAGCAGCCCACCTTCGGAGAGGAGTAACAATCCACATGAAGAGCCTTTGGCAGCAACAGCAAGAGCAGACCACTCCATATGACAGCAACTAATAATAAATGCTGCAGCAGCTGTGGAGAAAAAAGAACCCTTCTCTACTTTTGTGGGAGTGTAGACTGGTGCAAACACTGTGGAAATTCCTTTTTTTTTCCTCTTTGGTGATACCAGGGATCAAACTCAGGACCTTGTGCTTGCCAGGCAAGCACTTATTCCACTGAGCTATCACCCTGGCCCCATCAGTGTGGAAATTCCTCAACAAAAACGAAAGCAAACTAGGATTGGGCATTGTATTCAACCCAACCATTTCCCTTCTCAGTGTCTTCTAAGAAGAATAATGTCATACCACATTGATATATGTGCACCCATTGTTATACCAGATTTAGATACTACAATTTGTAATCAACAAGGAAATGGATAAAAAAGGTGTAGTAGTTTTATACAATGGAGTCTTACTTGGCCGTAAAGATGGAAAAACTTGAGACTTTTTATAGGTAAATGGATGCAACTTATAACTATATTCATAAGTGAAATAAATACGACTCACGTATGCAAGCATTATTTTGTTT
Organism: Octodon degus; assembly: GCF_000260255.1. NCBI lineage: Eukaryota > Metazoa > Chordata > Mammalia > Rodentia > Octodontidae > Octodon > Octodon degus. Next base: position 4,959,113 of record NW_004524697.1, on the reverse strand, counting down.
CTCTGGTGTGACTGTAAGAGTCAATAAGAGCTACAACGTATATTAGATATTGCAAAATAAGAAGAAATTATTCAAAGGAAACAGGAACTAGGAGGGTGACATAGGAAAGAGCAGTAGGGAGAGCAGAATTATGCGGGGCAGTTCAACTGCGAGTGTCTCTTAGTTCATTAAAAGGGTTCATACTAATATTACTTGGAGAAATTTTATGTCCATTTCTTGTATCCTGAACAACCACTTTCAAGGCATGCATTAACTATTATTATTCTCCTATTCTATTTTACCTTTTTCCATAAAATAAGCAGTAAAATATGAGATTTTATTTATTAATTCATCTGTGAATAACAACAACCAAAACATTTCTCTGAATTTTAACTACTTAAATAACAAAACAGAGATTCAAGAGTTAAATACCAAAAAATGCAAATGGTTTCTATTATGTGCAACACATTTAAAATGTGATACAGAAAACAAATTAAAATTGTCCAAATAAAAAGTGAAAAAAATTTTAACAGCAAAGTTTATATCACTTCCCTCAAATATTATATTGAGTTTTTTGCTTTCAGCATCTTTAAATTTTATTGTACTTTATGTTTCTTGGAGAGCACACATTTGGACCTTGTTTTTATTCTACTGAGCTGTTGATTTTATGAAGAATTCCAGCAGTTTATCTTTTGCATGATGTTGAAAATTGATATTCGTGGATTTGACTTTTCATTCCACTGCACCACCTTAGAATATCTCAGAATCCACTTCAAAATTTAACCTTAACCTTAAAAGAGTTTTATTTTTTAGTTTTGATCACTGAAAGAATATTTTTCATTAAATTTAAGAAAAAAACCCTCAGAATTGCTTGCTTATTCCTTGGATCTCTGTCTTAGATATATTTAAGGGTTTATGCAGAATGATTTACTGAACACATGCTAAAGTACTGCCAAGGAAGATAAATCTTCTGTAATTGAAAAAAGATCTCCACAAGGCGGCCATGCTTTCCACCAGCACCATGTGTCTGCAGACAGGGTGTGTCCAAGTATGTGCTCCTGGTAAATCAAAAGGCACAGCAGCTCTTTCCGACTGCTCTGACCAAACATTTATTGAACACATGAAAAATACAGGAATGACAATTACTTTTGAATCTTGTAATTGTGCACAGTTACCTTATTACTGCTTTGATTGTGATGAATTAACCATTAATTTATCCTACTTCATCATGACAGTGGAGAAAAAGGAAATGAACATGTGCACTTTCCTATGGTGCTTAGGAGGGTATTCAGACTGTGTGTAGGCAGTCAGTTCCATGGGCTGTTTAACACTGAGTGCATCACTGTTCTGTAACAACTGCCTTTGTTCTTGCATAGCACCCAGTAGGCACTCTGCAACTTGAAATGTTTGATCTCATTTATGCCAACATCATCCTATGGATGAAGTTAGTTCCTTTGTTTTTTGTTGTTGTTTGTTTGTTTGTTTTTTCTCTTGGTGATAGGGTCTCACTATGTACTTGAGACAGGCTTTGAATTCACTCTGCAGCCCAGGATGGGCTTTAGTCCTGCCTCACCTCTGAGTGCTGAGGTGCATGCGTGCACCACAATGCCCAGAACTTTTCTTTTTTAAATTAATGAGTGCGGCTCAGGCTTAGGGAGATCAAGTAATCTGTGTGAAATCTCCTTACCTGTAAGTGGTTAGAATTAAGATCAGACTCCAAGAAGTCTGCCTCAGAAGTTTACATTTATGCACCACTTTTTTGGGTACAGTGCTGAGGTCCTAACCTGGGGCCTTTGCACTGAGCTATAGCCCCTGCTCTTCTCTAAAAAGAAAAATATTATTTTGAGGCCAGGTCTCTCTGAATTGTCAAATTGGGCTCCGGTTTGTGCCTCGGGCTCTTGGAGTGCTGGGATTGCAGTCACTACCACACTTGCCCTACCCACCTTAAACAGCTCTAACCTGCTAGTTGCATGCTTCTTAGAAAATGAAAGCATTTTTTGGCCACAATGGTGGGTCATGTACACCACTGAAATGAATGGCAATGCCACTTTTTGGGATGTGGACGGAAGCACGTTGCCCTCTCAGTGGCATATCCTCTTCACAGTATGACTAACACCCCTTCAACAACTGAGCCTCCATGGATTGCAAATTCATTTGAGAAGGCCTCAGCACAATGCTAGTGGCACTCCACAGCAGCACATACTTTACTCCACCACCGGAAGCAAGATCCAGGAGCGGGTCCCCTCTGTAGGTGACAAGCAAAGACAGCAAGAACCAGTTGCAATCCGCAAGATACGGGCTTTTCTCTAAATTTCACCTTAACTTTCTCCTCTTACTTGACTAAAATTTATTGGACCAAAAAATGCAATGTAAATATTTTTAAACTGTCAACTTCATCCCATATGAATTTGAAAGAAAGATTTGAATTCCCCGATGCACTTAGCCCTCTGTGTGCAATGCCTCAGATTCTCTGTACATAAAAAGTAGTTGAAGAAAAAATCGTAACAAATATTGTCCATAGTGACAATGTGCAGGCTTACTCTTGTCTTAGTTTTTTAAACAATAGAGTAAAACAGCTATTTACATGCCATTTAGGTCCTATTAGATATTATAAATAATCTAGATGTGATCTACAGCACATACAGGAGGATGTGTAAAGGTTATATGCAAATGGTTTCCATCTTATGTAAGGGTCTTAAACATCTCGTAGTTTGGGTGCCAAGCTGAGTCCTGAAGTCCACATTTGGAGCAGAATAAGGGATGACTGAATAAGATTAACATAATCTTCTTACAGTAAGATTATTTACAAATATCTGAAACATGAGGATGCTATGCAAATCTTATTGGACCCAAATTAGACTATGAATTACACCACCAAGAAGATTTTTATTCTAGCCCTGTTCACATTAAATGTATCAGCAAATGAGATTTGATGTGGGTGTATGAGCATGCCCATAATCCCGCATTTATCCGCTGAGTAGCCTCTGTTCAGTCTGTCCTCAAGTTGAGCCACATTTGTACTATTTCCTCTTTCTTTCACTACATTTGCTCAAATGTTGCTTATCATTTAATTCCAGAATGATCTCCTTCCAATACCAACACTTTACCACCCATCAAAATGAGCCCCCTCTATCCTCCTTGGTGCATTTCTACTGGCTTTAGATTTTTCCTACAAGGCTAAAATTTATGAAGGATCTCATTGTACGGAATTCTTTTTCCTCCATACTTCTCTAGAATGGTCCATGTCTTTTCCTGCCTGTAATCTATGTATACCACACAGTAAGGAAATGAGAAATGTGAAAAAAGAAGGGAAGAAGAAATATGAGTATGTGTATATGTTTGAATATAAATTACCTCTAACTTAAAATTTTCCAGTCAGAGGATCATGTAAAAGCAAATGTATTTCTGTACTCTCTAAAGCTCATAGAAGAGTAAAATAAAATGTGTTTATTTGTCCATAGGTTTTGTTGATTGCAATTGAATTCATATGTGTTTCAGACCACTTAACCAAATTTAAACTTCAAAGGGGACTTAGAATAATCTGCCCCACACTCTTCCAATCCCAACCTTGAAATCAGGTCCTTGGACTACTACACATATTCTAAAAACATTCTTCTAATGAACTGACTGATGCTGTGAGACATAAATGTTAATAATAATAATTTCAGACCAGCCACATAGCTTAGTGGATTAAAGCACCTGCAAGCAGGCACAGGAGTTCAGGGGTTCAATCCCCGGGCCTGCCATGCCAGCCCTGCCCCCAGGGTGTGCTGAGATGGCAATTGAGACTAGGTGTGGTGGTGCATGCCTGTAATCCCAGCTCTTGGGAGGCTGTAAACAGGAGAATCACTACAAGTCCAATCTAGTAGTGAGACCCTGAACACCCTGTGGACCCTTCCCCCCCCAAAAAAATAATAATTTCATTGACCTCTAAGTTATAGAGTAAAATTGAATTCTTTATAATACAAATTTACTTTTATTATTTAACAAAATAACAAGGTTCTGAGTACCTGAAATAATGAAGAACAACATATTTAATATTAAGTTATAAAACATTTTGATTTTAAGTTGAAGAATAAGGAAGCAATATGAATAGAAAATACAAAAATTTAACTTTTCTTATAGTATTAGGAAAGGAATCTAAGGTCTCCTGTGTGATAAGTAATCACTCCACTGTCAGATACTCTCTCAAATTTTATTTTGAGCCAGAAGTCTATTAATTTGCTCAAATTTGCATTGAATTGGTGATTCTACTGTTTTACTTTCTTTTTTTTTCAGAACCAGGGATTGAACTCAGGCCCTTGCACTTGCCAGGGAAGGACTTATTCCACTGAGCCATCTCCCCAGCCGCATACTGTTTTACTTTCCCAAGAAGTCAGAACTACACAGTTGCACCACCCAATCTGAAAAAAATTAACTTAGTTAAATATTCCTCTGAGAACTGAAATATTTTGGTAGAGGAAATTCTAAACTCTCAAAACTGAAGTAGATAAAAAATAAATAACATTAGCTAGCATTTATTCTTACTTATTCTAAATATAATTCTTGGCATGCCAAAAGACTCACATTCTACATTGTTATGTAAAACTAAAATATAAAAAGCCTTTACCATGTAAATCTAGTTACACAGTTGGCAAATAGCTATGCTGAAATTCAAGTCCAAGGCTTCCATTCACTCACTCCAAGATTTAAATTTAGAGATTACCCTATAAAGAATATAATACTCATAGCAGAAAAAAGGGCCTTATACAATTATTCTAAAGTAAGAAACCTAGTCTCAAGGTTTGTTACATTAATATAATTTCCTTATTTACTTAAATGATTCTTAATTAAACAAGTTTTCCATAGCAAAATGAACTTCACAACCTCTGGAATAAGGTGAGCCTGTTTTTAAAGCCATGCTTTCCTTGAATATACAAATTTACCATGTTTACATGTGACAAAGAATGGATTTGTGCAAGAGTAAGGAGAGGAAAATTCACCAGACCGTACAGCAGTCACTGGAAAATCAGAGGAAAAAACCATAAACGTCATGACGGCCTATCAGTGAGTCACATAGAGACAACATTATCTGTTGAAAGAATTTGTGAATTCTTTCTTACAGAAACTATGAAGTACAAGTGGGCTGCAATGTTCACTGACAGGCAAATATCATGAAAGGTGCAGAGAAAGGACATTGTAATTAAGTAGCCAGATCAAAAACTATAAGTACTGTGGTACTTAAATGTTTTGACAGGAGAAGCTGGTGTGTATTTTTTGAAGAGTCAAAGAAAAATTTATAATATCAGAAGTCTCCATGCTGTGAAAATGAAAGAAAAGTAACTCTAAAAATTATGGTAAATATCCAAGTTAATGCTTCAAGAATTAATTTAAACATGCACACAAAAATATTTTCAGAAAGGCCAGTAATTGAAGTTCTTAAATTACACATAAATGCATGGCATAAAAATATAAGAAGTCCTGTAGCAACTGATATTTCTGCATTCAATAATGGATTGGTTAGGCAAAAAAATAAATAAATAAAACTTTTAAAATATCAGCAGCACATTATTCCTCAGTAATGCAAAAGAAAATACAATGAAAGCTTGAAATTCAATGAGCTTTTATAACTAATTCATGCAGCTAAAAAGCACCTACAAGTCACGAGGCAGAGATGATTGTAGTGTCTGTCTCCTGCGTTTGAATGTGCTATTTAGCCAGCAGTCCTAAGCCTGGGTGGAAGGAAGGGACTTTTAAATACCTTATAATGTAGGTCACTTTCTACTGTTTGGCAACAATCCTGGGTGCAAAATCACCTTGGAACTTTGCATTATTTTCTATTCATACCCTTCTCTACACCTCCACAATCCTAAATCCTTCCAGTTGTCACTACCTTAATCAAACGCTTTGCCACCGAGCTCTGTCCATGTACTACATTTCTATCAGTGATTATTCTAACAATGCTTTAATGATTTTATGTTGTCCTAAATCCTACAGCTCCATCTGATGCAAATCCCAGGTCCACGTGGTAGTACACAATGAGTTCTCCAACTTTGCCTTGCATACTTTCCCAGGTTGCTTTACAGCTATTTTGAGAATGAACCTGTGGCTCTAGCATACTGATGCTTACCTAAATAAGTACTAATCCCATACCAAAGTTCTTTTTTATGAGCTCTGTTTTGCAATGTTTTCTTGAACTTACTCATTTGTTTGTTTGATGTCTTTTTATCTTGTTGCGGGACACAGACACTAATACATCCATTGTCACCACACAAAGCATATTGAATCCAGCAGTGCAAATCTGATGCTGGGCAGCCTGGACATATTAAGAAGGGAAGAGGACCTTAGGGAATGCTAAAACTTAGTCACAGAAAATAAGAGGTAGACGAGGAGAAGAGGGGTTGTTATTATATCAGAGAAAGCTAGGGATGGATGTGAATGAACCTGTGGCTCTAAGATACTGATGCTTACCTAAATGAGTACTAATCCCATACCAAAGTGATTATTTCAATAGCTGGTGATTATTTCAATAAGTACTAAATAGGACCTTGGATTTATTACCCTGAAAGTCACGTTTAACTTTGGCAATTATACTAGAGGTGGAAGCTGGAGTGAATTAGACTTAGTACTGAGTAGAAAATATATTTTAAATATATGTTAAAAACTAGAAAATAATTCCTTAAGATGGATCTATAGAGAAAACAAAACAGAAGCTCAAGAGCAATCATCAAGGAAACATTTTTATATGTGTACTTGTTTTTAAAATTTGTAGGTGTGGGGCTGGGGAGGTAGTTCAGTAGAATAATCACTTGCCTGATAAGCACAATGTCCTGAGTTGAATCCCTGGTACCACAAAAATAAA
>NW_004524697.1:4941689-4946211 GCF_000260255.1 Octodon degus | reverse complement strand
CAAGTCCGCATCTTGTACAGCAATTAACCACTAAGAAGAATATATGCGGTGTATTATTTGTTGAAACTGTACTTCCGATTTGATTTGAAACTGCCTCATTTCTGTTTATCAATAAAACTTTGAAAAAAAAATTTAAAAAAAAGTTCATTGGCATAGGAGATGGAAGGCGAGGATGTGTTTCTGTTTATACACAAATTCATTCAGAAACCCAAGATAGCAAAACCTTTTCAATTTTCAAAATATTTTCAAAGGTTACCCTGATTGGCCTAAGCTCAGGACAAGGGGAAACAAGGAAAGTGGAGGTTTGCAGGTCTTAAAACAGGCTTTAATGGGTAGCTACTTTCTAACACAGACTATGTTACAGAGCCGAGTTCTGTAACACAAAGCTTTGGGAGGATAGACATCTCCAAGCTCTGCTGGTTTTTTCTTAGTGACTTTTTAAAGGAAGAATTCAATTGTGACCACTCTCTCCTTAAAACTGTTCTACAGCTGAAAACAGCGATGCATGCTAGTAATTCCAATAATCTGGATGGAGACTGAGGCAGGGGGATCATCCCAAGCTCAAGGCCAACCTGAACTACACAGTGAGATGCCATCTCAAAAACGAATCAACAGAGAGACAAAGCACAAAACAACAACAACAACAAGAACAAAAATTTTGTGGCTCCCATAGCCCTCACAAAAATACGAAAGAATGAAAGAAAGCAAGGCAAAAGTTGCACCTCCTATTCCTGTACTTTGTGATCCAATTAGAAAGTTTTGAAAATTTAATGTGGTACTATGTTGGAGCAAAAAGTGCTGCTCCTAGTATTTATGTTAGGACTGTTCTGGGCAAAGTTTTAACCTCCTTATAAAAGGCAGGAAGACTGCAAGTAGAAGGCCAGCCTTAGTAACTTAGAAAAACCCTGTTTTTAAGCTAAAAACTAAAAGGCTGGGAATGAGTAGAGGACCTCTGAGCTTAATTCCCAGTACCACACAGAGGACAGGAAATTTAAATTCCATGGCCTGCTTAGCATTAGGAATACCAAACACACAGCATTCTGACCTTGATCAGCTTCTCACAACCTAATAACCATCTGAGAGAACCAAGCTGAAAGACAAAAGGTTTCTTTTGGCTCAAATGAAGACCTCTCAGCCTGTGCCCAGTCAGCCCCAGTGCCTTTGGGTCTGTGGATTACATAGTGGATTAGGGTGCTCACCTTAACCCAGGAACTGAAAGGGAAAGAAACAGGATGGGGCTAGGCTCCCAATAACTCCTTCATGGTCACAAGTCCAATAATCAGACCTTCTCATGGCCTCCACCACTTCATGCTTCCACCATATCCCAAATTGTCACAAACTGCCCTAAAGTGATGCAGATTCTAACTAGATGTATGGCACTACATTAATTCCAAAAATATACTACAATCAATCTTAATTTGGGACATTTGGCACTTCTATTTTTTTTTTCCCCTAAAACCAAGTCCTGATCATTTTCAGGTACATAGATACGGCTTCCACCAGAAAATCCTCATTCTTTTCTTCTGCAAACATTCCAACCTTCAGCGCGCTGATTGCATTGTGTTGTGATCAACACCTTCCTCGCAGGCATGCCAGTCATTGCCTCCTTTGGACTGCTAGGGCAGAAGAGGAGTATGGTCACTTCCACCTCTTAGGAAAGAAGCTAGCCTAAGTAAACACGCATAAGTATTTGCTGACTACATGAGTGAATCTAGGTTTTTCTTGTCTATTCTATTTTAACCACAGCTGTTTTGTTGCTTTGGGAAAGACAAGAATGGCACATACTTTATAAGATTTTGTGAGAATTAAGAGATGATGTCAATATTATAGAAAATGGAAGGGCCAGCCAGATAGTTAGGGCTTGCCAGATAGCTCAGCGGATTAAAACACCTGCTTAGGCGGAGCACAGCTGCTGGGGTTCGATCCCTAGTGTGCCATTCTGGCCCCACTCCCGGGGAGAGCTGAGAAGGTGATTGAGACTGGGCGTTGTGCTCATGCCTGTAATCCCAGCACTTGGGAGGCTGATAACAGGAGAATCAATGAGTCCGATTGATGTAGTGAGCCCCTGTAGACTCTATAAAATACATTTTAAAAACCAAAAGTTTAAAATATAAAAATAGTGTGTCTCACTGGAAGAAAAAAGATAGTCTTAATAAATTTTAGTATATTCCTATTTGTAACAGGTGGTCAAGTTATTACATCCAGCTGAATTAAACTAGCGTGGCGCTGGGTGCAGGAGGCCCAGCTGAGGGTTGTTGCCAGCAGCACACAGGCAGAAAAGAAGCTGATGGATGGTGTTTGGAGAAGCTGTTGGAGTGAATGGAAGCTGCTAGTACTCCTGGGCTGTTCTGCTAGAGGACCTTGTCATGCTGGCTTTCCCAATGAACTTTGGAGAAGCGTGGGTCCGCATCTTGAGCATCAATTCCTGGTTCTGGAGAGAAAGACAGTACACTGCTCAGCCTCACGAACCTTGCACTGGCTTTCCTGATGGGAACTCAGCTTTCCTCATAGATGGGGGAACTTGGGATCTCACTGTTGCTGAGGATGGCTGTGGTACTTTTCAGGGAGCTCTGGTGCTTACCTGGAGTGCTGCTTCCTATCCAGTTCCGATCCCTCAGCTTGCTAGCACAGATCCTTCATTCCACTGGCACGGACTTCCTAGTTTCCACCATTGACCTCTGGGCCTTTCCAGCACAGGTCCATGAAGCAGATCTGCATAGGACTTTGTTGTGGGATGCAGGCCTTCTGATGGACTGGTGGGAGACATTATTATGAGCTCTAGGCCCTTGGCTGGATTCAGTAGTATTTAGTGTGTGGATAGATTTCTGCACTTGTAGTATGTGATTCTTGAGTGATTCATTACAAAATACTATTATAACATGTGTCCTGTACTATATTGTTCATGTTGAAAAATCCCAAACCACAACAGAATTCTTCATATTTAAATATATAATATTATATTCATTTCTTCTGATCTTTTCAGGCAAATCTATTTTCTCTTTTGTGTTTCAGCTCCAGATATTTTTGTGTTTCAGGTTTAGATATTTCTCTGTTACACTTACACTAAAATAAATTTTGAAGAACTTCCTATCTCCCAGTAATTCCTGAATTCCTTGTTAGAAGATACCTGTTTATTTTGTCTACTCAATAATCACAACCAGGGCACTGAGAAAAACATTTACTGTTGTCTTCAATATGGAGAAATTTGAAGGCTGATGAAATTTAATTTTTAGTACTAGCATTACAAAAAAAATTGACTAAGAAAGCCCTAATAAATCTGTTTCAAATAGAGGGAGAACATGAAGCTTTCCAAAATAATATGGTAGGCTGTGCTGTTACACTTTAAAAAAGAAAACCTATTACTTCAGTAGCTCATGAAAGTAACCATGTAACTCCAAAACATTTTCTTTGCCAATAATTCATTTGATGCTAGATCTCTAAGAATTTAAGTGATCTTAAAACACATCAGTCTATGTCCTCTCATTTTACATGAAAGCAGTAAAAAAAAACTATAGGGAAGATAAACAGCTTTGAAATTCTAGTGGACAGTAAAAGATTTGAGAAAGTGTAATCACTAGCTATTTATCCCAATGTTTTATGTCTCCAAAAACATCAGTAATTTAGACAAAACTGTCAGCTTAACATATTCTAGATGCAGTACGGCTTTAATTGAATGTCTGCTTGAATTACATTCAATTTTATTGATGTTTCACTAATATGTGTTGCAATGAACATAACAAAATCTCCCCCAAACTTGAAATTTTTCCCCGTGTTGTTAACAGCCACTAGTTTAATTATCTTTAATTTAAAGTTGCGGTTTTAGGGCTGCTGCTCATGGCTGCCCATTGATTTTACTTGCATTAAGGAAATTCGATTACCTTGAATCATTTATATATATTTGTAAATCACAAATAGTGCTTTTTTGGATGTTCACGACTAATTATTCCCATGAATGCAAATGTCAGCAATATGAAAAGCCTATTCCCGAATGGAACAAACAAACAAGAAGTACCAGAAAATACTTTAGAACTGCCTGCACAGAGCATCCCATCCTTTATTTTCTGGTGCTATTTCAAACCGAACTGAAACAGATTTCAAAGATCTATCTCAGAATAGGTACAGAAATGCGAATGTAAATACATGGCAATACATAACTTATTTTGGACTGTATCTACTCAACCCGGCAAAGCTACTAAATGACTGTTCATCATTTTTGTCTTTCCTTTAGAGAATGATTCCACCAGTAACACCTAAATTGTTACCCAGCAAGGCATCCCTTTAAAAATAGATTCTTAATTGATAATCTCATGTTTATAGTACAGACTGCAAAATGGTTTTGCATTAAATAAATATACAGTGTTTAATGCAATGCGAGGTTCTTAATTGTACTCCTGTGATAGTATTTTTTTTCTTTGTGAATGGAAAGCAAGTATTATTGATGTTGCTCACTGGTATATTTTATGAAATATAAGCTGAAAATTTCTTTCTTTAAATTTTCATTACAGGGGCCGGTGGGATAGCT
>NW_004524697.1:4935706-4941479 GCF_000260255.1 Octodon degus | reverse complement strand
AGGAAATACTTTGTCAATTAGTAAAATTATAAAAGCCAAAGAAAACTTCCAAAATCCGGCCAACAAAATTGTCTCCTAATAGTTTTCTTTTTTCTTTTCTCTTCTTTCTTTTTTTTTTTTTTTAACTTCTTGAGAATAATGGCTTGGTGTTTGTGAAAATCTCTATTAATATTGTTGCTAGTAAACAAGGTGCAGGTGAACTCGGATATTCAGCTGGTTCACTATATTTTTATAGTGTTATCCTACTTGCCACCACAGCTAGAATATAGAATATTTGTTAATGAAATTTTCATGTAGTTGAGACAATAAAATCATGCACAGAAAATGGTAATTATACTGAAAAGAGTCCATGATATTATTTTAATTTTATTGTCCATTATAACAAGATAGCAGTAGTAAGACACTATTGTAGGCATTCTCTGTGACAGCCAGCCTATCCTGTAGAAGCACAGGAGTGTAACCAGTTCTCATTGGTGCTGATTCAACCTAGGCCAGAAGTAGTACTAGGAAACAGATTTAGGGAAAAATGAAAAATCAAGACTGGGTGTGTTAATATGGCTTTACTTTTTATACCTCATTTTTATACTTTTCTGCTGAAAAGCCTCAAGTCAACAACTTCTGACATTGCCAATCCTACAGCGAACCCACTACTATTATGGACTACTGGACTATATTGGATTATTTTGCTGAATTCATGCACCTACAATATTTAAATGACAATGGAATACCCTTCTCTGACAAGATTAAACAAAATAGGGGATACAAGTGAAGGACCATTTTGTATCTGTATACACAAAATAGTTAGGACAGGTATACAGCTACTTTCTCCTAATTCAGTGAGAAGAAAGATTTGTACTAGTAGTGTTTGGACAGGATATTGTGTCTGCATCTTGTACTATGAATAAGCACTATGAAGATAGCAATATACTATTTAAACTGTCCTACTAATTGGTTTTGAAACTTTCTCATTGCAATTTATTTCTCAATAAAATTAATAAAAATAGGCTGGTCATGGTGGTATATGCCTGTAATTCCAGCTTTTGGAAGGCTATAAACAGGCGGATCACTACAAGTCTGATCTAGTAGTGAGACCCTGAATAATTTGTAGACCCTGCCCTAAACTACAAAAAAAAAAAAAAGAAAGAAAAAGAAAAAGAAAGAAAAAAGAAAAATCAGTGGGGCCAGATTTGCTTGGAGGTAGCTTACTGCGTTTCCAAAATACAGGAAGGACAACAGTTGTCTAATGGAAGAATACTTTAGTGTACTTTGTACCATCAGGTGAAGACTGAAATATTCCATCACATGTTAATGAAATTATCTTCATTAGTTTAAGATTCTATCTTTGTTGTACTCAGATTTCCTCAAAGCTTTATCGCTAAAAAAAGGGGGGAAAAAAGGTTTAAAATCTGCTTCATCTGTTATTATATGGCTTTCGCTGAGTTTTCATGATGGACAGCAAGCACATTATGCACATTAATTTGATTTCCTAGTACTATTTCTAGCCTACATTGAATTAGCACCAATGAGAACTGGTCACACTCCTCTGCTTCTACAGGATAGGCTGGCTGTCACAGAGCATGCCTACAATAGTGGCTTATTATTGCTATCTCGTTAATTTGAATGACAATCTGAGGTTAAGCAAAGTAGCAATTTGTAACAAAAAAAGTGAAATTTTGAGAATTAAATGTCCATATATATATAACTTTGCTGGCTCAGCCCACACTGAAGGTGGGGCTGGCGTGGCATGTGGTGCTGGGGATCCGAGTGTGGTTCCCTGTGCCTGCCTAAGCTTGCCTATGCAGGTGCTTTAAGCAACTGAGCTATCTTGCCTTCCAATAAGTTACATTTTTAAATTGATATGCAACCAAATAACTAAAGGAATAGTAAATGGACATATCGCAATGAATTTACTATCTCAAACATTTTGAATAGTATAATAAAATGAACTTTGAAATACTATTGAATTTCACATATTGCATGTCTAAATATGTATGTACAGATAATGAACATATATTGATATAGATATTCATAGATGAGTATGCTTTGTAGACATGTAGATAATTATTGGAGGAATAAAGTTTTTAAAATAGTATTATGTGGGGCGAAGTCCCCCAAATAACTACCAAGATAATTTAATTGTGAAACCAGTGTGGTCCATGATTACCATCTAGTGGCCACGTCTTTGAATTGCAAATACTGTATTCAGGCCAATGGAAAACCTAAGGAAGCTCATCTGGCCAATTCAACCCATTTTCTTGATTAAATAAATTATTATGTAATATCAACAACTACACAAAAATGTATTGTAAAGATGTTTATCAGAAGAAATGGCTTGTTTTTGCATGAGTGATTGAATAAGTCCAAATGAAGGGCCACCAAACAGCTCAGTGGATTAAAGCACCTGCAAGCAGGCGCAGGGGAGGGGTTTGATCCCCTGGCCTGCTGTGCTGGCCCCGCCCCCACCGCGCTGTGAGAGGGCCATTGAGACTGGGAGTGGGGGCGCAAACCTGTAATACCAGCTCTTGGGAGGTGTAAACAGGGGGAATCACTACGAGTCCCATCTACTAGTGAGACCCTGAACACCCTGTAGACCCTTCCTTAAAAATACAAAAAAAAAAAAAAAAAAAAAAAAAAGAAAGAAATTCATATTTAAAAAAAGTCAGTTTTGATAGCAAAAATCAAAATTGGGTTGACAAAGTTTGCATAAAATTACAAGTAACTTAAGAACGATGCTCCCTTCCTGTTTAATAAAAGATCTAATTATGGATTTAATAGTCATCATAATTTAGTGATATGATAAAAACATTTTTTCAATGTTTTTACATCAGTTATGTGAGATAAAATATTTAAAAGTTTTATTAATGAAAATGTTCCATCCTACTAACTTGGCTGCTGTTTTGTAGTCTAAATGATATTGAATATAGTTCAGAGGATATTGAATGTTAGTTCAATGAAAATTAAGATGTATTTACCAATTTAAAATAGTATGTACATGTAAATAAATGAAGTCTAGATATCGTACATTATTTATACACCTTCTCCAATTATAGAATTTGAGCTCCTTAAAAGCATCAATCATAGTCGTCTTTGTCTAACACACCTTGTACATTTGATAATTAAACCAATAAAAAAGAAAATCAATAAAGAACAAAATTTGAAAAATTCACTAGTAAAATTACATAATGGTTGATGTAGTATGGAAAAATTACCAGGTTAAAATATTCTAGTGATATGAGATGCAATGATATGGAAGGAAAGCTGAACTTTATAGATAAAAACACTTTTCTGAGAGTCACTTTCTGGGGCTAATCGCAGCTTTTTTTGCGTCGTGGGTGACTTAAACGGTATCAAAGTCCTACCAGAAGCAGCCTTTGAGCTGACGTTCTCGTGGTCCCTGTGAATGCTGAGATGGAGGAAGCGGAAGCCAGGCCCACAGAGGTCCTGATAAGGCCTGCTGACTTGGGTGCTGCACCTTCACCTGCTGCCCACCCCACGCCCAGCTTTAGATTTGCCCTCTCAACTCCACAGGCACTGTTGGCAGAGAAGGTATGCTGATCCATGGCCTTTGTTCTTTCCTTGCAAGTCTTCCTTCCGGGGATCTCATCAGTTTTATTTTGTTTTTTTTTTTTTGTTTTGTTTTGTTTTGTTTTTCAGTGCTCCCTGAAATAAGCTCCATGTCTGGCTGTTTTTGTACCTACACCCAGTTTGCCATCAGTGGATAAAAATTGTTAAAATAGGTGAAAAATGGACTTTGTGTCCCTTTGATTTATGTAAGTCTTTGATTTTCAAGGATCATTCTCTGCTCTCTCTCTCTCTCTCTCTCACACACACACATATGGATAGATATGCACAGTTATATATGTGAATAGATATGTACAGCTACATATATAGATACAGCTATATATATATATGTAGAAACAGATACATATATGCATATGATTATACATGCAAATATACATGCATGTACATACAGATATACAAAGGTATATACAGGTATATAAAGAGAGAGCTATGCAGAGACATACAGAAAGGTGCATACAGATGGGAATGTACATACAGAGACAAAGACAGAAATGAATTAATTTCTAATGAGAAAACACCATCCTTAAAGCTGAGACTCAGTAGAAGTTCATTCTAGTTGTTCTTGGACGAGAAATCTTAAATCCATTCACTCAAAGAGACTTGTCCATTTTCAACTTATGAGCATGATTATTTGGTGAAAAAAACCTTTTAATGATATGACTACAATGAGATCTTAGAAAATCATATAATACAAAGGTGAACATAGTGAAGAAAAGACAAATACAGATGTTCTTCAAAGGACTAGAGGGGTTTGGCGACATATTCATATTCACCTATAATGAATGTTCTCAGCAGTATTTGATGAGTGGTTATCTATAGCTTTTTTATAACTTCATTAGTAATGTGCACTGCCATTATTAATATCAGTAAGCTAAGCTATTTCAGATAGTGTGCTGGATGATACGAAGGAAATAAAGCCATGTTGTGATTCATGGCAAAGGGAGGCTCCTGTGCAGAGGTGGGAGTAAACATTTAAGAGTAAATTATGTTGGTAAGAAAGAACGATTAATCCCATGAGCAGCTAGAGAATGAACATTTCAAGAGGAAAGAAGAGCGAATGCAATGTTCCTGTGGTAGGGAGAAGCTTTGTATTTGTGGAATATAATGTGACTGAGGAGATAAAGCATGCTTTTATTAATAGCAAAATCATAGACCACAAATTACTGATGAACTGTGTATGATGTATCCTAAGCAGGGAAGCCGGGATTTTATGACACATGTAACGCATTCATTTACTCAGTGGTTTCCAGTAAAAAGTACCTGGTACCAGGAATGTTTCAAAAAGTCTACTTTGAGTCTTAGTAGAGAAATGATTGACGGGGAAGGAGAAAACCGCAAGAGGAAAAAAAAAGTGGGCATGCTTCTGGAATTGTCAGCAGAGAGAACGAAACCATAAAGTAATGGTAGGTCTTGGTTCTCAGAAACAAAAGCATGATTTTGCTGGTGAGTAGACATTCATCCAGAATTCTGTCTGGAAATGTTAAATTTTAATCCCAGCTTAAGCACCCTTTTTGAAGGGGTGATTTGAAACGTTTGTTACTGCTTTACTAAGTAAAGATTTGGTCAGGAGCCAAAACATCTCTCTGAGAACTTCGTGAAGAAATTGTCAACCAGTTTCTGAAGTCAGATTTCTTGACTCTGCCTTGTACCAGCTGTGCGTCCTCACCAATGACTCCAATTCTCAGCATCTTATTTCCTCAACTCTAAACAATAGTAGTAATAAAGGCTCTCTAATAGTGTTTTGAAGGATTAAATACATTAATCAATATAAGGTCTCTAGAGCCAGGACCACACACTTTGTAAGTGCAAACTGCAAATTGCTTCTCAGAATATTTCTAAGATACAGTGTTTTTAATTACAATCTACTGTCTTTGAAAGTATCTTTCTGTTTAATAAAACGTTCCCTTGTTACATGCTTGTTCAGTGTTGCTCCACCTCTTAAAAGGGGACAATCATTACAAACAGAAGACTGTAAGTGAATAAATATTAGTGGAGACTATAATAAGTTGCATTTGTGGTAGCTTAGTTATTTGTGAAATCTTTACTGATTCATTTAGAGATCAGGCAGTGGCCATGACAGTTCTACTCATGAGAAATGACCCGCACATGTGGTTTGTAAGTTGTCATCTGAGGTTCTGATATTAAATTACACTGCCTTTTTCTCCACCCAGTTAGAGGATATTGAATGTAT
>NW_004524697.1:4933507-4934547 GCF_000260255.1 Octodon degus | reverse complement strand
ACTGGCAATGTCAGAAGTTGTTGACTTGAGCCTTTTACAGCTCAGCATATTAATATGACTTTACTTTTTGTACTTCATGTTTATACTTTTCTGCTGGATGGTTAAGACCAAGATAAAGCAAAACCTGAATAATAAAAACTATAACTTTTGTATCTGACAAGGTCAGTCAAATCCCCTCAGGATTTACCTACCATGAAACCCTGTAGGACAGTTTTTAGATCTTTTGTCAGTATCAGTCATCTGGATGAGTCACGGCCATTGCTTGACCAACTTGTTCTCTGTGAAAGCCTGAGAGAATGTTTTCTCTCTAGGTGACTCTCCTTAGGCACACTGTACATCATCAATCACTTTCCTCTGTGGCCCCATAATCTCCTTGAACAGAAAATTTGGGACACCACTGAGCTACAGAATGTTATAGTACAGGTTCTCTTATGTCCTGAGTCCTCACTGACCTTGAATGGCTATGACAAAAAGTTTTCTGCCCTTGTAACTCTTCTTTTTCTCTAATATTTTTGTCTGCAAACTTAAGTTGTTAACCCTCCAGAAAGAAAATTTCTTAGGCATAATCAATCAATTAGATGAGAAGGTTAAGACTACAAAAACTCTCAAATTCTTTGAATAAGTCTGTAATATTCAAGTCCTTTATTCCTTAATTCTAGTACCTAAATGTTTTTATAAAATTAAGTTTCTGAGGAATAAGTTTTTAATATTTTAAATAACTCCCATCTTTTAATAATTCCAGGTGTCAAAGCTTACAGAAAAACTCTTTCATCGTACAATGCTGAGTAAATTCAGACTGCGGTATATCCAAGCATTCCAAACATTATCTGCTTTAAGTTCCAAATATAAGAGTTATACCTTAAGTCCTTTAAGAGACTGATGTTATGTCAAATACTGTTTCTCAAAAAAACACTGATGTGCAGTCATTTAAAAGACACTAAATAAAGAATTGTGCACTCTGTCTTTCTAAGGAAGGCAGAATCATTTCCATTGGTTCAAAACATGGTAGCAGCTCCAGGGACCAAACATTTTTAAATGAA
>NW_004524697.1:4909505-4933352 GCF_000260255.1 Octodon degus | reverse complement strand
TATATATATATATATATACACATATATATATACACACACATAATAATAATGCAAGATTAAATAAGGAATTAAAAAGACTGCCACTTCATTTATTTATTCATAGGCTTAATAAACACAGGGTAGAGCTTGCTGTTTTAGTTTTCATTTCTTGCAAATTTATATTTATCCTTCCACAAATTCATTTTCCTGAATGGATTTATATTTCCCAATCAAGCTGGCAAAGATTCCTTTGTGCATTAGAATTTTAAATATTATCAAGACAAGTAAGTAAATAAAAATAATTAAAATGAATAGTTTATCATCATCTAAATGCAAACTAGTACAACACAGAGAAAACCTATGCCATCTTTCTTCATTATTTGCTTAACACTTATTAATTATGATAGTATATATCTCAATAAAAACAGAGATGTCGACAACAGTGTCGTGAATTGAAAAGCCAAGTACACACATCAACATATGGAATGATTTAATTGTACAAGCAACTGTAAATATTGGTAAAAGACTTATGGTCATTAAAAATGAACGTTATTCTTATAACACTCTTGTGTTTACAAAAATACCAAAGAGAATAAGGAGCTCTTCTAAACCCCTAAATCTGTTTTCTTCATTGTGAACATTTTATATAATCAGAATACATTAATTACCAATAAATATATAATCTAGATACAATTATTAACTACATTCACCCTGTTATCCTTTCCTTTAGTTCTAATCTGATGTCCTTTGTTATCCCTGACAACCTTCTTCTAGGGAGGGTAGGTAGTACATTGCATTTCATACTCATGTCTCTTTAGCTGTTTCAGGGAAAGGTGGCTTGCTAGATATTCCTTGTTGTTGAGCACAAGAGAATTTATAAAATATTTCTCTATTGGGATTTGATTCATTTTTTTTCTTGATCCTTACATTCCATCAAAGAACCAGGTTCACCTGGTTTATGCTCTAATTCATTCCAAGAATCAGCAATTTCTCCAAGGAGCCCTTGTTCCTGTTACTTGTTCTTGATTATTGATCATATGTTAAGATAATGACGTATGAGCCCAGTGTGCTTCTATCTATTGGGGTATCCAGGCTAGCAAGTATGTTAGAGAAATAACCCGGTCAAATGAAATTTCTCTTTTCAGTTTTTTAAGAATCTTGTACTTATTTCCACAGTGATTGCATTGATTTTTATACCTGCCAGCAATATAAAAAGACTTTTTTGTACCAAAATCTTTCTAGGCTTTGTTTTATTTGTTGTTGTTGTTGTTGATTATATAGCTATTCTAACAGGGATGACAAAGAAACTTGGTCTTGTTTGTGTTCTCTTTTTTCTAATGGTCAAAGATGCTAAACATTTTTTTACATATACTTTTTTGACATATGCAGTTCTCCCTTTAAAAAGTATTTTCACTTTATTTGCATGTTATTCATTGTGTCTTTTTATTTTCTAAGGTTTATTTTTGAGATTTTTAATACATAGAGATATTAGTCCTCTGTCCAAACAGTAGTTGACATTATTTTCCCCCTTTTTCTAGTTTATCTCTTCACTTTTTTGTTGTTTTTTTACTATGCCAAAACCTTTTAATTTGATACAAGTCCCTTTATTGTTGATTGATGCTGTTTTTGTGCAGCTGGGGTACTGCCCTTGAAATCCTTGCTTATTACGGGTCTTCAAGAGTTTTAGCTAAAATTTATCTCCCTGCAGGCTTAGTATTTCTGTTTTAGCATCTAGCTTTTGAACCACTTTTATTTTATTGTAGTACAGGGTGAAAGGCATGGGTTTAAATTCATGCTTCTGTCTGGGTTGGTGGTTTGAATAATGGTCAATTTTGGGGAAAGATCCTGGGGAACCGAGCATGGCGGTGGGGGTGGAAGGCCCACACAGGGATTGTTGATGACAAGAATAGCATAGAAGGGGAACAGGAGGGGAACTGCATGCTGCTGTTTTCCCAAAAGAAGCTCTGTTGTTTTCCCCATAGGAAATAGGTGTTGCCTGCGGAGGCCTTGACCACCTTGCTGTGGCTGGGTCACCGCTGTTCTCTTGAGGATGCTCTGGTCTTTCTTTGCCTTTGTCTTTAACGTGGCTTTGCTTCCCGACTCCAGTGCAGAGCCCTAAGCTTTCCTGGCACAGACCCTTCGCCCTGCAGGCAGAGACTTTCTAGCTTCCAACCCCAGCCCTCAACCTGTTTGTAGTACAGCTCCTTAATAGCTCCTTGCATGAGACAATGCCATGGACTCTGGGCCTTCAGTTGGACTCTCGTGGAACATCGCCTTGGTAATGAAGCCCTCATCTGTGTCCTCTGGGTCTCCAGAGTCAGACAGATAGCTTGCACTCTTCTGTGTTTGTGTTTTGGGGTAAAAATTATAAGATAATTCCATATATTCATGTGTCCTGTATTAAATCTATTTCCTGGCAAACCCTGACTACAGCAATATGGAAACCAGTTTTCCCCTCATCATTCATTAAAGCAGTAATCTTTTCCCCAGCAATGTTTTTGGTCTCTGTCAAACAGCAGATTACTGAAACTATGGGAGGTTTGTTGCATCCTCAATTCTATTCCACTGACTGATACATATATTTTTGTAGAATCATGCTGTTTGTTTCCTTTGTTTTCTGTAGCCTGTCAGATAACGTGAAATCTAGGTTTGTAATGTTTCTTCCTTTGTTCTTGTTCCTCAGGATTGTTTTTACTACTCTAAGTCTTTCCTGGTTTAATCTAAATTTTAGAAATCTTTTCTAGTTCTATGAAAGATGCTGATGGTATTTTGATTAGAATTGCATTATTATATCATTCATGGTAATGTGGCCATTTTGACAACTTTGATTCTGCCTATCCAAGAACAGGGATGTGCTTCTGTTTTCTAATACCCTCTTCAAGCTTTTTTTTTTTTTTTCAAAGCACTGCATTTTCTGTTATAGATAAATTTTACTTTCTTGCTTAGGTTAATTCTTAGGTATTTAAATTATATCTAAAGCTGTTGGGAATGGATTTTTTTTTCCAAATTTCTTTCTATTTAGGTTCATCATTGGTGTAAATAAATGCTCACTTTGTATCCTGACACTTCGTTGAATTTTCTTGTTAGTTCTGGAGATCTTCTGTCAAATTTCTTGTGTTGCTCATGTAAAGGAGGTTTTCATCTTTACCAATAACAATAGTTTGAATTTTCTTTCCATTTTGCATTTCTCTGAGTAGTGGTGAGGGTAGACATCCTTGTCCTGTTCTTCATTTAGATGAATAGTTTCCATTTCCCCACTTAATATGATTTCGGGAATGGCTTTGTCATGAATAATTTATTAGCTTGAGGTTTAGTCCATCTATGCCTATGTTCATTAGGGTTTTTATTATGAATATGTGTTGGATTTTATCAGATCCATTTTCTGATCATGTGATTAATATCTTTCCTTCTGCTTATGTGGAGTGTTACACTTACTGAGTTACATATTCTGAATAACCTTGCATCTTTGGGCTAATGCTGACTTGATCATGATGTATGGTCTTTTTAATGATTTATTGCTTCTGTTGCAAGTACCTTATTGAAAATTTTTACATATGTGTTTATTGAGGAATTTTGCCTGGAACACTTTTGTTATTGTTGAGTTGCTGCCTAATTTTAATATGAGAGTAATGTTAACTTCATAGATGAGTTTGGCAATGTCTTTCTTATTCAATTTTGCTAAAAGTCTCAAGTACTGGCATTAGTTCTTCCCTGAAATTTTGGTAAAATTCAGAGGTTAACCCATTGGGTCTATATTTCTTAGTTGACAGAGTTCTTATTACTACTTCTAGTTCCTGTTATTGGTTCAGACAAGGTTTTTATATTTTCATCATTCCATTACATTAATTTATGTGTCTGGAAATCTATCCATTTCAACTAAATTCCTCACATTATTGCACTATAAGTCTTTGAAATAATTTCTTGTTGTCCTCTGAATTTCATCAGTATCTGAAGCTGTTTTGTGTTGTTCATTTATAATTGTTTTGATATGAGTCCTTTTTGCATTCTTTTGTTCAATGTAGCTAAGGATTTATTAGTATTTCAAAGAATGACTCTGATTCATCGATCTTTTGTATTGCTTTGTCAGTTTCAATTCCATTATTTCTACCCTGACTATTATAGATGGATTTTTCCCTTCTAATAATTTTGGACTTGGGTAATTTTATTTTTGCAAGACCTTGAGATGCACCATTAAGGTTATTTACTTTGGATTGCTTTATTTATTTTTAAGTGTGGGCAGTCACAGCTATAAACTTCCATCTTAGAACTAATTTCATTATATCCCATGAAGTTTGTTGTGTGTGCTTTTGCTGTCATTTGACTTTAGGAATATTTTGCTTTGTTTCTTGCTTTCTTCTACAACTCACAGATTATTCAAGAGTCTAATCATATATATTTTCCATATGCTCACAAATTTTCTGGATTCGTTTTGCTATTGATTTCCAATTTTATTCTGTTATGAGCTGATAAGTTACAAGATAGTATTTCATTTCTTTTGTATTCATTTACACATGGTTCATGGCCAATTTTGGTTCATGTGCTACTGAGAAAAGTATGTATTTTGCTGTTAGGTGAAATACTCTATAAATACCTGATATGTGTTAAATCCCTCTTTTTGTATAACGTGATTCAATTCTGATATTTTCTTGATTTCTGGGGTAAGGGTTTATCTATTCATGTGGGTTTATCTATTCATGTCAGTAGAGTGGAGAATTTTCTCACTATAATTGCATTGATATGTTTGCCTTCTTGTATCCAATAGTTTTGTATTATGAAATTGATTACAGCAACATTTAGTACATATACAATCTCAGTGTTTATCTCTTCCTGCTGAACTGTTTCTTTTAGGAGTAGGTATTGAACACCTTTGTCCCTTCTCTTCAGGATTGACTTGATGTCTTCTTGGATTGAAAAGAATATAACTACATTTTTCAGGCACTGGTTGCATGGGGTATTGTTTCCTGTTCTTTCACTTCCAATCTGAATAAGTCAGGAATTCAGTTTAAAAATCTGTTCCAAATTCTGGGAAGATGACCACATTCATGTCCATGCACAGAGGATGGCCACGATCTCATTCATCACCTGATACAGACTTCGCCAAGGGGAGAGACATTTTGCCCAAGGCTTTTGTTCATAAGTCAAACTGTTCATAAATAGAAGCACTTGTGAACTATTACTGTATTTATTTATGGATGAATTATGTCTCTTGCAGATAGTTCCTGTTTACTTCATAAATTTGTTAGTGTGTCATTTGGTGTGGTAAAACCATTAACATTGAGTATCATTATTGAGAAGTGTAGGGCTGGGGAGATAGCTCAGTAGAATAAGCACCTACCTGGCAAGTGCAGGGTCTGGAGTTCAATCCCCAGTACCACAAAAAGAAGAAAGAAAGAAAGAAAGAAAGAAAGAAAGAAAGAAAGAAAGAAAGAAAGAAAGAAAGAAAGAAGAAGCATTGAATCCTGTCATTGTACTGTTTTTTCTCCAATAGCTCTCCTCATTGGAGGTGTTCTACCTTTTGCATTCTTTGATGGTTTTAAATTTATTGTCTCTGCATAAAATTGCCATCCATGATTTTGAGTGGAATGACTTTCCTGGTTGCATAGGGTTGCTCACTTTTGCAGACTACTTATTTTGTAATGTTAATTTATTACATTAAACAAAGCAATAGTTTTTAAAATTATATTGAGAATTTAAATATAGCTAAATTTTCAGTTAGTTTAACATATGCATAAATGGGTATTTATGCACACACACAGTTTATTTAAATAAAGCAAAAAAGCAAATAAACCAATAGATAATTTATGACTAAATAACATATCATCTTAGAAAGACATGAAATAAATTGTATTGTTCCTACTTTATAGAAACTATAAACTATAGAAAGTAAAACATTAGAAGTTTTACTGTTAGTCACTATTTTAGTTAAGAATCTGAATTATTTGCACATTTCAGACACTTGGCATTGTAGGGCAGTGTATATTAGGCTGTGTAGCTCAAAGACTAACTTACACATAAGTAAAATGTCCTATTTTATTTTTACACCATAGCATCTGTTCTACTCATTATAGATTCTTCCTAGCTTTCTTTCAGATTATATACTGATAAACCCATCATCAATTGAAAATAGTAAATAAAAAACACTTGAATGCCCATAACCTGATGAACACCGTACATTTGCACTGCCTATCCTACATGTGTTTAGAATACTTATATTAACCTGCATTTGGGCAAAATCACCAATGCAAGGCCTATTTTATAAAAATGTTAACTATTTCCTATACTTTATTGAGTACTGTATAGAAAAATATTGTACTTGTACTCTTTCATATTACTCAGTCAAAAAACTAAGTCAAACTATCATAAATCAAAGTCCATAATAATAGGAAATCTTATTTATCGATAGCTTTCAAGATTTCAAAGGCAATAAACTAGAACAAATTGTATTTCTATGCAGTTGGCACTCTTAATATAGAAATGATAAATACTATGCAGATGCTTATTAATTTTGTTTCATAAGCAAATGCAGACAAATCTTTTTCAAACTTAATAATATGCTTTTCAATCTCATATCCATGGCCTATAAAATAGAGTGCTTTAAATTTAGTTCTAATTTTTTTTAAAAAAGCTTCTTGACTGCAAGCTATAATTATAATAATCAAAATTGCTTTCTCGTAAGTAAATTATTTTCAGAGTGCAGAGGAGATACCAGGAAAGCACAATGATCTATTGTCGCTCATGTCTACAATTTGTTGAACAAGAAACCCTAAATTAAGAGCTTAGAAAACATCTTTGCTGGTATTTAAAATAATTAGCTGTGAAAGTCACGGTCCAAGACCCTTTTCAGATTTCGATTTTAAGCAGTTTTTCTTCTGCTTTTCAAGTCCTGACATTTTATTATTTGGCATTTAAAGAAGAGGAGACACTTCCCGCCTTGAAACACTCTAGACAATTTATATTTACACTTAATATCCAATGCTATTAATAATAACCTGATTTTGATATTCACTGTGATGGTGTTTCGGCATGAAAAGATCTTTGCTCCAGCTACCTAAGAAAGGTCTCTATTCTTAAGCAAAATACTTGTATAAGTACTACTTCAAAATGAAAATTTTCACTTGGAAAATATTATTTTTCATTCAACCACAAAATAAAATTATCTCCTAGGTAAATCTTTCATGTCTTAGGCAGTTTAAATTTATTTTGTCCTAAACTCAACAAATTTCTGCCTTCCTCTGTCACTTCACATTACTTACATAAATTTGTAAAAACCACAGTAAGAGTTATATTGTATGCTCTATCTGTTTATTTTTGAAAAATATTATTGTTTTATCATGTAAGCTGAATCAAGGGCATGAATGTTTTGCTGCATTAGTAACTTCCAAATTCCAAGTCCTACAGCAACACCAGGCACAGTGTAGGTGCTCAGTGAATGCTGTTTGAAAAAATGTCTTTTTTTTTTTTTTTTTTTTTACTAGAATTGCAGCCTTATTTTTTCTGGATCCCAATATGCTTTAGGTGCCAGAGCCACCATTCAGTACATACCTGTTGACTTAATTAGCTGAATGGTGCTTTGAACAGTTATACCAGGACTAAAGTATCAGTAGTGGAAGCAGAGCATCGTGTAAATACTCTACTCCGTATCTCCAAACAACATACTTGACTTTTTGTTAATTCATTTTACATCCTAGGTCGCCATACTCTTGTAAAGAAAAAAGAATGTTTGAACAACACATGTTGAATTTTAATATTTTTCCTTTGAGTAAGCTTACCAAATAATTAAATGAATTTAAAGCACCTATTAGGACAAACAGCCAAGACCATATTTGTTTGAGCTATTCGAGTATGAAGAACCTGCGTTCTGATTATTTTCAGTTTTTTGGGCAATTTCCTACAGATAAAAACTTAATATCACCACTTTAAAAGCTGTTTAAAATTATAACAAATGCTTTGGCAAGCATAGGGACCAGGGTTGAATCCCTGGTACCACATGCCACGCAAGCCGTGGCCGAGAGTCTCGGAGTGGTGTGCACGCCTGTAATCCCAGCGATAGGGAGGCTGAAAACAAGTGGGTCACTATGAATCTGAACTGTACAGTAAGACCCTATACCAAATACATAAATGGAAAAAATAAATAAAAATAAATGAGTAAATAGAATTATAGCAAAGCCAAAATTAGCAAAGGCTCACTAGAGATAATACTCAGGTCTCATTCCTGTCTGTGTGTTGGGTGAGGGGCCGATGGTAATGCTTATTTTTATGTAAGTGATTTTCAGTGACAACAGCCAAAATAACATGCTCTATAGTGACATTTCCAGGTTAGGAATCAAATTTGAGGATGTTGTCGACTAACCATTTATTAATATTAAGCTAAATTTATAAACTCAATTGTAATTCTGACTCTACTTCCATTATAAGACTTGTTTTGCTGGAAGATGTATAAAAACAATTGAGTGACTTCAAGTGGAAGAAAAAACTGACATTCCATTGGATTTCTCTGTCCGTATCACTCTTGTGACCAAACATCATTGCTTTTCTGTCTAATCTTCCTTTCCTATTTTTGTGCCATATATTCTCCTTTGGACAAGAACAGGGAGATAGGATTCATAGGAAAGAAGAATCATAGTGTAAGAAAACACTAACTCTGAAGACATCTCAGTGCACTGTTTTGTTCCCAACATACTGTTTAGGATGGGATTTATGACATTCATAAAAAGTCCCAAAGTAAAATCCAGCGAGTCATAAAACCTATGCCTAATACTTGTAGAAAACCACAAGTATATGAATTCTTCACCAAGAGGGGAACAGGAGATTTCTTTTAAATTTGTTTATTAATTTTATTGCGAAACAAATAGCAATGAGACAGTTTCAAAACCGATTAGTAGGACAGTTTCAATAACTAATGCATTGCAAATTATTGTCTTCGTAGTGGTTATTCATAGTACAAGATGCAGACATGACATCCTATGTCTCTCAAGTAAATGTTTGCCTAAAAAAGGTAATAAAAGGAGATTTTTGAAAATTAAAATAATATGCTATTTTGGAAAAAAAAAACTCTCTGCTTTCGTATTGTCACATATGTGCTACCTACTTTCGTGATAGTTTCTGGGTTTTTTTGCTTTCTTTATTTGTTTACTTTTTCTTTTCTTCCATCTTGTCCCTTAGGGATCATAGCTAGAAAATTCTGTGATGGGAAAAATTCTCAACATACTTTTCATATTTTTAAGATGTGATCGCGTTGATATTTCTCCAAGGTATGCTGCTGCATAGCAACGAGGGGTATGGAAGATGCTCCTGCTGAGTCCACAGGCTTCTGTTGTGATGAATGAAAGTATAAATTACAGTAATTTTGAGGGTCATAATGCCACTATTCTATATCATATGCTAAGATGAAGATTGAGTCTGTCTGCAGGAGTAGGGCTGCTGCTGAGCTCCCAACCCTGCCTAATATTAAGCAAGGTATTACTGGCCACTTTAAATCTGTTCTCTTTAACTTAAAATAGTATATTTTATATTATCTTCTTTATTCAGTGCCAAAAGTTTGTTACTGATTCTGGCCACTAGCAGAAACTTTTGTTAACTTAAAGTGTATTTTGGTTTTATTGATGAAACTTAAGAAGTGACAAGTTAGAATAAAAATGTGCTAATACATGCTATGTTCTTCTCTTTCACCTACATATTGAAACACAGAAGCATCTTTTAAAATTTCAAAGCATCCCAAGAAATGATAACATGAGAGTGATTTTGCCTTCACCTAGGCAAAGAAATATGACATTTAATCTTTCCACTGACCACAGAGGTGAAGATTTCATTTAAAATATAGTTTGCAGGGCAGCTGGAATAGGAGGGAAGAAATGTCATAATTCTCAAATTGTGTCTTTCTTCTAATACATAAATATAGTAACTTAAAAAGTTATTAAAGTAAAAAGTATGACAGAACTCTTTTCTTGTAAATAAACTCCATAGATCAATTTGTACACTAAAGATGAACATTGCTAGAAACAAAATTGTGTGTCATCCAGAGTAATGATCTCATCTAAGAGCATTTAGTCTCAGTTGCTTTATCTTTTTAATCTTCAAAATTAAACCTGGGTACCATCAAGTTACCATATGTAAGAACTCAGTCCTGTCATTTTATTCTTTTTTTTTTTTTTTTTTTTTTTTTTGTGGAACCAGGGATTGAACTTGGGCCCTTGCACTTGCCAGGCAAGTGCTTATTCCACTGAGCCATCTCCCCAGCCCCTTGTCATTTTATTCTTGAGAAATCACTTCACTAGTGTGTGTCCAGGTTTTTGTCTTTAGTTATCCAATCCTTCCTCAGTCAATTTTGTGGGAAAAGCATTCTTTGCTCTCTAGACTTTAAGTACTAACATAAATAGAAATGATGCAACACAGATGCAAGTATCTGCAAATTAAATTTACCCCAGAAAAAATAGAACACCCTGCACTACTGAGCAAGCCATGTAGGACGCTGATCAACGCGGCCACATGTCTTTCTCATGTTTCAGAGACAGGATCTGGTGCCATGTGCCTTCGGAATGGTTGATTCCATTGAAAATGTTAAGATCTAAAATTGTGAGCTACCCTCTGCAGTGCAGGTCGCTGCGTGATTCACCCATGTCAGCACTCAATCCTGTCACAAAATCCTCTTTTGGAAGGTCAGGAGGGTAAAGTTTACCAGTCCAATCCAGGTCAAAGCTTATTTTGTCAGTGTCTTGAAATTATCTTACAAGAAATGTCTCTGAGAATTTAGAGAAAATTTAAAGAACATGTTGGTTCAAAGGCATGAAATACTAGTTTGTGTCTGGTGCCAGCTAACCATAATGTCTTGTAGGAGCATAAAGCTTTCAGGAAGTTCTCTGTTTGTTCTTTGTGACACACTGCATGCTCCAGCATTAGGCTCAAGCTCAGAAAGGGGAAAGCTATTACAAAAATAACAAACTAACTTCTACATACTGTTTTATTCCAATGATTTTTATTTTTAGATCCCCTAATGATGGCGTTTTGCCCACTATTTGGAGTCCAAAGTCTCCTGGAATGACTTTTCCCTACTTAGCCTTATTTCTTAACATATTTCTAACTGAATTTATGTAATTGCTTTGGCATTCCATCGAAGTGACAAAGCACCTAACATAAACAAAACAGAAAAGATGGCCTTTGATTTTTATTTTGGCTCCCAACTTCAGAGTGTCTTCATGGACCCAGTGTCATAGGCCTTGCATGTGCCTGAGGCTGAGGGCTGAGAGCGTTTGTCAGGGCAAAACTCCTTAGCCTATGGCAGCCAAGACATGAGAAAGAGAGGGAGTGGAGAGGCAAAGATAAGATGCACTGCCCCAGGACACTCCCCAGTGACTGGCTCGCTCCAATAAGGCCCAACCTCCCGTAGTTTCTACCTCCTCCCAAAGCCCAATACATTATGAAACCCTAAGTAAATTAATCCACTCATGATATCAGAGTGCTTCCATTCCAATCTCTTACCCAACCCCCATCTTCCTTCCCAGTTGCTGCGTGGGGAAGAAATACGTCTGCACATGTCCATTTTTAGGGACATCTTCATTCCAAGCCATAGCAGCAATAAAGGCTGAATAATAGGAGGATCATAATACTTAGCATATTTTGTTTAGTTTAATTAAATCATAAGATCTACAGGCAAGTGTAGTTTAAATCTTTTTTTTTCTTATTAACATTTTAATTTTGATTCAGAATGGAAAGACACTTATTTTGTCAAGTATTATGTATTGTACATAATCATGTGTTATACTTTTTAATTTTTTTCTCATTTCTTTTTTTATTCATTTTTATTTTTTTCCATGATTTTATTGACAGACAAATAACAATGAGACAGTTTCAAATCAAACTGGTAGGACAGTTTCAATAATTAACACATTGCATACTGTCTTCCTAGTGGTTATTTGCTGTACAAGATGCAGACATGTTATCCTAATTATAAACACTATTAGAACAAATCCCTCTATTCATTAAGAGAATGTAACTATATGTCTATCCTAACCATTTTGAATACACAGATACAACATGGACATTCATTTATATATCCTGTTTTTTGTTTAGTTCCATCATTTGAATATTATAGGTGTGTTAACTCAGCAAAATATTCTGAGAGTCCAGCAATCCATAATATTATTGGGTCATAATGTGCCACTTATTAGTATTATCAGTCAGGCAATCCTATCAATATGTGAATTAGAATTTTCTGAGCCCTAAGCACCTGATATATATATTGAATGTTAGAGCTGGGGGGATAGCTCAGTGGCACAAGTGCCTGCACAAAGTCCTAAGTTTGATCCCCGTACTACAAAAATAAATGAATGAATGAATGTTAATTATTATCATCTACTTTTTCCCACCCAGAACTTTCACTGTATTTTTTTTTCGAAACAGACCTATATTTTAAAGCACACCTCTAGTGGTTTCAATATATGATGCTTACACACAATTCATGAACTCATAACCATTATTATATTACATTAACATCTAGTATAATACATCTTGGCCCATATAACTTATGATTGGTTCAACATAGACTAAAATGTATGTGTTTACAACTACCACTATGTTATACTGACAGGATAAATACCCTCACTATCTATAAAAATAAGAGAAATGGTGAAAAATATTGGCAGATATCTATCTATCTAGATAGATAGATAGATAGATAGATAGATAGATAGATAGATAGATATACACACATGTATAAGTCACCTTACATTATGCTAATGGTTTTCTCATTCTTTCTATGAATTACTACATAAAAACTTGTGAAATACATAAGGTAGGTATTATCATTATCAGCCTAACATCATCTGTGACTTTCCTGGAGGCCCAAAAGCAGCACAGAATTCTTGGTTATGGTTAGAAACACTAATTTATGACTCCTGATCCGGAATCCATTGTCCTTCCATAATATAACATTATTTTCCATCAAAAGAAGTAAAATAATTTATACACTGTTGATTGTGATTATAAAAGTGGTTAGTGATATATAAGACAAGTTTCAGAGTGTAAACTATTTAATCTTTAGAGATATAAAAATGTGTCTTTTCAATGTCATCCCCACTGGCAGCTATCATAAGATCCCTCCAATGTAAGAGCCGAGGAATAAGTTCTTCCCTGCCAGATGTTGCCATGTTGACAGCCCTCAGGAAGTGTTTGGAGATTATTTTAAAAGTTAATAACTGCAATAAGGAGCACCAGAGTTCATTAGTCCATAGAGTAGGACAAAGTTTTTCATTCATGTGCATCATAACACTGACCCTAGTAGGTATTTGAGTCTGTCACTTCTCAAATCCATTGTCCTTTCTTAAATACATTTCCTAAAGATATTTTATCCTTGAAAACTTATTTCCTTAACATTTTCAAAGTGTGTCATTTTTTCAAAGGCTCAGGCTATAACCCTTAGATGCAGTTCGTATTTAGTATATTCTCTGTCACGTCCCTGACATCTTTTTTTTTTTTTTCCAGTTAACATTGCAGTAACCTGACAATGAATAAAACGTTCT
The DNA here is from genome assembly GCF_000260255.1 of Octodon degus. NCBI lineage: Eukaryota > Metazoa > Chordata > Mammalia > Rodentia > Octodontidae > Octodon > Octodon degus. Next base: position 4,919,859 of record NW_004524697.1, on the reverse strand, counting down.
CAAGGTGAAAACTGAAGGGTGCTTGCTCACAAATCAATGGCTGACCTAAGGACAAGTCTGAAATATATGTTTCATGAAGGCTCAATATACTTCACACTTATTTCACAAGGTCATAGATAATAGGTCTGTGCCAGCCTAATCGTATAGAGGCATACGCTGTGATAACCCTGAAGATAAGCAAATGGATCTGGGCAATGGAGATTGCTTTGGTGAAAGGAAAGGTCAGATTACTAATGGATCATTTACTGGATTATTAATCTTTCTGAAACAAGATAATTGTGTACGAATCCATTGGGATTGATTTAGGCTTATTCACCTACCATTCAGGCAGTTGAAAAGGATACAAGTATACTAAATCCTTAACTGGTCATTAGTACATTGTGACACATGTTATCCAAAAGAATTTTAGCTCTTGTCCTAATGTAACAGTTATGTTACTTTCCTATTCTGAAGGCTTAGAAGCCTCTAACCACTAACAAACCTCAAAACCATCTATAGTACTTCTTGAAATATAGATCTCTGTGTTACTCTTCACTCGAAGTTTTTAATTTAATAAGAATAAACTGGAACTGAAAAATTATATTTCTAAAACCTTTCAGGTAATGCTCTGAGCAGGGGTGGTATGTACAGAAGAGATATTTGTGTAGCAAGTCATCAGGTAACATTTATTAAAATACAGTGTCAATGGGCTGGGAAGATTGCTCAGTAGAATAAGCACTTGCCTGGTAAGCACAAGGTCCTGAGTTCAATTACTGAAAAAAAAAAAAGTACAGTGTCAAAAAGCTTATTTTAATCTGATTTCTTTATGATCATAATTCTGTTGTTTTGGTTTGGTTTGGTTTTCACAGTACTGAAGACTAATTGCAGGGCCTTCCCACTAAGCTCCATGCCTAGGTATCTTTAATTTTCAGACAGGGTATCCCTTTCATTAACTGCCACAGCTGGGCTTCAGTGGAAGTTCCTGTTTCCTCAGCCACACAGAGTGCTGGGATTGCAGTCATGTGCCACCATGCCCAGCTTTCAATTTTTCTTGTACAGTCAGAACTGCTGTCATTTTGGCCAAGAACCTGACTTCAATATTGTACTATTTTGTTTTTCTCACCTGATGTTTGTTTTGTTTTGTTGGCTATTTAGTAATAGAACTTCTTTGGCTTATGTTATTTTAATTTATTTATTTACTTTTTTTCTTTTTTGGTGGTACCTGGGATCAAACTCAGGACCTTGTGCTTGTTAGGCATGCACTTATTCCACTGAGCTATCTCCCTGCCCCACCCCCGACTTGCATTGTTTTAAATCTTACTTGCTTTTTTAAATTTTTATTTCTAGAAATAATTTTCTTAAAGCTCTTAGGAGATTTTTTTTTTAAGTTTTCTGTGCTATAAATTTCTTCTGCTTCTTTTTGGCTTTTATTTTTTTGTTTTTACTTTTGGCCTCTGAATCGTCTATCTTATGTTGAACATTCTTTCAAATGCCTGGTAATCCTTGGAGCCTATTGGTACTTGTGAATAAAGTACCCTTGAATGTCATTACTAAGTATGCATGGAGATTTGGTACCATATCTCTTACTTCTGATTCTAATTCTGCAAATCATAACTTGTCAATCATTTGTCTAATTGTGTACATTGCAATCTGGCAGCTTTCTGGAAGTGAGTGAAGGAGGGCAGTTTTAGGAATCGTGTTTTGTTTTGCTTTTTCTTACACACATTATACACCCTTTTTATTGAAAAGGTTAGTTAGGGGGTGCTTTGGGAGGTTCAGAACACGTTATGGATATTTCCTTTATTTCTTTTTTTCCATTTTATTTTTTCCTTCTTTTTTAATTGTAATGAGAAAAAAAGATAAAATAGCAATGAAACAGTTTCAAAAAAGGCTAGTAGGACTATTACAATAATTAATGTATGGCATTTTTTGTCTTCATAGTAGTTATTCAGAGGGCAAGATGCAGACATATTTTGTCGATACAATATTAGTATAAACTTTTATTCTCAATGAACTAAGAGCAAGTAGTTGTATATCTATCCTAACTCTCTTGTGTATACATTTATATACATATATATATATATATATATATATATATATTCTTTTTTTTCACAGCAAAACAGTCCTTTATTTATACTTTTGTGAAGATAGCAATGCATAACACTAAGTTGCCTAGCAACTGATAGCTAACCTTAACCAGACAGGATGTTCATCTCAGGAGTGAGGTAGCTTGTTTGTTTTAAACGCTAGAATCATGTTTAATATATAAATGATCACAGAAGCCTAATTTGTAGCTCAGCTTGGCCCCCTTGTGTTCAACTGTTTCAGACAGCCCAAGTGCAGACTTCTTTCCTGTCCCAGTGTTCAGGGGGTGGAGCATGCACCCGATGACCCTCAAAATCACCTCGCAAGAGGAGAGAGCAAGTCCAGGACAGTCCAGCAGCTTCTTATAAAAATTACTCTATTTCTTTCATTTTTTTAATCCTTGTCCTCAGAATTACATCAAGTCTCAAATTCTTCACTATTTTCAAAAAGTTCAATACACAAAAATATACTCTTACTGTGCTATATCCTAACATTCCTTGTAGTTCTTAGCTGTTCACAAGTTTATGCCAGTGCCCTTGTCCGCTTTTGTGATGCCTCAGGCACTTTGCTGTCACTTTCAGTTAGTTTATGGAGAGAGTAAATATCAACATTTGTGTTCAATGTACCTCTCTTTAACACTTTAAAGAAGTTTATGCTTTATGCATATCAAAATAGGGGAAAGAGTACATTGTTAACCAGAGAAAGCTTGAATTTCACAAGAATGTGTTCTATGTTAGAAGATGTTAATTCAAAAGTCATGTTTGGGGCTGGAGAGATAGGTCTGCGGTCTAAGCATTGGCCTGGCAAGCTCAGCACCCGGGTGAGATCCCCAGAACCACATGACGAGCTCAACCTAGATCCCCAGGCGTGCTGTGCCGGCCCCAAATCTGGGCCTGGTGGTGCAGGCCTATAATCCCAGCACGGGGAGACTGATGCAGGAGGATCACTCTGAGTCCAAGGTGCATAACGGGACCCTGTACCAAACAAAGAAATAAATAAGAATTTTTTTTAATTTTAAAAGTCATGTTTGTAAGTTGGTATTATCCACATCAGTACTGGACATCTTCATTAGTTCTCAGTAACAGTGCAAATGCAACATTTAGTGTTGATGCAAAAATGTAGGTTGTGCACTTTAAAATTATTTAATTATACATTTTCAGTGACTTTAGAGCATTTCTAAGATCGAAAAATAGTTTAATTTTTCTGAAATATTAGCTGTGTCTCCTCCACATGACTTTTAAAAATTAATGTTTTACCACCTTTATTTCTTGTTTCCCATATCTTTCCTTTCTTTTCATCTTTTGAAAATTTATCGCTTCTCTTCATGTGCCCTGTTCTAACTGCCATAATTTCTGCGAGATTGTTGTTCCGTTCGGCTCCTCGCTGCTGTCGTTGCCTCTGTAACAAGCAGCAAATTCACAGAACGTGCACGTTTCATCTGGTTTGGAGAGTCTTTTGTACGATTTCAAATTATTTTTAAAATATATGCCCTATTTTCATCCTTTTAAAAAGTGACCTTTCTTAAGTCATAAAGACAGAGTAAAGGTGAATACTTATATAGGCATAATGGATTCATTTTCTAAAACTAGCAATTATGGCATTTTATTTGCTTTGGAAAACCTTGCAAAATAATACTACTTCACTATAATTATTCATCTTTTGATCAAATTCACTGTTTTCCTCCTTTTTTGGGGGGGGGGAGGTGGCGCCAGCTTAGCTTGTCCTGGGGGCAGGGCTGGCATGGTGGCCCCTACTGTTGCCTAAGCTTGTCTAAGCAAGGAGTTTAGACTGCTGAGCTATCTTGCCGGCCCTAAATTCACTATTTTTTGTACTTTTTAAAGTTGTCTCCCTTCTGTAGTTATACTATTTATTTATTTCCGAGAAACTCAAATCAGAAATGAAATAGATAAGTAACACAGAAGTGAAAAAAATTATTTTACATTACCTTGACTACCAAGATTGTAATAATAAATATCATTCAAAATAATTTGTTTCTTGCTGCCAAAAATAAATACAAAATGAGAGTAGCTTCAGAGATGCATATAAGCATGATTTTTCAAGTTGCCATTGTAATACGTTAGGCTTGAGAAAAATATATAATATGTGTTGCAAAAAGGGATTATTCATGGGGGAAAATTTCAACTTTAAATGCAAACATGAACTATCCTTTAGCTGAATACAGTACTTAAGTTAGGTGGACTACAGTTACAAAGACCACGATTTCTGTCTTACCAGAATTAGCCCAAATCTTTGCTTGGTAACTGTGATTTAATTAAAATTATTAAATTCTCTGGGCCTCACCTCAGTTTAATTTACAGGAATGTGGGGCTTTATAACTCAATCTGCATATGATACATATTAATGAAAGAAGCTTCTTGCTATACCCAGGCAGCTTAACACAGGACCTGGCTCATGGAGAGCATTCAGTGATAGCTAATATTGCTCAAAAGTCATTTACAAACCAGTTAATCAAAATTAAAAAAAGCATGGACTGCAAACAAAATTAATTAATTTAAAACAAAATAGTTAGTATTACCAATATTTACACTTTGGGCAAATGAAAATTCCTAGTGTTTTTGTTGTTGTTGTTGTTGTTGTTGTTGTTTATGCTGAGAGGTGATACAGCAGTAAGTTACTAAGTTTTCTGGGATAAATAAAATAGGAAGTAGTAGGAGTTGTGGGTGAGGAATGTTGTCATTTTAAAGGTTTGACAAGGATTTAAAAATGTGTGTTTATCTAGTCACTAGCATTAGTTTTCTTTGCACTGTTCTCAGAGGCATCACTTGGTTAACAAATATTCTCTGATTGCCTGTTATGTACCCGGCTTGTTTGCCTGCCATGCAGAAGAAAGTACCTCCTTTTTATGCCTGAATACTTTCCTTTTCCGCAGACGTTCCCACTGGGCCTGGGAGATGGGCAATTCTATTCATGGACAGATGGTTTGAGAAGAAAGGACTGGCATGACTATGAGAGCATTCAGAAAGAGGCAATGCGCTCAGGTATGAAGCCCAGTGTCAGCCAAAGTGCTGCTTTCCTTACTGTAGCGTCTCATTTTCACTTACCGTGTCTCAAATCAGTGTTTTCTTCCACACATTGTCTTCTGGGGACATTGGTGATTAGCAATGGACAGAAATGAAGGAGTTCAAATTTCAGGAAAAATACAAATGTTGAGTATCCTCTCCAACAGAAACTGCAGGGGAAGCCATTATACTTTGAGAAAATGATAATTCCTTGCCAGTCATTTCGGGGGATATATTTGGATTCCTGAATCAGACATGGCCTGGTAGACCATGTATTTTGAGCATGACTCACTCATCAGAACTGAAGCATACAACATTGCAAGGTGTACAAAGGCCACTATAATTACTAGGCAATGTGCATTATCTAAGGGATACCACAATTTGTAGTCATTTCAAGAACTGTAAATCACAGCAGCTGGGAATCTCAGGTTGGCAATTTTTTGACAAAATATATGGGCAGGTAAATGTAGTCCAGTTTGAACACACATAGCAGGATTGTAATCTTGGATTAGAATTAGAAAACAAAGTAGTAGAAAAGAATTCATCTTGCTTGAAAGAGTCAACCATGAGGTTGTTGGAAGCAAAGATGGAAAAGGGCATACAAGTAGATGGAAAAGGGCATACAAGGTAGGAAATCTGTATTCTATTATTTGGCAAATGCAGCTCTTCTTTCACGGTGAAGATTTCAAGACATGAGCAGATACTTCTTGGTGGACACGTTGTCACAGCACGCAGTTGCTATATCTGGGTGAAATCAGCAACGTGCTTAAGACTACCCACAGCCTTAGGTCCTGGGGCAGCCTTCCACCCTCTCACCCTTCAGGAGAACTGGGGGAGGTGTTTAAGTAGTCATGAAATTGACATGGTTGTTCTAGTCAGCAACAACTGACATATTTAGTCTTCTTTCATTTCCTTCTCTCAACTCTTTTTTATCTGAGTAAATCTCACTCCCCCGCATTACATTAAAGTAGCTTGCCCCCACAATATTAAGAGAATCAACCTTTTCCAGATTTCGTTGTCTTTCCATGTTAACCATGACTTCTTGCATCTTCTTTTGTCTGTTTTGATATGATCAACTCTATATTAATCCAACCATCTCTTCATAATTTGACGCTGCTCAAGTATTTTGGACATGATCACATTTAATTACTAACTGAACCTACTTCAAATTAAGAATAAAATTACCAATAATTTATGGAATACATAATTTGTACTAGATACTATTTATATCTTACAACAATTTAGATGGGTATTATCTTACCAAATTTGTAATAAAATTTAATCCCTAAGAATTTTTAAAGTTTTGTGCAAATTTAAATAGCTCATAACATTTAAAGAACCACTTTTTTTTTTTTTTTCAGTACCAGGTATTAAACTCAGGACCCTGCACTTGCCAGACAAGCACTTACACTATGGAGCTATCTCCCTGGCCTTTAAAGAACCATTATCTATCACGCTATATTATACCTTATTGTCTAATATCATAGAGTAATATTTGTACAGTATTGAATAATAATGAAGAAATAAATGGGGGAGAGAGAGAGATACCTCAATTCAGTTTATTTTTTATTTTATTTATTTATTTGTTTATTTTTTTGTGCAACCAGGGATTGAACTCATGCCTTTGCGCTTGCCAGGGAAGTGCTTATTCCACTGAGCCATCTCCTCGGCCCCCTTCAATTCAGTTTTGTTTTTTGGTTTTTTTTTTTTTTTTTTTTGGCAGCTCAGCCGACCCTGAGGGTGGGGCTGGTATGGCATGTGGTGCCAGGGATTGAACTGTGGTCCCCTTACCATGCCTAAGCAGGTGCTTTAGACCACTGAGCTATCTTGCCTACCCCCATACCTCGATTCAAATCCTAACTTTTTTGTATTTATTTATCCTTCTGCTTTAGTCTCCCAAAGTAGCGAAGCTACACTTATTTAGTACTGTTCTCTTATGCAGATTAATTTATGTTCTCATATTTATATTTGTATGTCAAATTGCCCTAAAGGGTAAAGATAACATTTTTAAAATGACTGGTTAGTTAATTGGTGACTTTAGAAATTCAGCAAATTATATTAGTATTTATTAATCCATCTAAGCTACTTTTATACAAATGGTTGTTCCAATCTTCTGTTTAGACCAATAGGTTTTGAATTCAAAAATCTGCACAATTATTTCTGCTTCATTTCATCCTCTTAAACATGTAGATACATAAACACTTTACATTCTTATCTGCACATGGATCAAGAGAAAACTGACAAGGAAATGTGATGATAATAAAGATTTTCAACACAAATTTTTTTGTTCAATTTAAAACCTTGTATGGCTAAGGAGATAGCTCAGTGCTCTAAGCTCCTGCCTGGCAAGCGCAATAAAACAGGCTTTGATTCCTGATACCCGCATGCTGTGCCAGCCGCATGCTGAGCTGGCCACCAAAGCTGGGCTTGCTGTGCACACCGATATTCCAGCGCTGGGGCAGCTGAGACAGGACGATCACTATGGCTCTGAGTTGTGTAGCAAGACCCTGTGCCAATTAATTAGTCAATTAAAACTAATTTGTGACTTTTACATGATTCCCTTGGAGAAATGAAGTACGGCAACAGATTGGATTTTTTAAACTTTTATATGGTATACCATATCATAAGCAAGTGTTTTAACACACACACACACACACACACACACACACACACACACACTGAGGAGCATAGTCAAATATTTAAAAAAAAACAATCAAGGTATCATGGAACCAGGCCAAGAAGAATTATTTTTGCTGTTACTTTCTAAGACTTAAATTTTGTGTTTAATTCCTTTTCTCCAGAGTTAATTACCATCTGTGTATTTATCTTTAAACAAACACTGTTACACTTTGCCTGTGTTTGAGCTTTCTCTGAAAATTGAGCCATATTTTATTAATTTATTATTGAAGTCAAAATTACTTTTTAGGATTAATCTATGTCAGTATATGCAACATGAGCTGATACTTTTTTACTGTTTAAATTTCTATAAATTCTCTTCTTCTGGAACATTTGGATCACTTCCAGGCTGGCATTATTCGTTGTAATATTCCTGTAAGATTTCCTGCAGATTGTCTTGAGGTGGAGATACTGTTTTATTATGGTATTTATTTAATAATAGATTTGTCTGTCCAGGGAATCCACATTTCAACTTTATTTGACCATGACAAACCTTTTCCAAGTTGTTCTTACAATTTCATTTCAATCAATAATGGAATGAATTCCCAATACTGTATAGCACTGTCAATAGTTAATGTTGTCTAAATATTGTTTTTCAATTTGATGGCATGAAGTGGTACCTCATTATCATTCAGATTGTCATTTCACTAATTTTAATGTGATTAATATTTTTATATCTATGTCCCATTGCTTCTGCAATTTTTGGTAAAATTCTTGTTTATTTCTCTTACCAGTATCTAATTTCTTTGCCCTCTGGACTCACACAGTGCTGTTAGTTTAGGTTTCATGACAGCCTTGGATGGTTACATGTCACAAAAACCCCTCACATTTTGCAGAATTAAACATCTCCATGTACAATTTAAGAAATAGATCTTAAGTTTGATGTAGTTAAATGCAAAAGAAATTTTCTAAAGTATTGATCATAGTGATGTTCTATGCTATCTTTTACATCATTAATAATTTTACATTTTTAATCATAAATCCATCTTGTCTTCATTTTTAAATATGAAGGATCCAATATTTATTTAGTTTTTATGAACTTTAGAAGTTTTTATTCTTCTCTTACTGGAAGCATTTGCTCTATAAATTAAGTTGCTGATCCTGGGTTTATAATTCTATTTTATGAATAAATATTTTCATATAAAAATGTAATAAATTGGGGCTGGGGAGGTGGCTCAGTGGAATAAGTGCTTCTGTGGCAAGCGCAAGGACCTGAGTTCAATCCCCAATTCTGCAAAAATAAGTAATAAATTATATAGAATATTCTGATGACAATTACTGATATCTATTAGAGCTGGTATCTGTTAAAGAACATTTTCTTGCTCTCTGTTGGCATGATTACCATTCATGTATGGGATCCTTCCTTACAATCCTAGACTCAGATTCAAGTTGCACATACACATTCACTGATATGCCAAAATAACTGGAATTTTTCAGGTATATTCAACATCTTGATAAATTAGAGAATAATTGATATGATCCAGTATGATAATTTGATATGATGACTATTTTCCAGTTTGATAGTTATCCATTCAATGCTGTGCCTAATTTTTTCTATTATTAAATTTAAAAATGAGTTTATAATTGTATACTTAGTTTTTTATGTTAATGTTAGAAAACTAATATTATTTTGATGTTTTATCCATTTTTACATTATTTATACTACACATTGTAGCTGATGTCTAGAAATACATGTTGTTTTAGTATTAATTTTTAAAATTGTCTAAAATTTTCTATTAATTAATGTGACATGAGTGGAAGATATTTGGGGACTCTAAGTATAGAGATTCACGGTTTTAATTTTTCCCTGATTGATCGCAAAATTTCCATTCTTTATTCCTTTTTTCTATGCATGGTAAGAGCATCAGTGTAACTTCCAGTAGTTGGTAATAATGGCTGTGCTCTTACAATAGAAAATGAATATTCCTTTTAAAATTTGTGTTTATGTTCCTGTTTATCTTTCTATCAAATATAAGTACTTTGCCATTTATTAACCTCATATGAAACTTCTTTATGTTGTAACAAATATATTTAATCTTCTGACCTTGGTTGCTGAGAGTTCGTGAATTTTGTTTTTGAAATAAAAAAAATTATTTTAGGAAGTATTTTCTTGCATAAATTAGTATGGTTAATAGTTTTCTCCTTAATATGTTATTTGTATAAACTATACTTCTTTCATAATAGAAAGCAAACTCATGAACCTGGACTAAATTTGTCCTTTCATTATTCACTGTGTTTCATTTACCAATAACATTTTGAAGTCTGTACTCATGAATTAATTAATTATTTAATCTTGTCCATAATTTTTTTCTGTAATATCCTTGTCAACTTTTGGTAACGACATAATGATAGTTTCATAAAATGATTTGATTACTATTAACTATTTTTCTTTTTTTTTGGAAGGAATGTTGCTTTTATTTTTTTTTCCATAATTTTATTGAGAAACAATAGCAATGAGACAGTTTCAAACCAAATCAGTAGGACCGTTTCAATAATTAACACATTGCATACATTCTTCCTGGTGGTTAATTGCTGTACAAGATGCAGACATGATATCCTATTTACAAACACTATTAGAACAAATCCCTCCATTC
>NW_004524697.1:4885708-4907855 GCF_000260255.1 Octodon degus | reverse complement strand
TAATTAGTTAGTCCTCGAGTTCCTGCTTTCCTTTTACTTGTATTATACCTTTCTATTTGTATTTCTTCTTTTGAGTTCTTATACTAGGGAAACTATACGATATTTACACATGTGTGACTATTAACTTTTTCTAAACTTCATAATTATTCTTTTGTACATTAAAATGAATCATTCAGTAATAATTACAGAAATTATTTGGATGAAACTACATTGACTTGAACTTTTTTGTAGCAAAAATTTCCGTATCGTCGTATGACATAGTTATGTTACTATTTGATTATCTATTTCTCTTGGGTTTTTGAGTATTTTCTTTTTCTGTATTTTAGGGAAGTGACTAAAAGGTTTATAGGGTCTCACTATGTAGATCAGACTCGAAGTGATTCTCCTGTTTTTAGCCTCCCGACTGCTGGGATTGCAGGCGCAAGCCCCTGTGCCTGGTCTCAATTCCTGTCTCAGCAAGCCGTGAGGGCAAGGCCAGCACAGCACACTGGGGATGGAACCCTGGCTACTGTGCTTTGTCTAAGCAGGCGCTTTAGTCCGCTGAGCTGTCAGGCCAGCCCTATTTCTCTTGTAATTAATTATGTTTTTCTAGTAGTAGCTCTTTTATGTCTGCATTTTCATAGTAACTACACTTACACTTGTAATTGTTCTTAAAGTTTAGGTGTTTGTGATTTCAAATTTATGTTGCTTTTTGCCAGTACTAATATTCTTAGTAAATTTTTTATTTGTTTATTCTACTAAAATTATCTTTTATTATCTTAAAACCTTTTGACTTTACTCTCATGTATAGCATCTTTTCTTATTGGTTTACCATCTACACATGTCTTGTTGTTTATTTCTTTTCATTACTATATTCTGAGATTTAAAGATACATATATACACCTTCCTAACTTCAAATTTTCTTCTATGGTAGGATAAGCATTCAGGTCTGTAAATTACCTTGCATTCCTTTAACTCCTCTGTAGCCTGCTGGATGAAATCTTGCTAGTCACTGTGGACACATGTGGCCTAACAGGCAACATGCACTTCATTAGAAGTTTTGTTAGCATTTTAGTGGTATTTGTTCTGATAATTAGTTTTGTGACATATTTGTCAATTCTGAGCTATCAGATAGGTTCAGCATTTTAATAAGGAAGGAGTAACTGGTTAAAAAACTAGTAGGTAGGTCATATATGGGGGGTTCATGTTGGTAACCGATAAGGTAGGTAATAAGAAAGTCTTCCTTATAATTTAAGGAAATGGAAATTTCTAGCATTTAAAGTGAAAAGGAGGCAAATGAAGACCCTAAAACCTTATGTCTAGTTTACATTCTTTATCTAACATACTTGTGTCCATAGAACTCGATTTAATTGTAAGAACTATTCAATAATACAAGAACATTAAAGTACAAATATAGGCAGAGATATTATTTCATAGATTTCATTGTTACAGACATGGCTTAAGTCAAACCAATGTACCTCCAGACAAAGTTATACAGTAAAGCTAGGAAAGAATAGGTGGACCAAATTATAAAGAATAATGTCAAATGTTGATAATGAATTTGTGCTTGTATACAATAAACTACCTGATATCTCTGAATTTCTACCTATCAGCTATAATTTAGATATTATTCCTAATCATGTATTATATATATATATAATCCCATTATATTTCATTTTTTTCAAGTCTTGAGAATTTACTCTAAATTTATTACTTACCATGTGCATTATCCCTCTCAGCTGCACATTATCATAAATTTAATAAGAACACGTTTGAGTCTTTAATTAATAAAATTTGAGTTGAAGGAACTGAATTGTTTTCCTTTCTTGTATCATGAAAGTCAATGCATAATTTGCTATATAATTGTTATTCATCATATAGTGGATATATCTGCTATAGGAGCTAAAGAGCTATTTATCTGATACTGTTTGAAACAATAGTCAATCTATGATTTTACAAAAGTGCTAGTATATTTCTGAAACAGAGAAACTTTGCTTATTCCTTTAAGTGTGAATCCATAAGCCATGTCAAGAATTAAAAAGAAAATGCAACTAGTTTAAATAGAAAATGGGTTCTTATTTAATGCATTAAACTTCCTAATTCTCACTGTATCATTTTCTCAGTGGTAAAACTATGCTTTCAAAGCAATTCATCCAAACTAACATATGTGTGTATTTTTACATCGTGTGTGTGTGTGTGTGTGTGTGTGTGTGCATTTTACAAAAATGCTTTTAAAATCACAGATTTCTAATTCCAAGTTTTAAAATTTTGAACTTTTTCCAGTTTTCTTTCTATTTTAACTTATAATATGTTCACTAAATGTATCCCTTTTTGGCTTTCATATGCTCTCAACATCGAACAGCTGCTTTGAACACTTCCGTTTGATCTTACTCCTTTGAAATCAGTTTTACTTTCATATAATAATCATAATCAATCTATGAGTTCCACTGTAAGCTTCAAGAATCCTATGAAATTAACATCTAAGTTTTCACTACTTACACTTGCGTTGGTTAATTATACTTGTAAGTTTGAATATTGGAGGCTTTTATTAAGTCTTCCATCATTTTATTCATTTGTTCATTCACTCCCTGGAGATGCACTTTCGTGTGCCCCGGTGTGTCAAACACTGCAATGAGACCTGGAAAAAGTGATGGGTCGGGATGGACCGCAGCGCCCTCCGTGGAGCATACGTGCAGCTGCCGGAGCAAGCCCAGTTACTGACACGGTTGCCCTCTCATCCGTGCCATGCTGCAGCCTCTCAGCTGAACACCTTGTTCAATAGCTCATCAAGTAACAGCCTAAACACAGAGGATCCTGGAAGATGATCCTACAGTAATCCTATACCAGTAATTGTGTGCTATAAACACATACTAATAAAAATGAATTAAAAAGTAGTGAATCAGATCATTTCACTCCTTTGTTCAGACACTTGGTAATCTTATTTAAAGTTAAAGTTAAATTCATTCCATGGTCTATAAGATTTACAATGATCTACACCTGACCAGTCTTTCATTTTATCTACTGATTTGAGTCCAATCTCTTCACTATTTCATGGACTGGTATGTAGTGTCCCCGCTGGCTTTTCACCTCAGCGATGCTAACAGGATCTAGGATATTTACTCACTGTCCATCTTCCTCAAGGACTTTTCCTGTATATTTCCACAAAGCCATTCTATCTGTTTCTTTCTCTTTCCATTTTTATCACTCCTTTCTCTCTCTCCCTCTCTTGACTATATGGTCATATGAAGTATACATTGTCATAACATACATACATAGATAATTTTATATGTATATAAAATTATCTAAGAAAGGCCAGCCAATTACCATATTATAATGTATAGTCCCATTTATTTATTCTGTATCTTATTGTCTTGCTTTATGTTTTTCTAGAGATTATCTTTTTCTCTATATTTTTACCTAAGTACTTAAGTTTAATGAGTTAAAATTATGATTCCATGGAGAGAAACCACCTGCCCAATGGCTTTAAGTCAATATTATCTTGAATCATCTGAATGAGTTCTTTGTTTTAAAAATAACATTCCACTTTAGAAAAGTATTATGAATACCTCACACACTTGATTGCTGTATTTCTCTTCTAAAGATTCTACTTTCTGCTCCTTATACTACACAATCCAACTTACTAAAAGTCCATGTAATTGCTGCTTATTTCTACAGCAAAATGTCTAAAGGATAAGCATTAAAAGTCAATTTAAGAAGTAGGAATTTACCATGCTTTAAATGATTACCAGTAGGCTTTTCTAAGTTCCTTTAAACAAAATCTCACTTTAGTGCTGATCAGGGACTATTTTGTTCTCAGATGTCTTTATTCTACAGAATTGAACAAGATTGCCAGCCCAATAGACTGGGGGACACTGTGTGCTCCATTTGGGAGAGACTGAAACTATGTTTCTTTTAGAAAGAAAAAAAAGGAATTTTCCTATAATTGTACTGCTCCTGGTCATCTTTAATTTATACTTTCAGTCTTTTGAACCATTATCTGACATTCTTTTATTGCTACTAGAAATGGAACATTGGTCATTAATAGTTGGCTGCAATTTATGTATCTATGCTATGTTTCAATAATGTCATAATGAAATTTTCAGATAGTGGTCTGTTTGGGAAAGTAATGCCAAAATAGCATGCATTACATAAATTTAACATTTAATAAATTATTTCTTTTGATACTCTTTGGATAACCCTTAAAATTTTAAGTGAAAAGACTTTGAGTATTCTGATGAGAAATATCCACAAGACTAAAAACTAGATCAAGTTTAGCTGACACTAAGTTGAGTGAAATTTTTTCTAGGGAAAATTTCTTCGATCTCTTATTTGAACATAACAATGTAGAAATGGTTCAGGAGATTTATTAAGTTGAAATCAGTTTGTATCGCAAAAATAGAATGATTATATTGTAAAAGAATATAAGTATTTATTCCAAAACTCTTAACATCTTTCTCTTAGAAACTTTCCACAGACAAGGGACCATGAGGCTACTTAGTTTTATTTTCCCCATTAATCACATGTGTTTTGATGACAGTATCTATCGTAGTTATTTTGTGTTAGAGTATATAATTAATTATATGGACTATAATCTATGTTAAATACGTGACACATATTTTAGAGAAGTGATTTCTGCACCTATATGACTATAACATGAATGAGCTGTCAAAATGTTTTCATACCTTCAAATGTGCTCAAAATAGAAAATCTTCACAAATATTTACACCAGGCAGGCTTTATTAACTTGCATTACAGAAGAAATGTGCATTTCAACCACCAGAGAAGAACAAGTGATGGTTTGACTTGTAGGTTATAGTACAGCACCAGCTGCAAGGAGAACTCTCTGTCTCCGTCTCTGTCTCTGTCTCTGTCTCTGCATCTGCCTCGGCTTCTGTCTCTGTCTCTGCTTTTGTGTTTCTCTGTCTCTACCTTTGTGTCTGCCTCTGCCTCTGCCTCTGTCTGTCTCTGCCTCTGTCTGTCTCTGCCTCTGTCTCTATCTTTTTCTCTGTATCTGTCTCTGCATCTGCCTCTGCTTCTGTCTCTGTCTCTGTCTCTGTCTCTGCTTTTGTGTCTCTCTGTCTCTGCCTTTGTGTCTGCCTCTGCCTCTGTCTGTCTCTGTCTCTGTCTCTGTCTCTGTCTCTGTCTCTGTCTCTCCTCCCTCTCCCTCTTCTCCCTGTCTCTCTCCTTCTAGGTTTCAGGCATTTATGGGCTTCTGTCTTAACTCTATTTTTCCTCTTAGATTTTTATTTTTACTTTGTCAACATTACCTTTTATATAGTAGTAATTGATATTATATCATATCTCTTTTGGCTGCTGAAGCCCCACCTTTGTGAGGATTCATATGACTTTTAAAACATAAGGTGACAAGAAAATATTCGGCTGAAGAGTGTTTTATAGGAGCCAAAAGGACAAGATGAAGAACAGCTAATAAGCAAAGGATCTAATACCAAAGGGACCAGCAAGCCTGAGATTAAACTGATATTTTGGCTAGCAATTTTCTGAAGTTCTTATAATCAACTTTATTTTTCCTAAATTTAACCCTTAAGCTGTTAAGTGAGCATGGATTGTAAACTTCTGTTTTCTATCATTGTGCCACAGTGAAAACTCTTGTACTACTATATCTATTTTTTACTTCAAATCTAAAGTTAATAATAGCTTGGAATATAATGGAATTTGAACCGCCATTGCTTCTGTGGCTTCACTTTTAGTAGGACGAAATAACTCATCACTGTGTTTAGAGTTATAGCTTATGCAGTATATCTAAATTTTAGGAATAACAGTTCAAGAGTTGAAATTAGACATAAATTTTTGAGGATTGCTTTGTCACTATTGTGGCATTAATAAAGCTTTGTAACATGCTAATGGTCGAGTAACCAGGAGTCTCCCATGATTCCAGGAACTGAAATTCATTTGAACTCATATTACCGTTAGCTAAGTATTATGTTTTAGGCGTAATTTCATATTGACGTTAGAGGCATAAATTCAAGTGATTATTTGAATATTCTCTAAAACTCATGTCCAGAGTCGAGCCCACGTTTGTTAATAATGAGTTATGGATCCTCTCAGCTTCATTATTCAATGAGTGCTACAGAGGAAATGTGTGTCTACCCACCAGGAAAGGACAAGGGCCAGCTCCGGAGAAAACTTCAGAACCATAAATGCCAGTAAAACTTGATGCTTTGGGCTGTGATTTGAGAAGCTCCTGCCAGGCAAAAGCAACTCTTCCTAATGTGATTCACAGGGTCCTAAAGAGGACTAGGGTTCCAGAACTGGGATAATACTATTAAAAAAAAAAACATTATTGCCTCGAATTATGCAACAAATTTGCATCATTTATAAGACATAGATTACTTTGACACAATACGAAACCTAAGACAATAGATAATTCAGCTTAATAGAGCTGGAGGCTGTGCTGTGAGAGACCAGGAGAACACAATAAAGTGAATCTCCTCAGGTACTCCAACAACAATTTTATTTTCCATCGTGACCAACCAAGCCCTGGGAATCCAAATTCATTGTTAAATTGAAATAATTAGACATACTTAGTAGACATTGACCAATATATCAATATAACATTCTTTACTAATAATATCAATCTGACACTGCTATTATGAGTTGAGTCCATTTATGCATACACTTTTATACAAAATACATTCAAAAGCTTAATAACCCACAAAATTAATGGATTGATATCTAACATTTACTTCATTTTAAAAGGATAAAGACAATTTTATGTAGCACAGTAAAACACTTTTTGAACTTTTCTATATACATATTGCAAATATTTACTTAGCAAAAGCATTAAATTGTTACCCATAATTTGGAATTATTTTAAAGTGAAGATCAAGCATTTTTTTGCACAAATTATTTACTTCAGACTTTTTCTCATTTTACTCTTTCTGTATGCATTGTTTCAACTTCTCACAGAAACCCTACCATGTGGGGCCAGTCAAATACCCACCATCATAATTAACATACTTATAAAGATGCAGGAAACTGAAGTTGCATATATATTATACATGAAGTCATCTAATTATAGATTATAATATAAACACTCAAAAGAATGCCAGCAAACGACTCCAATATGTTGTTTATTTCATGTCTTTTTTCACTCTGACCAACTCCACTACTTGCATGTGTCACAACACAGCTGAATTTTGCTGTCTCTTCCATCTGTGGATGAAGGGACCATATTAACAGTAACACTCAATTACTCTGACCTCGCTGTCTACCACATAGAGCCTCCTGGTCTCCTTTCTACCAAACATTCCCATTTTCTAAGCATGATGGGGTTCACACACAAGTTCACCAGACATTAATGTCAGTATTCTTTTACTCTGGTGCTGCGCTGAGAGCCCATGCTTGGCGGTTACTTGAGTTACCACCTTGCTGCCCAAGAACTTCCACCCTATTTCCAGGAGCCTCTAAGCCATGAATCATGTCCGTAAAACATTGTTCTGGATTTGTCATGTGCTTCTACCTGAGTGATCCTTGGAGAAATGGCGAGAATGCCTCATTCTCCTACTTTGTATTAAGCGTTTTTTCCCGGGCACTAGGGAAACAAACAACAATGCTTGATGTTCTCTTTCATACAGAACCAAATACTTCTTTCAAACTGTTCTTCTCTCAGCTATAAAACTCTCAAATTGGACTGGAAAACAATACTGGGTAGATGCCCCTGGCTGTTGTATATCATGTTTCCCTTATTTCTTGTGGAAACTGAGTTCTTTTTAGAAAGCAGTTTCCTCCTTATATGACTCACGTGGTTTACCTGTATTAGCTTTTGATACATTCAATGTTACTATTTCAATGTTCAGGTCTTTGAAACATTTTTATTTTATTTGGTGTACGGTGAGAGATAGAGGCCTAGCTTCAATGGTCTGCAAGTAGAGTAATGATGTCCAGCGCCACTTGTAGAATACACTATCTTTTCTCAAACATGGTTTTGATCCCTTTGCCAAAGATCACATAGCTGTAAATGATTGGTGATATTTTTCCACTGTCTATTTTGTTTCAGTGATTCACATGTCTGTTTGGGGCCAGTACCATACTCTTTTGTTCACTGTTGTTTTGCAAAGTAGTTTAGGGTCAGTTACTGTGATTAATCGGAGAATATTACTAGTAGACATGATATTACAGTGTTTCAAAAAAAGTCAATCAACATTCTACTGAAAGTAACTTTTACTAGTTTAGTCAAAGCCTTAACTCCAGCCTTAAAGAAGAGAATGCTGCCTCTTGATAAGATACCTCTTTCAATTGTGCCAAAAATGTTAAGAAACAGAAGTGTTCAACATAGCAAAATTTATACTATAGGAGCACAGGAATTCCTCAATTTCACTGAAACTCCAAGATAATAATATACTGAAAATTAAATATTAATGCAGAGTACAGTGGTCCCTTGTTATTTTATGGTTTGTCTTCAACAGACTTGCTGTTTCACAGGTTTTCAAAACATATTGATCTAAATGATTTGTTGTGGAATTTTTGCTACATTGTGGGATTTTTCAGTAGCATACAGTATTGTATGTGTGTTTATATGTATAGTATTTATGGTTTTAATGAGTTTTGCCTAAAATTTTGTTTGTTTATTTGTTTGTTTTTATACTACTTGGGACCGAAATGAGTACCTTGAGCTTGACAGGCAGATGTTTATGTCGCTGAGCTATATCATCAGACCTAAAATATTTGAAAAATATAAAAATATGTTTAAAATGTTAATTATAACATATTAAAAGAATATTAAACCAAAATAAAATTCACTGGGCTGGCCAAATAGCTCAGCAGACTAAAGCACCTGCTTAGGCTGATTCCTTGGCTGGGGTTCGATCCCTGGCATGCCATGCTGGCCCAGTCCCCTGAGCATGCTGGGATAGGAGTGGTATCACATGCCTGTAATCTCAGAGCCTGTAATCTCAGCTCTTTGGGAGGCTGAACACAGGATAATCACTATGAGTCCGATCTACATAGTCAGACCTCGTAGACACTGTAAACCCTTACTAAAATACAAAAATAGATAAATAAATAAAACATGCACACTCCTGTCTACTCACAGCCCTATACCCCCACACAAATTCCAAAGACATAGAACCAGTTTTGCTCTTAATACAGAAGATAAGTTCTCCTCTCAGTTTTTAGAGGTTCACATGACCTCATCCCCCATGTAGGACCTCAAAATATTTGTTTTAATTATCCATTAAACATTTTCCCTTTTTCCATAAAGTATACAATAGGGTTATTTGTGAACACTATTTTATATCTTCTCATGGAAGATAAGAATCATAGCTCGGAAGAGAATATGTTAAAGACTAATCCCTCATACAAGTTCATTTTTAAATATATATTTCAGAGTGTGATTCCAACATAAGATAAGGTAAACATCATCAATTCCATACAAACTTGTCTTTCCTAAATAATTCAAATGGCTTCATTATTATCAACTAAGATATTTTCTAACATCCAGCTTCTATATTTGGACTTTTTGAACTTCTTATTCCAGGTGGCATTTTAAAGAAACCAGGTGGTATACTAAAGGAGCCAGACTGTCATTTATGTGTTTCTATTACTGATCATTTATGGAAGTTTTTCATTTAATACAAAAACCAACTGAGTAGATAGTGGTAATTCAAAGAGAGGAAATTAAATTCTTTTTTATAAGGCATCCTCAAATAACTGCTGTAGATTGTTGTGTCATTCACAGATGAGTTCGTATTTTAAATAATTTTTTACTGTTACAAGAGACTAAGATTCATTTTCTCTAGAGAGTATTTCAACCACAAAATTTCTGCAACTATGCTATTATGCTATCTTTGGCAAAAGTACCTAGAATACAGCTTATTTTAGTCCTCTCTGACTTGACAGCCCTCTAATGCTTTATTATCTTTAGTGTCACCACAATTTGGTTTATAGGTTCATAAAAATGGTTTCACTACTGCGTATTTTTTAAATGACTCTACTGCCAAATAAACAGAAAAAATCATTAGTGGAGCCTGTTCAATTATTTATTTGAGGAAGATAAGGTTATTAGCAGTCATTTATTCAGAATACTAAAGATGAAAACTAACTATTTAAAATATACACCAGAAAATTTTGGGACATTGATGCAATTGGCCTCCATACAGACCATAACTTGGGCTATCATGCCACCAAGAAATTGAATATTTCTGATAATTAATGATTTTTTTCTTTGTCTTATTTACTTTTTTGGAGCACTTTATGGACTTATTTCTGCTCTCAATAAAGTCTCTATGTGTATATTCATATATTTACATAAAATTTCTTTGGAAAAAATAGATATCAAGCTTTTAACAATGAATATACTATAATAATTGCAGAACTATGTTAACTTTTAATTTCATTTTTGTCATTCTAAATATTATTTTTGTCTAGTTTTTATTTTAATAATTAAAATTATAGATATATGTATATAAGCATTTTAAATTCAAAATAAAATGAATCAAGTGGGAAGTCAATTAGGAAATAGTGAAAAGGAAATTGGAGCCATATTTTTTTAGCTTATATTTCAGTATCTGCCACTGGAAGTGTTAAATAAGTACAAATAAGCTTAGTTCATATTCTTCTGTTACATAGATGGGCTAGAGATGGAAAAAAGAGAGAGAGCCAGAGGGACAGAGAGAGACTCAGAGAGAGAAAGAGCAGACAGAGACAGAGAGACAGAGACAGAGAGACAGAGACAGAGAGACAGAGACAGAGAGGGGAGAGAGATAGAAAGACAGAGACAGAGACAGAGACAGAGACAGAGAGGGGAGAGAGCGACCGAAAGACAGAGACAGAGAGACAGAGACAGAGATAGAGACAGAAAAAGATAGAGAGATGGAGAGGGGGAGAAAGAGACAGAGAGATAGAGACAGAGAGAGAGATGGAGAGGGGGACAGAGAGAGACAGAGATAGAAACAGAAAGAGACAGAGAGATGGAGGGGGGAGAGAGAGAGAGAGAGAGAGAAAGATCTATGAACTTGAACTGTTTTATCAGGCATTGAGTTTGCTGTATGCACATTGAATTACCAAGTGGTATTATTTAACAACATGCCATGGGCATTTAACTAAACATTTCACAGTGGCCAAAGCCCCACATCCCCATAAACAGCACCATCTTGCTCCTGACTTCTAAGCCTAGGAGTTGACTTCACTCTTTCCTCATATTTCTCTGCAAAGCTGATCCATCACCAATGACTATCACCTCTGTCTCTTATTAATTCATGTGTTTACAAATTTCCCCTTCTCTCCACACCTACCGCAACATCTGTCATTGTGCAACTGAAACTCTGGAATAGCCTCCTCACTGGCCTCATTTTACTGTTGCTACTACTTTTGATTTTCATGACAGCCCCCAGAGAGATGTTTGAAATCATATGTCAGACTGCATCATTTCCCATCTTAAATTATTTAAGCTAACATGAAATTGTATACATTTACATGAAATTTAAATTTATTAACCTGTTGTTAGAATCCTTATAAAACCTGGTCCTGTCACTTATATTTTACACATCCCCTGATCTCTAAATTCTATACTCATGGATCTGTGTAGTTTCTTCAAAATCTCTTACAACCGGGCTGGAGAGATGGCTCAGTGGTCTAAAGCACCTACTTAGAACAAGCTTAGCAAAGCATCAGGGATCGCGGTTCAATCCCCCAGCACCACATGCCAGCCAGCCCCGCCCCCTGGTGGGCTGAGCTGGCCACACACACACACCACTCTCTCTCTCTCTCTCTCTCTCTCTCTCTCAAATAAATAAAAATTAAAAAAAAAATCTCTTACAACTTTCCTCAGCTTTTGCCCTTTCATAAGTATTGTTCTTTACCAAAATATTTCCTCTCACCCCAATCTTCCCATTTGTTTCCAACCTATCAGTTGCCCTATGCCATGATGTCATCACCACATTAATTCTCTGCAGGGCGCTTGTTGCCCTATGATACTTTTCCTGTAAGAATTAATTGAGAGATTGATTAAATCGATTGTTTCTTTCCTTGCACTGAGGTGAAACCAGTGACCTATTCGTTTCACTCCATTCTGTAGTCTCAGGGGAAAGCATCTGTTTTTCATGGTGATGTCTCAAAAATATCTGCACACACACATTGTTCTGCTACACTGAAAAATAAGATTTTGTTGATCTTGACAGTGATTATTTTATTTGCAATGGCTAAATAGAGGAATGATGCCCACATAATGGAAAATCGTGTCCATCTGTTCCCTTAGAACGATATTGGAAATGATTACAAGGAGCTTAGTCAAAATTAAAGAGAAAACTTAACAATATAGAAAGTTGCTAATTTAAAAACATGAGCTTCAATGTTTAAGTGGACTAAAAATTAACTCTTATTAAAATGTAAGTGGTATAGTAATTTACCTGTGCTAGTGTTTTGACTCAGAGCGTTGCTAATAGCCAAGATAAAAAATTTCATAGGTTTTTGGGGTTCTGTTCTTTCATAATATTGCTGTTCTCTGTGTACTGTGTAGGTTTATAGAAAGTACAGATATTTAATATTGCATATTTGACAGTTTAGTAAAAATAATCAAACATTTATTTATTTATTTATTTATTTATTTATTTATTGTATTTGTAGGGAAGGGTCTACAGGGTTTTCAAGGTCTCACTACTAGATTGGACTCGTAGTGATCTGCCTGCTTATAGCCTCCCAAGAGCTGGGATTACAGGAGGGCACCACCACACCCAGTTTGAGCATGCCCTAGGGGCAGGGCCAGCATGGCAGGACCAGAGATCAAACACCCCTGCCCCCTGTGCCTGCTTACAATGCAGAAATCATGTACAGTTTTCACTTCAGGTATGTACTGGCCAAAAATACATACAGTTCTTAAGGATCTTATTGGCTTTATGAGGATTACCTCAGTACATCTCCATTCAGAATCATTTGACACCATGCCTGGAATCATTCAAGCCAACCAAAATGGACACTGATTTTTCTTCAGTTGTTTAGGAGAATTATGTTGTCATTCCTATGATTTGTGTTACTGATAGATTTAGTAGGTAGAGATTTTCCTTTACCTTTGGATCTTGAAGTTTGATGCCATGAATCTGAGGATTACGTTGATATTTGTTCTTCATTCTGGAAATCCTTCTATTATTATTGACTTCTGTTCTGTCCTTCTAGAATTCACTTTACCTGCATACAATTACAAGCTGTTTAAAAATCTTTCTCCAAGGGGCCAGTGGAATAAGCGCTTCCCTGGCAAGCACAAGGGCCTGAGTTCAATCCCTGGTTCTGAAAAAAAAAATGTTCAAAAATCTTTCTCCAATTTACCACTTAAGTTCTAAATTTGATTAAAATTTGCATTTCTTTTTATAAAGTTTAACTTTTTCCAATTACATAGGTATAGATGATATACATAGATATAGGTATAAATATAGGTGTAGATATAGATGTAGATGTAAGTGTAAGTATAGATATAGATATAAATTAAGGTATAAGTACTGATATAGGTATAAGTATAGACAAAAATATATATTCACTTCTGGAAAAGAATATACCTTGTTTAAATTTTTTGATAATAAATGTATTGAGACATCATGAACTTAATGCAAGTTACCTTTGGCCTCTACAATCACAAGAGATGCTCAACATGGTGCCCATTAGTTTGCAGATATTTATCAGCACAGCAAACAGCTGCTTGGGTAACCTTGGTCTTGAGATTGCTGAACAAGCATTTTCAATTTCCTCCCTGCAGATCTGCAATATGATTTTTTTCTACATTATTCCATTTCCTTTGGAGTCCTCCTTATGAGAGTAACACCATTTGTTCAGAAAACATACTATTTTATTTTCATGAATTTGTATACATTTTTGGCAGATACATATGCATACATGTATACTTATGTATATACATATCTGTACCTATGTGTATATGCACTTGTGTGTACCTGCATGCGTGTGTGTGCACACATGTGTGTGTGTATATATATATATATATATATGTGTGTGTGTATGTATATATTTAAACAACTGTGATAACTGTTTTAGAAATATCTACACATAAATATATACATGCATATATATGAAAATACATGTATATGTATGCATATTTTAATATGCATATATATTTAAGTGACTGACAACTTCATAGTTAATATTGTTTTCTTCTTTTATACTCTATTGACTAATTCTATGAACTAAATCATTTTGTAATTTAATTCTCGTTCATGCATGTATATGCATGTGTACCCTCTCATGAGCACTCTGACTTTATTCATGACAGAATGTTTCTTTACACACTGCAAGCTTTGTTGGTGTGCTCTTGTTTGGTAAGGCTTTTTTTGAGGGAATCCTATGCAAACATCACCCATTGCTCCTTCACAGCGGGTTAGGGTTCTTCTTCAGATGGGGGACTGTCATAGACACCTAAATTAGGGAGAAATATGATAGGTAGTCAGGCAAGGCTAAGCCTCAAAAGAGCCAGTGCAGGGACCAGATGCACCACAACTGTGGGCAGACAGACACATCTGTCCAGGGCCAGACCCCAAGACAAAAGATGAAATGAATATACCCACATATTTGTCCTCAGTATAAATAACGTAATTGATATTCTAAAAGGTGTTCATCAAGCTGAAAAAAGCCAGGAGAGCCACTGATCCACCCCCTTCAGGAAAACCCCTTTTCTGTTTGTTACCCACTTGCGGCATCATTGGCTTCCCCCTTAGAATCTGATTTAGTCAATGTTACCTAAGCAATTAGGCTGATAATCTTACCAGTGGACCATAGTTTGGTCCAACCTCATGCCCACCTTGTGATTTTCAATTTTTTCCTCACCTCTTAGATCCACCTCTACTTGTGATTTTGCTTTATAAAAATCCTTAGAAAAGGCAGCCTCCTTTACAACCTAGTTGGGAACTTCTCTGTTCCTCTCTCAAACAAAAATTTTCTTTCCCCAAAAATATATTCTGCTTTCTAACAGAAATTCATCTTCACCTATCAAATTGACTGAAAAAGGAAAACTAGTTTTAGTTACAAATCCAAAAATTTTACACCATGTTGCCTAAAATTAAAAATTGGTAGGTTTTCTAAAAGAAGGCATCTCATTTTTTTCCAAACTTGGAATAAAACATACAGTACAAATAATTTTATTATTTTTTTGTATTTTAGGGAAGGGTCTACAGGGTGTTCAGGGTCTCACTACTAGATCGGACTTGTAGTGATCTGCCTCTTAACAGCCTCACAAGAGCCGGGATTACAGGCGTGCGCCACCATGCCCAGTCTCAATTGCCATCTCAGCACGCCCCACGTGCAAGGCTGGCATGGCAGGCCCGGGGATCAAAACTTTGGCTCCTGCACCTGCTTTCAGGTGTTTTAATCCACTGAGCTATTTGGCTGGCCCTACAAACAATTTTAATAGTCAAACTATACTGCACAAAAATCAGAAAAATGTTGCATAATAAAATAAGAATTTTTCCTCCTTTGCTATAAATGAGAAATAATGCATAGGCCAGTCATTTGTGACATCTCAGTTGCTTTCTTGTTACTAAGCACCCACAATATGAAGGAAAAGAAGTTTGCTTTGGCTCCCAGATTCACCAGGTTCAGTCTGTGGATGGCAAGCTCAAATGCTGAAACAGGATGATGAAGCTACCTGGAAATCTCCCTTCACAGTAAGAAGGAAACAGAGAGAAGGGAGCTGGGGAGAAACGCACCCCTCCAGGCCGTCAGCACCGTGACTATTCCAGCAGGCCCACCGACTAGCGGTGCGCTCCGCGGCCAAGCTCATGCGGGATGAGCCAGTGCAGCACCTCCATGCTCTGGTGGTCTTCCAAAGCCTTTGCCTGTGAGCTCATGAAGGTTCTCGTGGGAACACTCTGTCTTTCTCTGTTCTTCCAACAAGAAGATGTTAAGATACATTTAAAGACTATGTTTCTCAGAATTCAGAAGAAGGAATTTGGCTTCTGAAACCAAATAAGGCTGACATGTATAGACATATTATCTACCACATTATTATTATTATTATTGTTATTGTTGTTATTATTATTACTATTATTATTATTTTCTGTTTGTGGCCCAACCATGGCTCTCCTTGAAGATCATTAAGGAGAATGTAAAATTTAACCCTAAAATGGTGTTCGGTTTCTCCTCCAGAGAATTTAAATTAGATTTTTTTTTTTTTTAAAGTGGAATCTTAGCACAGTGTTCCTTGGGTAATTTTACTACATAAATGGATTAGAGTTGCAAAACCCAAGTTCCAGTTGTTATCTGGGCAGCACGGCTGGTATATCTGAGCGGTGAAGTGGGGGAGGCTGGCCCAAATTATCACAATCTGGAGCTAACACGGCTTGGGGCTACCCGGAGCTGCAGGAAGGTGCCCTGGGCACACAGGAGCTTAGGCGCTCTTTACAGAACAGTTGGGAGATTTTCCCTCAGGTAATTAATGTTTGAAGTTCCAGTTGTGTTGCTTCTAAATTCCCCGAGGTTTGCTTCTTTCATGCAGCTGAAAATGCAGTTTATATATCATAATTTGATTCGATCACATGGCAGGAAACTTAAGAACTGACTTTAAGAGAGTATTTATAAATAAATTGAATTACATTTTATTACATTTTATCTTATGTAAAACAACAACAAAATGATGTGTTTGTAAAATATTAATTAAAAGTCATGAATATACATGTTTGATTATTATAAACCATGAGTTTATCATAATAAATATTAAAATGATTTCCTTCTCATCTCCTCTCTCTAGTGCTATTGTAAAGTTTAATTAGCTATTTTCATTTTTGTCACTTTAAAATTTTTCTTGTTTTCTATTTCTAAAATTATTTTTTTGGTTTTTTTAAATTAATTTTATTGAGAAACAAATAGCAATGAGACAGTTTCAAAACAGGTTAGGAGGACAGTTACAATAGTTAATATATTGTATATTGTTGTCTTTGTAGTAGTTATTCATAGTACAAGATCCAAACACTATTAGACAAATCTTTCTTCTCATTGAATTAAAAGAAAGTAGCTGTATATCTATCCTATTTTATATATACAGATACAAAACGGTCCTTCATTTATATCCCTTTTTTTTGTTTGTTTAGTTTTGTCAGAGATGGGTATTCCACTGCCATTGGAATATTGTAGGCATGTGAGTTCAGCAAAATATTTCAATATAGTCCAGTAGTCCACAATAGTAGTGGGTTATCTGTAGGACTGGCAATGTCAGCAGTTGTTGACTTGAGCCTTTTACAGCTCAGCATGTTAATATGACTTTACTTTTTATACCTGACTTTGTTAGATACAAAAGTTACATTTCTTGTTATATAGGTCTTGCTTTATCTTGGTCTTAACCATCCAGCAGAAAAATCTAAAATTATTTTGTTAACCTAATTCAAAATATAGAGAAGATTACTAAAGATGTTAATCTCTTCCCTTTCTGTATCGCTCTCTTTTCATTAATTGAGACAGGAATGTCTAATTTGTATTGTTATTGCCTTTAATTTCACATTCTTGAATTTCAGATATAAAAATTTTGTTTGGGAGGATTTAAGACTAAACCTGAGAATGTTCATTTTAATTTAATCTCACTGATTCCAATTCATCCTTTTATTATACTTTTTAAAAGTACAATGTTGACAGTTATTCCTTTAGGTAATAAACATTTATTGATAGCATAGGTTTTGCACTATGGTTGAAAATACATACACAATAACAAAAAGAACTTACCTTCTAATTAACTTGTTAATTTTGTATTTTTGATGATTAAAAATTTTATAGGACAGTGACATGTATATTTCTAAGGGAATTTCATGAGATGAGAAAAGATTCTTCCAAGAAATAGTATTTCAGTGATTGTGACAGTCATGATCCCTGAAATAGAATAAACAATTATTTTAAGTAAAAAAAAAAAACAGTTAAATGAAAGACTCAGACATAAAAGTGTCTAGAATTTGTACAGACAATAATAAACAGGTCTGATTGAACAACACAGTACCAGTAGTGGGCCCAGTTTTCAGTTAGCTTTAAGTGGAAATATTGATACTTTCCTGCCTATAGCAGAATGATAGCTCCAGTCTATTTCTTACACCCAAAAGAGACACTATGGACAAAGTCAGCAAGTGAAAAATAGTAATGCTTCCCCAGAGCGGATTCTTCTCATGTTTCCTGTGAAAGAAAAATCTTGAGCCATTTATATTACTGTTTATTCATCTTTCTTTGTTGTCCAACAAAGAATTGAACAGGAACATTCATTCTATTCCTTCTACCTTTGCCGTTATATCCTGGAAGTCTGTAAGCTTTCCCAAACAAACTACTTCTGAAGATAAGTAAGTGACCAAAATGAGCATATGAAATATCCCTCAGATTCAATGTCCCTCAGATTCAAAGTAATGAAGGTTTCAAAGATCAGTGCTGCATTTTTTTCATTTTGTTCCTTTATTTCTTTTCTGACACTTTGGTAATTACTTGCCACAAATACACAAAATTTCTAATTCATTAAGAGTCA
The DNA here is from genome assembly GCF_000260255.1 of Octodon degus. NCBI lineage: Eukaryota > Metazoa > Chordata > Mammalia > Rodentia > Octodontidae > Octodon > Octodon degus. The sequence goes on along the minus strand of NW_004524697.1, from coordinate 4,889,434 downwards.
AGTAACATCCTGCTACATTGCTAATGATTTTTCCTTAAGGATGAGAACAAGTATCAACATCCACTATGTGTTCATGCCATTCTAAAAAGTCATGTGTCTCTGATTTCACGTGAGGAAGTAGTTTGATTTACAAAGACATGCTCTTAAATCTTCAAGTAATACCACAGAAGTCTCCCACGTTATTGATAGATACATTAAATCCTACATTCTGCTTGATACTCAAATTAGTTTCCTAGAAAGCAAGCAATGAGGCAAAAATTGATATGGAAGAGGTTTATTGCAGAATATTCTTGGCCTCATCATATGTAGATTAGGAGGAAAACAGATAGGCTTGGGAAAGGGGGAAACTTGAGGTATGTTGTAAACTCAAAAAAGGACTTAAATAAAGCAACTGCTCCTGGGAGAGTCATGTGGCGTTGTCGCACACGGGACAGTAGAAATGGGCCTCTGTAGCACACATGGACCAAGAGTTGGCCTGGCCTTGAAAAGCGATTTCCTTAAGCAAAAACAATTCCAATGTATTGTGGAGAACGTACTGCTCTAATAGCTAACACTCCCTACGATGGGGAAATAAGCCCGTTGTGTACTGAATATCTACGCTCTGCCCAAACTCTTATGCTAAAGCCTTAGCTCACAGCATGTTAGTTAATTGGAGGCAATATCTTTGCAAGATAAATAAAGATAGAAGAGAGATGGGGGTGAAGCCACCATAATGGAATGTATAGGGAGAAGAGATGAGAACCCGCGGTCTACAACATGACAGCACGGCAGCCCTGCGGGTCATCTGTAGGACAGGAAGAGGGACACTGGCTTGGCTAGTGTGATGGATCAACTCCACCGCCAACATGATTGGCCTGGGAGCTGCTACAGAGATAGTAAAGCACACTTCCTGGATGTGCCTAAGTGGGTGGTGGGGTCTGTGATTGTCTCTCACCCCTTCCTTGGGAGCCCTGTTGCCCTCATCTGATTTCCAGCCATCATGAAGTTAGCCACATTCCTCTTCAATGCCCTCCACCACAATGTTCCTTCTCTAGAGCCAGCTAACCAGGGACTGAATGCCCTGAAATTATGAACCAAATAAAGCATTTCCACGTTTAAGTGGTAGGTATGGTGTATGTGGTCCCAACAGCAGGAAAGCTGACACATAGAATCTGTAATTTTATTTTAAATTTCACAGGCTTTAGAAGAGACAGAAATAAGTTCTCACTGCTTCAGCCACATAGTCTGTAGCCTTTTATTGCAGCACTTGAACTCATTCATACAAATTCCTTTAGTTCTAAGGAGAGATCTTCATGGTGTTTCATAGCATCTGCTATAGTCATATATTATTTCGTCCACCAACATGTTATTCTGTCCTTGTCTGGTAGAGTTACTACTAAGTCTGGAGCCTGTCTACTAAGAATATACTACATGCTTGCCAATGTAAAGTCACCACTTCTAATATAAATTGCAACAGAGCAGATCTAGATAAAGAAATGAGGTAGAATTCATGCCCATTTTACTGCCCTTCCTTAAAAACTACGGAGTATTAAGAAAGTCTAATATTCTCCCACTCAGCAGGACACAGAGTTTGAATGAAATTTAAGATGAGGCATCCTGAAGGGTAAGATCTTAAGGAGGGACAGTGACAAGGTCCACAGCTCAGACTGAGCTCAAGAGAAGAGTCACAGAACTGCTGCCTTTCAGAGAAGCAGATGCCAGCTTATTCTAGCAGTGAGCACAACAAATAGGAGCCCTGGATGTTGCATCCTTTCCCTTAAGTGTCAGGTGCAGAGCTGAAGTCCAAATCATCTTAGGGAACTTCTAGAAGTAGGAGAGGCACCTTCAGGTTGACCTGATATCTGGAAGAGAAGCTTTAAACTGCAAGTTACCTGTACTTGTCAAAATTGTTTTCTATCATGGTAGAAATCAGAGCTGGGGATACAGAAGTTACCTGTACAGAAATAATAACATGAGTCTATTTCTATTTGGTACATCTCTAACATCAGATTTTTAAAAAGTTTTAAAAGCATAAAACCTAATTAATTATCATATTCTGTCACTATTATTTCTTTCTCAGCATCAGACCATCATAACATACAGATTTTCACTCTTTTGCTCCTCTCTCCACTATGGAGGTGGAAAAAAAAGAGAGAGAGAAGAGAGAGGAGGAGAATGACAAAGGAGAGAGAGAGAGAGTGAGAGAGAGTATCAAGAAGAGAGTGCACTTATGTTCCATATTTCTTTGACCTCCTCAGCCTTCCCTGAGGGTCGAACTGGTTCAGTATCCACCTGTGGGGCCAGGGATCAAATCACTATCTCCTATGCCCACCAAAGCTTTAGCAGGTGCTTTAGACTACTGACCTATTTCCCCAGCCCTCATAGTCTTAAGAAACTCTTATTTTACTCTTCTACTAATTTTATATTTTTTCTCATTCAATGATATATTAGGAATATTTAAGTTTGATTTTTAGAGAATACTTAATTGATTATTCTACAAAGTAGCACTCTAGAGCTCAGCAGTCCTCTCCTAGTCTTGTTTTCTGCACATAAGGCAGGTTTGTTTTCATTCTAGTTCAGTGTGGATCAGGGGGCTTCCCAGTGGAGCCAACCGTGCCTCATCAATTGTGTGTTATTCAATATACACTGTGGCTACAGACTGCACGGTAGAGTGCATGGGGGCCTGCATGCAACCCTCCACTACCACCTTTGACTAAGCTACCCTGACAGACCTGGGCCAAGCTCAGCTGAAATGCGGGAATAGGGCAAGCATCAAGATTCTGCTAAAAACCAGCAATAAGGCATGTTTTCATCTTTTCCTTTGTCTGTTCCTCTAGCTTTTCTTCTCTCCATATCTTTCCATCTATCAATGGTAAATAGTTTTATCTATATTTGCATCAGTAATTCTGTAGATATGTAGAGACATTGATAGTTATAAGTAAAAATTCAAAATGTCGACAAAATTCAAGGGGGAAGTTAAGAGTGTTGCTTTATTTCATCCAAAATAAAAAACACATACAATTTAAAGTTGATTCAAAATTGTTTACCACTTACTGAGAGCTAATTGAAATGTAACATAGTATTTTTTTAGACAGAGTCTCCTTGTGTAATTCAAGATAACCCAGAACTCACTATGTAGCATGCCCCAGTCTGGCCTCCAACTCACAGCAATCCTCCTGCCTCAGCCTCCTCAGGGCTAGGATCACAGGAATGCACCACTAAAACTGGCAACAGCACAGTATTTTACTCTTTCTCTTTTACATTCTAAGTGTCACAAGGACACAAACTACCTTCATAATTTTTCAAAGGATTTCTTAGATCTCAAGAAAGATTTGAGTAGGAAGGATGTGAAGAACTTTTCACTTCTGACTCTATGATCTTAGAAAAAGCAGTTATCAAGTATAAAAAATTGTCATAAACAATTCTCAGTTATTGAAATATTTTAAATGTTATAAAGATATTTTATAATACATACATTGTCTTATCCAAAATTAATCAAAGGGCCAGCCAAATAGCTCAGCAGATTAAGGCTACTGCGAGGAGGTGCAGGGGCTTGGGCTGAATCCCTGGGCCTGCCGTGTTGGCCCTGTCCCCGGGCATGCTGCGATGGCAATTGAGACTGGGCATGGTGGCACACACCTATAATCCCAGTTCTTGGGAGGGTGTAAACAGGAGGATCACTACAAGTCCGATCTATACATTAAGACACTGTAGACCCTGTAGATCCTTCCCAAAAATAAAAAAAAA
>NW_004524697.1:4881164-4885608 GCF_000260255.1 Octodon degus | reverse complement strand
CTTATGCATACATCTTCTGTACACAAAAGTTTACTTATTGTCATGTATACATATAAACACACTCATTTATATGCAAGCAAATATGTATTGGTATGCATGTGTATGCAATTAGTTGTCTGCCAATGTACATATTTGCATCTATATATGTCCAAATACACACAGACACATACGTGCCCATACACAGACTTTTACATGTTTAAAAGCACAGACATGTGCACACCTATGTTTATATGCCCATAAATGCTTAAGTACATTTGTACACACTGATATGAGTGCACATGTGTATACACATGTGTAGCAGCACACTTACAGAGATGACACATCTACACAAGATGAAAGGACATGCTTCCTACATTGAGAAAATGCAAACTTTGAAACTGAATTAATTATCATCTTCAAAACTGAATATCTATAAAATTGACATTTGCTTTTTTGAAATGATTCTATTAAGCATGCTGCCTGTTAATGAAAATATCATTTATTTCTATTTTTTCAGTAAGCTTTATTTATTATGCCTTCTCACTTCAAAATAATCATAGTACAGTGAATTTTATGTTCTGGAATTTTTCACAAAGAAATGTCTCAAAAAGAGAAAGATGTATTTAAATAATTAGGAAAATCCAGCATACAAAAATATATGAAAATGATTTGTTAAAATAATTGAATTCATGTGTATTTCCTGGGGTAAATTTGCATGTATTCTATAATATAATAAAAAGGAGAAATATAACAAAAAAGAGAAAAACATGACAGATATAGTGCAGGTGACAAATTTATCAGTAAAAATAAGTTAGAAAGAGATACTTGTATATACTTTTTAAAAGCAAAACCCATCTCAAAAACATGGAGCAAACAATTGATTTTTTTCTTCAAAAAATTTTAGTGGCATGTATTACTTCTAAGAAATGTTAAGAAGAAACTTCTTCCACCTTAAATATGCATAGATAATAATATATCAGTAGGAAAGTAGCATACTTATTATAAACCACATTTGCACCTTAGTATAATAAAAATACAAACTCTACATTTAGGTAGATATTCAATTAAAGTATAAAACATGCTTCTGTACAAAGTTACTGGGAAAGAAATACACATTTCTTTTTTTTATGTGCTTAGTACAGGGTCTACAGGATCTACAGGGTCTCACTCTGTAGACTGGGCACATAGTGATCCTCCTGTTTTCTGCCTCCCAAGAACTAGGATTACAGGTGTGAACCACCATGTCCAGTCTCAGTCTCCATCTCAGTGTGCCTCTGGGGCAGGCTAGCACTGCACACAGGGGATGGAATCCTAGTCCTTGCCTCTGCGTAAGCAGGCGCTTTAATCTGCTGAGCTATTTGGCCAGCCTGGTAACATTTCATTGATGGGGAAGAAAGAAAATGTGTAGGTCTCATGGGGAACACGATAAAAGTAATAGTAATAAATATTGAGAAACACTTATGTACATGGTATAATATAGACACAAAGGAGAAGTAATGTAAGAAAGTGAGACAAAGAAGCTACCTAAAAGCTACTGCAGGAGACAAGTGCTGTTAGCGAGGAGAAGCCATTGCAGCAAGAAGGGGACAGGACGTAGAGTCCACAGGCAGAATAGCAATGCCCCATCCTCAGAGCTAAGAAACATGGTGAGGACAGAGAGTTGAAGGCAAACTAGTGGAGATGAACAGTGAATTTGAGCCTCAAAGTGAAAGAAGCAACTTGAACTACTTTTATAGACAAAAAGAAGATGCTGCAGCCTTGCCAACCATTGACTTATTTTATCAAAATTGCATTTTAAGCAGATGTATTGTAAGCATGATTATTACACAGGTTTACTTTCTATTAAGCACAATTCCAAGGCCCAAAGTGGATCAAAACCTGCTTCAGTAGCTAACTAAAATATAGGTAAAACTATCCACACCTTCCTTCTTTTCTCTCTGTAAACAATTATATGTTTTATTATTAAAATGATGTATTTTGTTATGGTTTTACTTTGTCCACAACTCCCTTGAAAATATAATTTTATTTATAATATACTGCACTGAATTGTATTTCTAAAATAAGAAAAAGAACCTCTGACATTACGTGCTTAAGTAATTCATTCTTACTAGATAGAATCACATGGCAGAATATTTATGAAGGATGTGCTATTTGGAGCCAGGCTGCAGAGCTTGGATTCTGTTCCTTTCAATTACAGACAAAGAGAAACTCACTTAATACCTATATTTGATTTGGAAAAATAGGAATAATAATAATAATATCTACCTTAGCTCTGGAATACAGCAAATTAATTCATGTTAAACATAGAGTTGGCACATAAGGTTGAATAAATTTCACTAAATGTCTCCATAAAGAAGAATAAAAGGAAAATCCAAGAAGTTAAGAGCACTATTGTATGGGTACAGTTTCTCCTCCAGTTTCTTTCTACTTTGATATTGTTGATTACTAAACATGAACATAATCTCTAAATCTCACATGCCACAATGGAACCTCAAGAAGTAAGACTATTATTTTTTCATGATTTTCTGTCATCGAGGATGAGCATGGAACCTAGCTGTGGCCTAAAGTATAGCATCTATTTTTCCCTTTTAATTTGATACAGGATCTCTCTATGTGCGTGGTGCTCCTGGCACCAAGTACTGGGGATGGAACCAGGCCCTTGCACTCACCAGGCAGACACTTAGACCCCCAAAGCTATCTCACCAGCCCCCTGGTCCAAAATAGATCTAGGGCTAAGCAAAGTGAAAAGGAAAATCTGATGATGTCTTCATGAAACAAGATTTTATTTTAAAAACATCTATACTTGTTCCTTGTATAGATGTGGGCCTATTTCCTGGAGATGCAGTGGCCATCTGGGACTAAGAGTTGATTGTTTTATGGGCAGAAATATACTGCAGCAACAAGACACTGAGTCAGTTCAGTATAAGTTCTTGTTATGCCTAGGGGGTGGAACCATCCCCAAGGATCACTTACTTCTGGTTATCTTATTATTAAGGAAACTGAACTATTTTGAATTTCATTGTAATACGTCCACCTTCATTTCAGTAATTATGATGCCATATCACTATGCTATGATTTTCAACCTATATACTCTTCTGTTTTCATGTAGATGAGGGATGCATTGCCAACCATTACACAGTTGAGTGAGATGGAAAAATAAGAGAGAGGCAGCGGTACGGTTAACACTGAAGTTTGCTACAACAGCCATTACTTTAAATTTCATGGTCAATGGCACACCTAGCTATAAATTTGCCTCTATTCTAGAAAATACTGTTTTTAAAAAAAATAAATTGTGGCAGTTGTTTTTGCCAGAGATTACAAAGATCACAAGTCCTTTTATTCAGGCAGTAAGACATCCTTATATTGTATACTTCAAATGGTACCAAACATCTTACCAATTAACTTATTTAGATAGTTAAATGAATTTAAAACACAGATTAAATATATTAAGAAATCATCTTGTATTAATTTAATGGATAAATTTATCATCAGCTTCCTTGATTTCAGACATATTTAATCATTCTGATAATTATACATTCTTTTTTTCTTTCTGCTACTGGGATTGAACTCAGGACCTTGGGCTTGCCAGGCAAACACCTATGACTGAGATATCTCCCAAGCTATATCTTTTTAGTGATTTTTCTTTATATGGTCTGACAGCCCTGAGTTTTCTTTCACTTCTGCTATCTTGCCTTGTGTGTGAGAGATATGTCTTTCTGACATCTCTTTGACTAGTTCTTAAATATTGACTAGTGAGCCATCTTTTCTTAAAATATTATGTTCACCAGATTGATACTTTGAAGGGTAATTCCTGAAGGAACTCACAGAAAGTAAAAGAGAAATACTTTAATCTTAGTGATGAATATAAGATATAGAAGAACGTGGACACAATTTTGACCATATTGAAATAAAACATGGTCAAAGAAGCAGGAGCACTCTCCAACAGTGATGGTTGTGGAGTCCTGCCAATAGCATGCCGTTTAGAGGGCAGAGGCTCTTCTTTGTGCTCAGGAGTTGTCCTCATAATGATCCTGTTGCCATGGTGCCAGGGTCAGTCACAGAGACACTTGACAACCCCAAGGATGGTTTCACTTGATTTTTCTTGAATATTGAGGAAAACTAGTAACCAAATAAATAGAAAACATACAAACAGAATAATCTAGAATTAATAATTCATACGTATCATGTATTTGACATAAATCAATATTCCACAGACAAAAAAAATAAAAATTTGAAGATTTTTCACTCATAAGAATATAAACAACAACTAATTCAACCAAGTTTCTCCTGTATCATTTTTAGCCTCAAATGTGCTGCTCTTTGCTCAGGATGGCTACAGCTGACTAGCACAAAACCAGTCTGATGCTCGGCCTGCTTTGTTGATGACCTCTTATTTGCAGAAAGTGAGAGGATAGAAATCTACCTTTCAATGGAGAAGTTTTATGAAAACCTTGTTATACATACT
>NW_004524697.1:4869687-4874629 GCF_000260255.1 Octodon degus | reverse complement strand
CTAGATCAGATTCATAGTGATCCACCTGTTTACAGCCTCCCAAGACCTGGGATTACAAGCGTGCCACCACACTTAGTCTCAGTTGCCATCTCATCACACCCCAGGCTCAGGGCCAGCAGGGCTGTCCCAGAAATCAAGCCCATGGGCCCAGTGCCTGCTTGTAGGTGTTTTAATCTGTTAAGCTATTTGGCCAGCCCTTGTTTCCCTTTAAAAGCCTCCTGTTCTGACCTAATTCAATTATTCTCTAAATGTGCTGTAGCACATTACCCTGGATCACCCCCATCATTGCTCTAGATAGTCCCTTGCTTTTTCCACTTGTTAGATAAATTATTTCCTGCATCCTGTGGTTACCTAACCATTTTACCTATTAAAAAATGATAGCAGCTTTATGAGAATTGAATAGAAATCAGTTTTGAAGTGTTTTCTAAAACTGTATGTTCACATTGATTCGACTTACTCTAGATATAAGGCCCCATATTTAAAAACAAAGCCTAACTGAATATCATCAACAATCTTGAAAAACAAGAAATTTGGAAGTCTCCCACTTTGTGGCCTCTATATTTACCACAAATCTATAATTTTCAGTGTGATCTTGGCCACAGGTGGACATAGAAGCCAAGAGAATAGAAGACCTAGAAGTATCCCATACCATCATGGTCAAATAACTTGACAAGAGTATCCAGAACATTCAATAGGAAAAAGACAATATTTTCAGCAGGTGGTCCAGGAAAGACTAGAGATCCGCAGCAGAAGGATGGAACTAGGTATATATCTTACACCCTACACAAACATGAATAAAAGGCTTAATTTTTTAAAGACTACAAAATAATAATGGAAAATTCAGCATTAGAAATGATACAAGAGGGCCCACGAGATAGCTCAGTGGTCTGAAGTGCCTGTTTAGGCAAGCTAAGGTGCCAGTTCAATCCCTGAAGCCACATGCCAGGCCAGCCCCACCCTCAGGGCTGAGCCAGCAAAAGAAGAAGAAACAATACAAAATTTCACTAACCTAAGTAATAGGAATTCAACAATGGTTGCTGTATTGCATGACGTTATCTTCAAATTAGTTGTTTAGATAACCAGACATTCAGCTATTAAAAAAAAAAAGATGAATTTGAGACTTTTGTAGACAAATGGATGCAACTAGAGACTATATTGGTGAGAGAAAAAAATCAGATCCACATATGCCTTGCTCTTGTGAGGACCTGAAAGCATAAATACAGACAGAAAGACACAGTAGATATTGTGAAAGGAAAAGAGCTTGTTCAATGGGAAGTGAAAACCGGAATGAGGAAAAGCACAAAACAAAGACAGGAAAAAGGGACATTTTTGAGGTATATATGCAGGATAGTTTGGATAATTGTACTGCTGATTTCTGCTGATTTTTTTTTTTCATAAGGAGTTTCTGCCACTCAATTTATTTATTTATTTAATTAGTCAGGCTTTTTCTTTTTTGGGGGGAAGGGTCTGCAGGGTGTCCAGGGTTTCACTACTAGATCTGACTCGTAGTGATCCACCTGTTTACAGCCTCCCAAGAGCTGGGATTACAGGCGCGCACCACCACACCATCCCAATCACCTCAGCGTGCCCCGGGACCAGGGCTGGCCCAGCAGGCCTGGGGATCGAACCCCAGCCCCTGAGCCTACTCACAGGTGCTTTAATCCACTGAGCTATTTGGCTAGCCTCCCTCTGCAGGTCTTTTGTAAAACTTTAAATGAAAGACATAAAGCACAAAATTCTTAGATGAAAACATGGGACATTTTCATGATGCTAAATGTGGCAATACTTTCTGGAGTATCACTGGTAACATAGACAGCATAAACAAACATAATTTGGACTCTAAGAAAATGAAACTGTTCCATGTTGAAAGATACAACAATGACAAGGCAACCTACTGAAGTGACAGAAACTGTTTTCCAGTCAAACATCTAACATGATATGTAGAGCATACATAAATGTACTATAACTCAACAACAAATTAACCAGGTTAAGAAATAGACACAATTAATATAGCCTATATGAGTCCACTGACTTTGATCTCCAGCACTACAAGATTAATTCACAGAAATCAAACAAAGAACTTAGATGTTTCATCAAAATAGATGCACAATTGCTCAACATTACTAACCATTATGGACACACCAATAAAAAATGTATTGAGATAAAAAAGTCCCCCACACATACATTAACATGACTGTTAGTACTAAAAATTAGGAGAAAAAAATGATGAATATGAGGTTAAAGCAGAACTGTTGTTAAGAGCATTATTTTTGGAAGTGTAAAATGGTGCCATTTACATGACTATTATGCAGCAGCATCTAAAAAATTAAAAATAGGATTATCATATGATTGAGCCATCCTATTTCCTCATATATACACAAAATACTTAAAAGTAGTATGTTAAATATTTTAATCATGTTGACAGTATCATAAACAATGGGCAAGAGATAGAAACAACACAAATACCCATAAATTGATGTGAATAAAGGAAATCATAGTAACCACAACAAGAATAGTCCAGTCTTAAACAAGGGAAAATTCTGTTACAAAGTACAATATGGAAAAAAACTGGGGGTCACTGTGTTAAGTGAAATGGAAAAGGGACACCAGTTATGAGGTATATAGTGTTCAAGTCCTCAGAAGCAGAAAGTAATAGCAGTTATCAGGCACAGAGGGATCAGAGAAACAGAGAATTTTTGTTTAATGGGTACATGGCTTCAGTTTTGGAAGTTCAAATGACTCTACAGATCTGTTTTACACACAGATATACTTAACACTACAAAACTGCATATTTAAAAAGGGTTAAGAGTGCTGGGGATATAGCTCGGCCACCTAAATGCCTGCCTGGCAAGCACAAGGACCCAGATTTGATTCCCAGTACCACATGCAATACTTATTACCTCTAGTGCTAGTACAGAATTTGAACTTCTGAACACCCATATTTGAATATAAAGAGACCTTCTTAATTCTATTGAAACTGAAAACCTGAAGTCTGCATGTCCAGAATACTCTTATCCACAGAGCTATAGCTTTGATAATTCCATCAGATGTGTCTTGTACCAGTTTCAGAAGCCAGAGGAGAACCGAAGGCTCATCCTTCCCCCATCAGCCCATTCGGGCAGAGTCCCCACAGAAGCACATGTATGTAACTCCTGCAGGGCCTTGTGCTGCCACTTTGTGACTCAGGTGCTTCAAGAAACAGAGACCAAAGGATGTGGAGAGTGCGCCAGGGCCCAGGGTCTGCCTGGCAAGTGCAAGGTCCTGAGTTTGATTCCTGACACATACACACATACATACTAAAAACCCAGACCATCAAGAGTATTTTTAAAAGTTCTATTTTCATTATTTTCTTCATTAATTCCAAATATTTTATAAATAATTGGCACTTTATATTTAAAGTCCTTTCCTGACCAAAATTTTTAAACTGATTTGTTTGCCTATAGAATTATGAACCCATTCTAATGCATGATTATTACACAGACACATGCCCCACACAACTAAAATAAAAGGAGGACATTAACTTATGTACTAGCCAGTGTGTAGGGGCACACAATACTACAGAGGTCTTCCTGCACACTGGGGGCCTGAAGAAGCACACCAAGGGTCTGGATCTACCCACAGCCAAAGCAAGGACTCAGACTCCTTCAACCCTGAGAACAGTAGTGTTCGCATTCATATCAGGAAAAGTACCCAAGACAAGTTTCTCCAAGAAACTCAGTGGCTTGCAGCATTTCCTTCTGGTTCTCCTCATGCTGTTCCCACCAGTGTCCCCAGGGGGCTGTCCATGCCCAGAACCATGCTGACTTGGTTCCCACGTAGCTGACCATTAAGGAGTCCACTTCATCAGTCACTTCGTATTTAGGGACTAGGGGGAGGAAGGTGAAGTAGAAAGCTGGAAAGAAGACAATATTTATTGCTTATTGGTAGCTTATTTGGTAACGCAAATATCTGAATATTTGCATGTGGACTCTATTTTATGGGGGCTGAGCTTTTGGGAACAGTAGTTAGTTTGCAAGTGAATATGTTAAAGAAAAGAGAAAGCCCCAAAATCTATAGTATCCAGTATGTAGGGGTGACTGTGTATTTTAAATGTAATAGAGCCTTCAGTTCAAAAGTCCACACAAGCATTGATTGTAAGAGCCTTGAGATTGTAAAGAGCCTTGAGTTCAAAAGTCCACACAAGCATCTCAGGTAAGTGAAGTGACTCCTTGTCTTAGCAAAGATAAAATTTGAACTATAGGCTCGAACCATTTGGACTTTCTTACAACTTCAAAGTCATTGTTATGAAGGGAAGAGGGACTTGAAGGTAAAGAAACAAGTTTATAATTGAGCTGAGAACCAAGGGTAGAAAATAAATATGGGCATAAATATTAGCACACACAAATGCAAATGCGACTAGATCAGCAGGCTTATTTTTCAAATGCCTTGCTTTGCCAGCACAACCCTAATGTTACCATGCAAAGGCTTGGTCTGCTCACTGCACAACAGAAGCCAACTAATTGCAAGGCAAGGCGGTTCCACAGAGAGAACTTTATTTTGATACGCCAGTCGATCTGAAAATGGGCAGCCTATCATCCAAAGAACCATGTAACTAAAACCTTCAAGCAGAGATTTACATAGGGAACTTAAAGAGGATAATTTTTAGCCACAGGTAGGTGGGCAATGGGTAATTATTGATCCTGCAGTGATCCATTTATTTGGCATACATTCTGATGTTGTCTAAAGTTTGTCAGAGTTTCTGGATTTCATCAGTCAAAGAAAAATTATTGAGTAAGTCTTACGTTGGGGCCTTCCTTGTTCCATTTCCTTGGAATAGCTGACTATGGCAGTTAATATCTTCATCATTTAGGTGCAGATTTTGTTTAGAATTCAGTGCTCAGCAGAAGGAAATTAGACATAAAACAGGTTTTCAAGGGAGAATTTAACCCATTAGGTTGCTTCC
>NW_004524697.1:4867060-4868837 GCF_000260255.1 Octodon degus | reverse complement strand
TGCCTGTAATCTCAGCTCTTGGGAGGCTGTAAACAGGCAGACCACTATGACTGCTATCTAGTAGTGAGACCCTGAACACCAGCTGGCCCTTCCCTTACAATAAATAAATAAATAAATAAATAAATAAATAAATAAAATGCTTTTATTTACATTTATTTTTAAACAAAAATTTTGTTTTTCAGAGATATTAATAATATTTTATCAAAGGATTTTTCCTTTATAATCTATTTATAAAGCACAGTTTAAAAACGTCTTCTACACTTTAAAAGCAAATTTTGAAAATATTTAAACAGACCTTCAATTTCAGTCCATTTAGGCACTCTAAAACTTGCAAATACTTAAATAAAATAGAATAAAATTTCCTTCATGTTTATTCACTTTGTCAGTACACCTCATTTAGTTATGAGAAATGAAGCACACATACACATACAATCTGCCTAGTAAGAAAGTAATGCAATCTCCATTTAGAGTAACTAGGCATGAAATCAACATATTTTTTATGAAACATAAATAACCAAATTTTATAATTTTACCTTTGTTGTTAATTTAAAATATCAATCCCAGACTAAGGATTAGCACCCCAATTAGAAAGAAGGCCTTAGCTGATTGTGTGCGTCAGTCATAGAGTGCCTATCTAGCTATGCAAAGCTCGGGGCTGTCTCCTCAGCACCACAGAAGAAAAACGTGAAACTCGGGAAGTGCTCTTATTAAAATCAAGATCAAATTATGATATTATGTTTTCACATTCAACCTTCTGAATTTTCTTGCCAATTCAATAAGCCACAAATAAAAATGAGAGAAATATTTTGGATAAGAAGTAAAATTACATTTTTCTTTAAATAATGAAAATTAGTAACAGCTCAGAGTAGTGGTCAGAAAGTGTAAACATATAAATAATTTGACCATATAGTGGTTAGGAACTAAAACGTGGAAATTGATAACAAAAAAGGAAGAAGTTTTAGTTTCAGTATTAGTAGCCTACAGATATCAAGCTTAATCTTCAGTGGAAAGCAAATATAAAACCTGCAAAACATCGCAAAGGCAGCATTTCTGAAGGCTTCAGGAAGCTAAAAGGGTAAAGTGTAAATGAATGCCACAAGGCACAGATTATAGGCTTTTTGTGAAGGCGAAGAGGCCTAGGATTTAATACCTGGATGCAGGCAGAGTCCTTAGGGGACAGAGACAAGTAGGCTTCTTTATAGGGAATGTCCAATGTCTCTGTGGTTAAAATCTTTAGGGCATCTGGTATCAATGTATGGCTGTTCTCAGATGTCCTGGCATTTGGAAGATTCTGTGTTCCACCTTACCTCTTTTCACAACATCCTGTATTTGCTGCAGGCAACAGTACCATTACTGAGCTGGGTATCCTCTGAGAACAATGCTACTGCTGAGAAATAGGTTGTGTATTGGGAAAGTCCTGTCCCATGTCAAAACTGTCAAAAAGAAGAGTAACAGGCAATATGTTTGAGAAAAAAAATAATTTAAGAGCTAGTTGAGAGTTATAATTTTCTTACAGATGATATTTAAACCTAATTCTGTTAAGTCAACTTACAAGTCAACTTCATCATAAATGTAGATGCAATGGTCTAACAAAAGGGTAACAAACAAATAGAATACAAAAATACAATAATTTCAACCACTTTTTATTTACTTCCAGTATGCAAAGATTTGTTTTTAAATAATCTAACTCACCATATGAACAGAATATAGTACAAGAGTCACGGTTATCTCTATAAATACAAAAAATGGTAAAAGGATATGTTCAATTGTGATTTAT
>NW_004524697.1:4863868-4865580 GCF_000260255.1 Octodon degus | reverse complement strand
ATGTTTCTGCCCTAGAACTTACCACTGGGGGAGAAGGGAAAGCAAGCAGTGACTAGACAGCTACTTCAGAATCTAGCCGAAGCATACCTACATTGTGCTTTGGCTTACAGCTGCTATCATCTAAGGCCCATCTAAATTTGAAATCCTACCACCAGTCTGCTGCCATTTGATCACAAATAATTTGTTTACACAGAACTGAACATGATACTCAGATTTTATGTAGTATTATTGCAGTTTGAAATGAGCAATACAAAATCTTTTTAACTTCAATTAAAATTGTCATAAAATTCTGTTAAAAATAAAGTATTACTTTTAGTTGAAAATACAGATAAATTGGACTATAACAAAACTTAAAGTTTTTGCTCATTGAAATACAATGAATGAAGATAAGCATAAAGCTGAAAAATCATTAATTATGATGCATGATAGGAATTTCTATGTATTCATATGAACAAGATAAATAACCCAAAGAAGTGCTTTGAATACTTAAGCAAGACCTTCATCGATGAACTAGGGCTGTGTGCCAATACAGTATCTAATATACCTGTAGAGAACTGCTGTATTCCACCAGTCATCAGGACAAAACAAAATTAGAAGACAACAAGGTATATCTATCCTCGTCCCAAGGTGATTAAGAACATGCAGTACACTACCTAGTCTGCAGAGTTCTAATGGCAATTGCTGCCACCACGTTGGAAAAGTGTGAAGCATTGGGCTGTGAGTTGGGAGATAGGAGCAACGTTTGCTTGGAAGCAAACTGAAGACCAGTGTAGGTGAAGCATCCTGATCCAAGGGGGAAAGGGTAGAGGATAAAATCGGGAAGCCCACAGGAGCCAGGCCATGCAAAGTGTTGTAGAAGGTAGTTAAAAATTTGTATTTAAGTACATTGAGATGCAGTAAAGCTTTACAATTTCTAACTATTGATTTTCCTACTTTGTATGTAGTAAATGAGTTAAAATGACTGTAGGATCATATTAACAATCTATAATTAAAAATATTAAGATGATGGGCTGGAGAGATAGCTAGATGGCATGAGCACCTACCTGGCAAGCGCAAGGTCCCAAGTTTGGTCCCTGGTACCACATACCATGCCAACCCTGGAATGTTGGAGGTGCTGAGTTGGCCTAAAACTGGGCATGGTGGCACATGCCTATAATCCCAGTGCTGGGGAGGCTAAGACAAGAGGATCATTACAAGTCTGAGCTGTGCAGTGAGACCCTTTGCCAAATTAATTAATTAATCAATTAAAATTTTTAAAAGATTCTCTAAGTCACTGTCATGCACAGGCTGGACTAGAACTTGTGAAGCTCTAAACTCAGTTACCTAGAGAGGACAGATGCTTTTACATATACTATGAGAATGTGTTATAAGAAATCATTTATTTTACTAATAGTGCTACAACAAATAAAATATGTAGTTATTTTGAGTTTACATTATTAAGTCTTTATCTTACAAGAATTTCCATGACAAAGAACATTTGAGGAAATTTATGATCACCAAACCAACACTCCAAAATGTTTTGAAGGACATTCTAGAAAGAGATAATAATGACTAAAATTCTATGAACCCCAACCTAAAGAATCTACAAGACAAGGCAAATAAACAAAGAGGGGAAAGTGGAAACAAGCAAAAGGAAAAAATGTGACAAGGCTAAATCAGTAACACATCAGTGATAACTGTCAATGTTAATGGTCTCAATTGACCAATTAAAA
>NW_004524697.1:4857681-4862693 GCF_000260255.1 Octodon degus | reverse complement strand
CCCTTCCTTATATCTATTGTACTTTTGAAAAATTCTGTACACTCAAGTTCCCATAGTAGGAAAACAGTATGATGTTTGCACATATGGTCTTATTTATTTGACTTATGAATTTGGTCTCAGGTTGCATCCAGTAACCTGTAAAAGACTCAAATTCATCTTTCTTTATACTGAATAACACTCCATTGTATGAAAAGACCTTTTGTTTTATCCATTCCCCAGTTGATGGACATTTGGGTTGGTTCCAAGATTTAGCTATTACAAATTGTTCTGCTACTAAACATGGCTGCACATATTACACTGTGGAGTGATGTTTTCAGTTCTTCTGGAGGCAAATAGCTGGGTCAAATGGGACTTGCAATCCTGGCTTTTGGAAGAGTCTCCACACTGATTTCCATAGACATTGTCTACACTCCCACCAACAGTAGAAAAGGGTTCCATTTTCCCCACAGCCTCTATAGCAGTTGTTTTCAGTTGATTTCTTTATGATAGCTATTATTTCTGAGTGAAGATGAAATATCAGTGCTATTTGAATTTACATTTGTTGAATGATCAGTGCTGTAGAACATATTTTCATGAATTTTTTGTCATTTGTATTTTTTCCTCTGACAAATATGCATTCATCTTCAATTCCCATTTTTGGATTGGGTCGCTGAATTTTGACTTTTTTTAGTTCCTTATATATTCTAGATAGAACTTTTTTGAGTGACTGTTGGTTAAGATTTTTTTTTCACAATTTGTTGGTTTTCTTTTCACTCTGTTGGTGATTTCTTTTGATGTGCAGAAACATTTCAATAAGATGAGATCCCAGTTGTTGATTCTTTGAAATTCTTCTCATGCAGTTTGGGCTTTGTTCATGAAGTTTCTGCCTATGCCTATCTCTTCAAGATTTCCACCTATTTTCATTTCCAGTAGATTCACAGTTGCTCTTTTAATATTTAGATCTTTGATCCATTTTGACTTTAGTTTAGTGCATGGTGATAGACATGGCCTAGTTTAATTTTCAGCATGTGGAAAGCCAGTTTTTCCAGCACCATTTGTGAAAGAAGCTATTATGACAAGGCTATGTTTGGCTCCTTTGTCAAAGATAAGGTGGCTGGATGTGTTTGCAGTTGTGTGTATATCTTCTAATCTATTCCACTGATGCTCAGATCCAAACTTTTTTTAAAGAGAAAAAAAATCTCATTAGAACATTCTTAAAATTTGAGTTCATTTCTCTAGATAGAATTAGTTCTCCTACTTACAGAACAGTTTCCAAGAGTGATTAATTTTTTACTATATTTTCTAAATCCTATTAGAGTCTCCACCATATAATAGGTAATCAATTTAACTAGCTGTACAATTCATGTAAAACTTACTGATTAATCAAACAAAGTTCATCAAGTCGTAAACATCAAGGGATTATATCAAAATCATAAAAATGTCAAATTCAAATACCATTTACATTATTTTTCTCTCCTTTACTGTTGATGCAGGATAGATTTGCATGTGGCTTATTTTAAAATGTCTGGAATCCAGAGGTTATAATTATCGCAAATGACTTTGTGCTTGTTATAATTTTTGTAGAAAAAAACATTATCATGTGCAATATGTTCTGAAAAAATAATGCTTCCATAGTTTTACTGTTTTTGATACTTTCTCCTCTGTTACTAAAAACCATACAATCAAATGTAATTGAAAAAAAGTTAGATATATTACTGAAGAAAATTGGCATCTGTTTCTCTGGACATTGCTGTGTCTTTTTGATACACTTATTGTCTCATAATGCACTGCTGTTATGATCAACTCCTCTTGCTGTTTGTCTCTTAATTATACTCCAAGTAACTTTCTATTTCTTTTTTATAGATCATTTCCTCCTAACATTTGAAAATATCTTCATATTATAATTATTATTTTCATCCAGGGAGATAGCGCAGCTATTTAAGCCCCTGCCTGGCAAGTGCAAGGACTCAGATTTGATCCTTGGTAACACATACCATGCCAGTCCTTGCACCAAGCAGGCCACTGAAACCCGAGTGGTGACACAAACCTATAAGCTCAGTGCTGGGGAAGCTGACACAGAAGGATTACTCTGAGTTGGAGCTGCATAGCGAGACCCCATATCAAAAATTAAATTAAAGATTTTTTAAGTATAATTATTGTTTTCCTATGTCATTTTATCTGATAATTTTGAATTTTTGAAATTTGCCTTACTAATTGGATTTTTCACAATCTATTTTTATACTTGTCTTAGTTACCTTACTCATTCCTGTTAAAATATAGAACACCCAAAGTTAAATGAGGAAAGGTGCATTTCAACTCACATTTTATAAAGGTTTCAGTTAATAGTTGGCTGTCTCCAAGACAGGGTGGCATGCAGAGGGGCACTGTAGAGGGGAAGCAATTCAGGGTGAGCAGGAGGCAGGAAGGCAGCAAGCAGTGAAGCAGAAGCACCACCACCAGCAAAGCCATGACACTAGCCCTCCTTCTGTCCCTTATATTCAATCCAGGCCATACACATTGGCATGGGCAGGGCACTCTTAATCCTACTCAGAACTCATATCCAAGGTGAGGCACCCTTAATTCTACTCAAAACTGTACCAAACAGATCAGTGATATAATTTAGTAATCTCACACCCTTGATTACAGCACACACTTAATCCAAATGCCACAGATTCTAGATTCAACTACCTTTGAAAAGCCCCACCTAGAACCACTAGGGACTTTGGGCCAACTACAGGGCTCAGTTATCACAATCATACAGCATGATTTCATTTTAAAGACAGGTGTTTTAGAAAGAACTTGGGTAGGAGTTCTGAAATTGATTGACGTATTCAAAATATGTTTTGACATTCTTCAATCATTCAGTTGAAAGACCTCAAGAAGCTGACATCCCTGTGAGCTAGCACAGTCCTTGCTAAGCTCAACTCTCCAAGGCATGTTACAATCAAGCCAACACCCTTGTTGCTGGCCTCTAGATCATAAGTGAAATGTAACTGAGACAGTGAATTCAGACCTCCCTAATCTCTGCATGTCTACAAGCTCAGCATGTGAGTAGTGCATTGTGGGAAGCCATTAACTGGTATCCATTTTATAATAGTGTCAGCCGTTTTCTTAAGTTTCTATTCTCCTGCTGAGTTAAGTTTATGGTCCTTCTCACCTTGCCCATTCCCCGTGAATCACGTGCTATGCCCCAGGGCTTTGCACCTTCCCTGGTTGCCCAGATACCTGCTGACCCCCTAGAGCCGAGACTTCCTCATTCCTACACCCCCTATATATACCCAGCACCTCCCCTGAATAAACAAGACTTGATCAGAATCCTGTCTTGTCTCCATTTCTCATGTCTCCTGTCCTTTGTCCCCACCACAATTCCCTGCTCCTCTCCTAGGTGACTTTCGTTGACTGACCCACTGGTTCGGGACAGTGCATGGCCCAGTCACTTTCCTAGAAAGCAATCCTCCTCTTTCAGACTTAATGTCTTCTACAGACTTCTTGGTTATTACTCCAGTAATTAGTATGGCTCCATCTTGTATTACTTGTAGAAACTTTCATTCCATATCTAAACCATATGGCAAAACAATGAGTTTCTTTTCTAAAATTTAGCTTAGTTTGCTAGAACCCTTTTTTATTTGTCTCTATAATAAATTTTCCTTATTTTATTTCATTTATTTAAGAAGAAAATTATTGTACCTGTTGTTCTAGAACCCTCTTTCATCTGCTTTGGAATATATTGGCTTTATCCAGAAAGAATAATTTTAATGAATTCCTTTGTGATTGAGGAAAAGACAATTTTAATTAAAACACCAAAAGCTGCAACTTTTCTAAGGAAATATTTTGTTTGTTCTTGGATCCCAATAATGGTGGTTGTTCTTAAATTCATTTGAGGAAGAACTACATTCACTTTACCTGTGCAGATCTTTTAAACAAAAAATGTAACAGTGTAAACCTTTTGGTGGTTAGTTTTTCCTCTTTTAAAAAAGTACAATTTAGCATCAATTTGCCTTCTGACTTACTATATGACTTTAATATTTTAGTTAGAGTTACAAGAGATTGAACTCAGTGCCTTCACACTGTGCAGTTTCTTCAGCCATTTTCCATATTTGATTTTGAAACATGGTCTCAGTAAGTTTCCCAGATGCAGTTCCAACAGGCCCCAGGCTCCTAGAGCGCTCTATTAGTCTCAAACCATCATCAAGCTCTATTTCGTATTTTAATCATTCAAGAACAAGTCTACAGTGAATCTTGCTTTGCTCTCAGGTCTTCTGTGGAGAAAAGCCTAGTTCCACAAAGGACCCAATTTCTCCTAGTAGGTAGACTGTATGAATAATTATTCTCTTTCCTGTGAGATTATTAATAATTGTTATGAAGTAAGCACTGTTTTAAAGTATAATAATTTCAGATTATATTTGTCAACTTCAGGTATTCCATATGAATTATCTGAGAGAGTGTGGTGATTTAGAAAAAATTTAATGGAAAGATTATGAATTAATGCAGAACATTAGTTATAGTATAATTGCCTTGCCTCTCTTCTTTTAAGTGAGAAATTTGAGAGAAGACACATGAAAAAAATTAATGTGACTTATAGTTTCTTAGAAGGAAAGTTTGATGGGAAACTCAGGTCATAGATATCTGAATATCTGACTTCCACATTTGAATCCTTATATACAGGAATTAAGTTTATCCAGGACATGAAATGAGCAGCTTCAGCAATATTTCCACAAATCACAAAAAGATGCCTCAGAGAACCCATATAAAGACTAATAAAAAGAAAAAGTGGATGGGGTAAATAAGAAAGAAAAGTAAAAAGAGAGCCACAATTCTTATTTATGCATTTTACAGCCTAAATTGCACCCATTTTCTCTACCTTGACAAAGAAAATGGTATAGTGGCAACTATTCAAATTATTTCAAACATTCAAAATATTTAAATACCAAAAATGTTCCAAGATCTTAAATTGATACTAATATATAAAGCTGATATCCAAGGGCCAGCCAGTGGATTAAAGCACCTGCTTAGGCAGAACACAGGGGCTGGGG
>NW_004524697.1:4855437-4856436 GCF_000260255.1 Octodon degus | reverse complement strand
CCAATATGTGAATCTCATGTACAATTCTCTTCTGACAACCTTTTGCCCAAACCATAATATACATATTTTTCCAAATCATATTCCAGTGAAAGCAATATTAATAACAAGCTCAGTTAAAGATGGTTTATAAATCTATGTACATATACATAAAGCCAATTAACAAAATGTGTAATATTAGTTCTCATCATTATCTGTTGAAACTCAGTCATATAAATACCAGCCCTTACAAATACAATCACAGTCTGCACTGCAATTTTCACAAACATACACTAAAGATCAAGTGTCTTGTTTCTAACAGGCAAAGTGCCTTTCAGTATCATCACCCTTGTCAGGTATGTTCTGGTACTTATATATTAACTGCACTGAATAAAGAAAAATAAAAAAATTAAGAGATACCAGATTATCTTGTCTTTAAGAAAAGGAACAGCTAATAAAATGAGAAATCGTAGTAACACAAATCCGCTGATATTTTCAACCAAGTTGATTCCTTAAACAGATCAAACCAGACAATCGAAAACAAATGTAATACTAGTCCACAGGCAGGCAGTTCAGAAAATCACTATTTAATGGATTCCCCGAAGAATAAGATGATATTTGTGAGCACACATACTTTATTTATGTTCATTGGTAAACCATGTTTTCCATAAAATCAATCTCTAGTTATTACTCCCAGGGAGATTCAGACTAGAAAAATATCGATAAGTGATACCTGGAGTAAGGACTAAGCCTGACTGGATTTCCCACCAGGAAGTGTATTGGCCTGGAGGGAAGTGCTTGTTCCATTCAAAAGTAATACAGCGAAATTCCTAGATATGAAAACAATACAATAAAATATGGATTAAAAAGGGTAGAAAATTTAGCGTAAAAGCAGGAAAGGGTTTTTAAATTTAAAATGTACTTAAATTTAATATTAATGAATGTGGAGTTAGTTACTGTAAATTTATTTACTCTCACCCTAAGGCCTTTCTACATTACAATGAAAATGCTTTCAAGCCAGGT
>NW_004524697.1:4849495-4854837 GCF_000260255.1 Octodon degus | reverse complement strand
TTCTTTCCTTAGCTGATACCAAAATGATATTCGTCATAATTGTGATATTCATCATTTAATTGCCAGCTCCTGCTTCAGTTTAGGTGCTTAACATTTGCTTTTGAATACATAAATATAACTCTTTATTTCCACCTAGTAATAACACAAAGCCTTGGCATCTTGATATTCACATGCTATGCATGATATGAGCATGAGCTAACCACTCCGTGGCAGGCATTCTTCTAGTTGTTCGTTACATTGAATGAAAAGTGTTACGCTTGTGTGGAATGTATATCTGAATGGAAAGAGAAAGACAGCTAATAGACAAAAACATATGTTTAGAATAATAATACATGATGAAGGAAATGGAGGAAATAGGGCACAGAGAGTTTTGTGATTACAAAATATATCTCCAAGCAAATCTTACTTAAACAGAAGCCTGGCTATGTGGGTTTTCCTTAGTTCCAGGACTCCCCATAAAATGTATTAAAACACTGATTTCCATAAGTTCTTCTCACATATTAGTTATTTGTAATAAATAAACATTTTAAATTGTCACTCGAATTTTCTTCCTTGTATAAGCCTACTTTATCTCTCATTCTTTAATCTTATGAGATTGCCAACTATTCAAATAAATGTATTTATTTTCCAACCAACATGTTTCCAAATCCTTGTCTGTACAAATTCACTAACACCACTTTCTTCCTACATAAGTTATCATCAGCTCTAGACTTTTATACTCAATTTATATCCTCTGCTGTCCTTTTAGTTTGAGCTAAAAATCTCTTTTTCTCTTTAGTTTCTGGTCCATACCGAGTTCCTCAGTTTGCCAAATTTTGAATCTCTTCCAGGAATTATTTTTCAGTTAAATTAATTCCATAAATAACTTTTTCCTTATCACAACAACTGTTTTACAAATTTTCATTTATTTTCTCAATGATTACACACTGCTAGCTTTTCCAGGCCTGACATCATACTACATATATTTTCAATTTCCCTACCCTGGAGGGTGTGTAATACACCATGAATACACCTCAAAAACTGACAGTCAGACCAATATATAAGACAACCATAATGATAAAATATCATTTGGGCTTTGGCATAAACAAATACAAGATGCATTATGAGAAAATTAATATGTTCATTATTAAGCAGCTAATATCTTCCTTGAATATACAACATATAAAGTTAATATTTCATTTTTTCAGGTGTCAGACATTAGAGTCATAAATGTTCATTTAGACATAGACACTTTTGTAACGTGCAGTACCACACTACACACGGGGAGGCTGAAGTGCATGACTCAGCGGACTAATACAGGGAATGTTACTCTCATGTCTTTCGTGCATGATTCCTGTTTAGCTTTGGCAGTTCTGTTCCACGGTTTGCTAGCTCTTTTGCCTTCCACGGTAGTGGCAGATCATGGTGAGAGTGTGAGGCAGAGGAAGCTGTTCTTGTCTGTGAATGCCTACCAAGCAGCAAGTGTGCCAGGCATCCTACCTGGGGCGGAGGATCTTAATTCCTGTCCACAGCAGCGTCTTCAGGTTGTCCCAGCGGAAAGCCCCTCTTCACTGTTTATTCTGAGATGCCTCTTCCTGTCTCCTGGGATAGTGATATTGATCAGATAATGATCAGGAAGCTGAATACAGTGCTTCCCCTGATTCATTTCCCAAGATCACCATAAATAAATATTTTATAAAAATAAATTTTCTGCTTAATGTTACACACTGAGATATACATGTATTAATACTCTTCTGATTATTTAAAAAATCACAATATTTCTCATCCTATTTTCATCATTGTAGATGGCAACCTTTTTCTCATATTTAAAGAAAACACTGTTTTGAACTTGGCAATTGATGATAGTAAGTCATATTATACATTGTAAAATGATACAAAGGTGTGACTATAGAATAATAACTATGGAAATTACTTCAATACTGTTATAATTTCAGCTAACATTTTGCTGTTGTCATATGACCTGTTTTGCTTTGACTGTTTCATTAGTATTTTACTAAAGAAATTTCAATTTATATGAGATCTTTTACACACTGAGCCTTTACATACTAAACCTTAAGATGAGTTGATAATATCTGCTATCAAACTTGGTGGATTCTGCAGAAAAATATAAAACTTTAAAACCTATCTTCACAACTGCAGTGAAGAAGTTTCTAATATGACACATAATTAGTGACTCATAAGTCTTTAATATCTTTAGAGAATCACTCATTCATTTCAAAAGCCTCATCTCAAGAGATCTATCAATCTGAATACTTAATTGTACTGCACTTGATGTTAGCCAAAAGGCCAAGAAGCGATGAATACTTAATTGTAATACAAAGAAAATGAATTTATCCTTGATTAACAAATGTTTTAACGAGTGAGTACTTTTAAATTTCTGTAATTTTAATCTTAAAACTAGTTAAGTTTGTAAGCCTTAAAGTTAAAAATATCTCTGTAAAAATATTGTAAAGAAATCTCAAGTGTATTATGCATTTCATGCAGGGCAAATATTTTTTTTAAAAACTTGAAGAATGCAAAGAATACTTTGCATTATAATTTGTTTATCACAAAGTTTATTTGCTGTCATAGAATTTAATTAATATCAGAAAACAAATTGTGCCAGAGACCATCTCTATCTAATTTGGTCTTTTAATGGAGAAAGATTTAGATTCTTCAAATGTTTAATCAGATTGGATAAGTGCTAACTGTGGAAGTTTTTAGTTTAGGTACTAATCTATATTTTGTTTATGTACATTTAAGTTGGGTAGACCAATTTACTACAGGGTATAAAAGCATTGAAATAAAGATGTATGTAAAATACTTTACTTTGTACATAATGGGTTCTGTTATATAAATGAAATTTCTAAATTACTTTTTCATCTTTGAATTGAAAAATAGTGGCATGTTCTTCTAAGAAATCAGAGATATCAAACAAATATAGCATGTTGCTGTTTTTAAAGCCAAAAGCAAATTCTAAAATAATTTCCAGTGTCAATTAGGGAGATTTCTGTCTGCTCCCTGAGCAAGTCCTGTCTTACCATTCCCTGCTGGTTACAGCCCTGTCAGCTCTATGAACTTAACGACATGCAGGCAGAAGGAAGAAGTTAAATAGATTGCATTCTATCTTCATTTTTGAGTGATCCATGATACATCAGTGGAATATCCTTTTTTTTTTTGCCCCTACCCCCTGGAATATCCTTTTTAAAAAGGTGAATTTCAGTTTGAAAACAGATGATGTTTGCAAATCCATGGTTAATAGGAGAAAAGCAGTGAAATATAAATATATCAAAAGATTTGGAAAAATCATGTAAATGTTAATATTGTATTTATGAAAATAAACATTTGTTAAAAGGCACTAATAGGATTTTTATTGTGATCTTATAAACACACACGCACACACACACAAAGGCACAAAAACACATATAAATACTGACAAATATGCATCCAAATTCAATTAAGAAATATTTGACAAACTTGTATTCAACCCAATGCATATTGACACTGATACGTTTTATTCTGAGTTGCAGAATTAGAAGAGAAATTCATGGGAGTTACTCATGCAGAAAAGGGAAGGCAAAGCTATGATACATTAGATGAAAAGATTAGTACCTAACAAGCACAAGACAGTTTTTTAAAATTATGTGTGTGTGTGTGTGTGTGTGTGTGTGTTTACTATGATGATTAGCAAACCAATAAGTATAAAACTCAACAGCTTTGAAGCATGCTACCTAGAAAAATGTACTAGGAGAAAAGATGGCATGTGGAGCATAATGAAAAATAACACCTAGAAAAATTAACAAAACATCATAGAACATGTGATGCAAACAGAATTGATGATTAATTTTTTTTGAATAGAGTAAAGAAGGCATTGCCTTTAATCTCCCTCTAAAGAGTTCCTCAAACACATCTTATTCAGTTGTTCCTCCTGGACAAGTTTTCAAACTCTTCTTGTGAAAGTCTTTAGTTGCCTTGCCATGGTTGCCTCCATGTTCTGAACTGTTTCCAAATGTTTATCTTTCCTGGTCATTTGGAGTTCTGAGTAGAGGCAGAAGGGGTCCGGTGAGTATTTGGTGAATCAGGTGGGTGAAGATCATCTTAGTTACTTTTCACGTTGTGGACACACAAGCCCAAACACTCATGAGTTAAAGGAGGCAAGGTTTATTTAGCTCAACCTTTGAAGACATTTTATTCCTGGCTCCAAGCGAAGGGCC
This sequence comes from Octodon degus, assembly GCF_000260255.1. NCBI lineage: Eukaryota > Metazoa > Chordata > Mammalia > Rodentia > Octodontidae > Octodon > Octodon degus. The sequence goes on along the minus strand of NW_004524697.1, from coordinate 4,850,644 downwards.
AGCCTGATAGTTCAGCGAACTAAAGTGCCTGCTTAGGCAGAGCCCAGCCACCTGGATTTGATCCCTGGGGTGCTGTGCCAGCCCTGCCCCCAGGGGTGCCCTGAGATGGGGACAGAGACTGGGCGTGGTGATGCAAGCCTGTAATCCCAGCACGCGGGTGTATCACTAAGAGTCCTATCTACGTAGTGAGACCCTGTAGACCCTGTACTAAATAGAGGAGAGAGAGAGAGAGAGAGAGAGAGAGAGAGAGAGAGAGAGAGAAGGTCCTTGTGCACCCTCTCTTAGAGCCAGGTATAAAACATCTTCAAAGAATCTTTACTCATTTAATTTAGTTGTCACACACTCTTAAACTGTCTTCATACACCCTAGATCCAGCCATCTTTGAAAATCTCTGCCCAGGAGAGCATGGGGCTTTGGGGGAGTATCTAGATATAAATCATAACAATGCATAGCATTAATTTTTATTTAACAGAAATTGTCCTAAATATTTGATCAAGGAATATTTCCTACAATATAGTAAAGATGGATCCCCCCCGCCCCGGTTTCAGACGCTCATCCCATCATTCTTGGTGAATGTGTCTTTTAGTACAGTAAGACTATTTTTTGAAGATTATTTGTTCACAGTATTTTTCCATCAGTCTAAGTAGAACTAAAAGAAAAGAAAAGAAAAGAAAAGAAAAGAAAAGAAAAGAAAAGAAAATGTAGGATGAGGTATTTTACAATGGCAGAGGATCCAGAATTGGAGGGAAGGGGAGAAAGAGGAGGAAAAGGAAATGAAGAAAAGAATCAAGATGCCTTATGAACATGTGGTAAGTCCTCACAAAAACTATAATCAGGGGCCGGCGACATATCTCAGCGGTCTAAAGTGCCTGCTTAGGCAAGCTTAGGCAGGCTCAGGGGACCACGCTTCGATGCCCAGGACCACATGCAGCCTCAGCCCTGCCCACGGTGGTCTGAGCTGGCAGAAAGAAAGAAAGAAAGAAAGAAAGAAAGAAAGAAAGAAAGAAAGAAAGAAAGAAAGAAAGAAAGAAAGAAAACAAGTAAGCTATAATCATTTATAATCATTATGTACTATCAAGTTACACCAAAAAACTAAACAGAAGAAAACTGTATGAAACTCCACTGAGAGCCAAGGGGGTGGGGGGAATA
>NW_004524697.1:4846302-4849395 GCF_000260255.1 Octodon degus | reverse complement strand
TCAATGTCAAAAACAAAATGTAGGACAATTTTATTAAATGGTTCACATACAAAAATACACATATAAGATTACTCTGAGAAATAACTGGTAAGTCACAACTGGCTTTTCCAAACATTAAAAATTGTTAGCGCTATTGTATTTCCAAAGTAACAATTGACACAACAGTGGCATGTCCAGGAAATTTATAAACATGCTCAAGCAAATGGGCAAACTTTGTGTGCATATCTAAACACAAGAAATAAAAAAAATTTAAGAACTTGCGTTCTTACAACTTCTTAAACACTTATAAAAAATTAAAATGGCACTTACGTACACAAAAACAATCTCAAAGTTGTTCAAAATTTTTGATCAGCAAAACAAAAAATAAAACTTTAATAAAATTCTAAACTCATAAGCTAATATTAAATAGCAATATTGAAGTTGAGAAGAATTTCTAGTATTATATGAAAATAAATGTTGTTTTGTGGTTTTTGAGAGAGAGAAGAGAAGAGAAGAGAAGAGAAGAGAAGAGAAGAGAAGAGAAGAGAAGAGAAGAGAAGAGAAGAGAAGAGAAGAGAAGGAAAAATGAATGAAAGAAAGAAAGAAAAGAAAAGAAAGAGAGACAGCAAGAAATGCTGATGCTATACCTCAGTGCAGTGGCCTTGGGTGTAATTCCTAGTGTGAAGGAGCGGGACAGGGGGAAGGCAGAAAGAAAGGAGGGAAAGAAGGAAGGCAGAAAACAAAGAAGTAAAATATAAAATAATATTATCCTGCTGGAAAAATTTAGATTCACTAAAGTGAATAAATTCAGAAAATAAATGTAGCATATGTAACTAGATTTAATAAATGATATACAAAATATTCTACAAATTATTTGTTTAAAAATTCATGAACAATCATTTTATAGCATCATAAATATATATAGCTAATTAAAATCTAGATAATATATATTGAGGGATATATATGATAATATCCAATGTCTCTGAGGTTGTAAAAATACTATGCTTACTATAAAGAATTTCCAGCAATTTTAGTGATGGGAATTTATGATTCTTCTTCCAAAAACATGTCACTAGGAAAATTCGCACAAACGTACCCATTTCAACATATTTATAATGGAAAAATTAGAAAAAGCTAGAAATAATATAAAGCATATCTTCAGTGCTATTGTATATATTAGAGTACAACTAATCAGGATCAACTATTGGAAGTAAAGGATCAGTAATTGTTTTGGAAGAAAGCAAACAGTAAAGCAATATCTGTGTTAGAATTTAATACAGCTAACAGCTAAAAAATATACAATGAAATCTTTAGCAATTCACTCTGAAAGGTCAAGTTATACTTTCTACTTCTGTTTTGTTTGCTTTTTATTATAAGTAAACTTAATTTTCCTATAATAAAGCAATTAAAGCTAAGTAATATCACATCTTTCTTCCAGTCTCTTCTGTGTCACAAAGCAATAGTTGTCTTAAAGAAATACATCTAAGTATGAATTTCTGTCCAAAGATATGACATTCTCCCTCTGGTTGAAAATTCGACTTTGTTTTTCCTGTCAGGGAAAGGTGAACACGGGAAACCTTATCCCCTCACTGAAGAGGACAGCGACGACTCAGCTTACAGGGAGAACGGGTTCAACATTTTCGTCAGCAATAACATTGCTCTGGAGAGGTCCCTGCCAGATATTCGCCATGCCAAGTGAGTACCAGCGCACCATGTGTGCAGATCAGGTTATTTGATGAGTCTGTTTCTCTGATGGCTTTATCATTTTGGGTGTGTATCATTGTGAAACATCTAACCAAAAACTTCTGCTCTGATAATTCTGATAAAAATTTATTTTTCAACCTTAAATATTACTGGTTCTCTACAGCTTAATACACATGTTATCTCCATTCTAAGGGAAATACTTGAAGATATGACCCCACTTTTAATCTCTGATCATGTAAACGAGTCACACATTTGTCTCTGGTTCATAGTGGCGTCTGAGCTGGCTACGTGTTTGCCTTCTGTGGACTTCCTTCCTGTGCCAGCACGTTTACTGTGAATGCCATTACTCGCCCATAAACTGTGCTAACAATGAATGAGTTTATAATCCAGCAGAAATGATAGCTTGTTCAGTTTCCTGCCACTTTATGAACAATTTGTGGTTTGTCAAATGACAGTGATTTCAGTTTTTATTAAATCATATTAAAATATTATACTGTAAGTGGAAAAAATAAAAATACCTCAAATTCATCTTTTTTCTACCCATTCTTGTCTTTATATTGCTCTTTACTTTTTGTTCTAATATTTGTAGTTTCTGATATCTTAAGCCAGTAGAGTTGCCAAGAACACAGAATATGATCAGAATTTGGAAAGCTTTTGCCATGAATAATTGATAAATGTACTCAAATTTACCAGCACCTTTGCTCATCCACACTTTAGTCTCCCTTTTTTTTCTTTTTTACTGAAAGATTTTTTTTTTATTCAAATGAGAAAAAAAGATAAAACAGCAATGAAGCAGTTTCAAAACAGGTTGGTGGGACAGTTACAATGATTAATACATTGTATATTGTCTGCATACTAGCTACTCAGAGGACAAGATGCAGACATGATATCTTGTCTAAATAATATTAGTACAAATTTTTCTTCTCATTAAACTAAGAGAAAGTACCTATATATCTATTAAAACTATGTTGTGCTTACATATTTTTTTCATAACAAAATGGTCCTTTATACTTTTGCAAAGTCAGCAACACATGATGCAAGGTTGCCTAGCAGCTAATAGCTGAACTTATCCAGACAGAATGTATAGTAACTTTTCTGATACCTCCAGATATATATAAAGTAAAACCATTCAGCATTCAGAAAACAATAATAAACATAAACAAAAAGAAAACAGTATAGTGCTCTACATTATGTTATTTCATAATTACAATTTAACATAGAAGGGTTGACATTCTGGGTTTTTTTTCATAATTTTATTGATAAACAAATAGCAATGAGACAGTTTCAAATCAATCGCTAGGGCAGTTTCAATAATTAACACACTGCATACATTCTTCTTAGTGGTTAATTGCTGTACAAGATGCGGACTTGAGATCCTATTTACAAACACCATTAGAACAAATCATTCTA
>NW_004524697.1:4794067-4839874 GCF_000260255.1 Octodon degus | reverse complement strand
TTTGTATAAAAATATTTATCCCTTTAGGGGAAAATCAGTAAATTTGAGGGTATAATTTTCTATTGCTATATTATGCCTTTCTAAATTTATCTAAAAATGTAAAAAAATTATTAGTTTTCTCCTCAGGTTTCATGTTAATTTGCATTTTTCTGTTATAGTTAGAAAGAAAATTAATGTGAAGATCAAATTAATTTTTCTCAAAACTAAATGTTTTATATATTGGCCTAAGCCTTTTAGCTAGCCAAATTATTCCCAGGTTACCTAAAATTATCTATAGTAATTCCCACTGACCGAGAGCATTTCTAGTTATGAGATATTTTAATACCTAATTACACACCATCAAACATGCATTATATTGAATTGTTGGTATAATAAATGTGTTCACAGAATAATTTCCATCCACCTCCTTTCCACCCCCACATTTCCAGTCTTTTAATGTGTATTCAAGTGAAAAGTATTGCAGGTGGCAGTGGGATAGAAAATCACTGATTTCAAAGAAGCATGATACTTCCGTTCTTTTCAGGAGTATAGTTTTAGTGAAACCTATACCTTTTAAGAAATTTTGTTATTGGGAAAGAAAAACAGAAAGAAAATTTTAAGAAATCACAATGTATCTCAACACTTTTGTTAAAGTCGTATAGTTTACGTTAGGAAAAAATGTCCTTCTAAAAGTTTGGGAAGAAAAATGAGAGTGAAATAATAGCAAACTATAAAATAAAGCAAGAAACATGGAGCATATAAAAGGGAAAACCTCATTAGAAGGTTAGAGTTAGACAGGAGGAATGTGTTGAAGAACAGGAATGGTAGCTCAGCTGATCCAGCATCCGGGGACTCTTAGCAATGCAAGCAGAAATGTCCCCAATGCTGTCAATATCTTACTCACAGGAAACCAAGAACCAAGAAAGTTGTACAGAGATTCCTGTTCTGAAAATTGTGCTAGATTTCCACACTATCTTTTGCTATTGACAAATTTTCTCCACTTTTTCCGTAGGCGTTTTATGTTTTAAGACTGACATTTGTACGAATTTGAAGATATACTCTATGATTTAAATTCTCTCTTTTGTTAGTGTCATTTCATGGCTATATGTATATTATTGGAATCTGTCCTTGGGACATCTTATTTTATGATTTGCCTAATACAGCACTGGTTAGTAATTTAGTAATAAGTAATGTAGTATGAGCACTTAGCTTGACAATGTTCAGTCAGTGCTTATCTTGCTAGTCTGGTAGTCATTTTTCCACATTCTAATTTTTCCCTTCTAAATATGATTTTATGGGGCTGGAGAGATAGCTCAGTAGTCTAAGCACCTGCCTGACAAGTGGAAGCACCCAGGTTGGATTCTCAGTACCTCATGCAGTGCCCGTTGGGAAACCCAAAGTGGTGGTGCACGCCTGTAATCCCAGCTCAGGTGAGACTGACACAGGAAGATCACTACAGTTCAAACTGCATAGTGAGACCCTGTACCAAATAAATAAAGGAATAAAAGATTTTTAAAGATATGTAAATAAAAAATAAATAAATAAATAAGATTTTCTGTGAAACAGAAAAATGTGCCATACATGCTGTAACTATTTTGGCTCTTGACTATTTAATGGTGAAACTCCTTTATAGAAAATATCTAAGTCTAACCATTCAAAATTAGACAGTGTTTCATACCCAGTAGGGTGTTTACAACCATAAAGTAACAAATAACAAATGTCAGTAAGAATTTGGAGAAATCACAACCAATGTACATTGTTGGTGAAAGTCTATAATGATGCAAACACTTTCAAAATAAGTCTAGAAATTATTAAAATAATTAAACAGTGAATTTATGATGTAATACCTGTACTTCTGAAACATACCCAACAAAATAAAAGTGTAAGTCCTCTCAAAATTGTACATGGCATTTGTAGCTGCATTATTTGTAATAGTTAATAAGAAGAAACTACCCAAATGACTACCAAATAATGGGTACGTTAAAAATAGATCCATATCATGGAGGATTATTGAGTCATGAATAGTACAGATATTTATAAATTGTACATCATAGCATAATGCTAATCTTGAAAATACTATGCTAAGTGAAATAGCCAATCACAAAAATTCCATCTAATATATAATGGAATTCAGAAAGTGTCCAAAATCGAGAAATCTATAGAAATATGAAGTAGATTATGGTTAGTAAGTAACATGGGGAAGATAACTAAATGTTTGAAATTCATTTCTAGTTGAGTGCTATATCCTAAAATTGATTGTGCTTGTGTCTATGAATGTTTATGAATATACTACAAATAACAAATTGTATATTTTAGTGGTCAAAAAAATCTATGATACAGAAATTCTATTCTTGTCTGAATATAGATGTTTTCTAAAGATAAACCACCATCACCTTACTTCTAGTCAAATTACTTTTATTATACTTTATTCTCACCAAAAAAAGCAATTCCTCTGAGGCCTTATCATCTCAGTAATGTAATAAGTATTAACCACTAAAAGTTTGTAACTTTGATGTAATGATTTCATCCTATTATTTTTGAAATGGAAGATTTAAGTATTCCAGTATCATGAGAACAATTTAAAAATATAGCTTCATTAAAAATCTGGGACTATAACATGGAAAGAATTATTTGGTATTTTCTGTGGAATTGGGAAGAAGTATAAAGCAACAGTAACATATTTATCATATATTTTGTCTCTATATTTTCTTTATTATTCTGGGCTAAAAACAGTCACATATTGTAATGACAGTAGCAAATCCACATGCATGGATTTCCTCAAGCTAACAGCCCTTAAGTCTATACAGACATTTTCTCAACTTCCAATTACTCTTTATTATTTTTAAACTCACTAATGACTTCTATGTTGTCAAAATGCAATATGTTTGTCTGTATGTTGTGAAATTTCCAAACTCCTTTGATATCTTGGCCCTTTTCTCCTTTTTAAGTTCTCTCGGAGTCGGGGAGATGGCTCAGTAGAATAAGCCCTTGCCTGGCAAGTGTAAGGGCCTGAGTTCAATTCTTGGTTCTGTCAAAAAAAAAGTTCTCCTCTCTCCTGATTTCTCTTCCCATGCATTTTGTCTTTCACAAAATGATTCTTTTATATCAAAACCCGTATATTAAAATCCATTGGTACGTAGTTCTGTTACATTTCTTCTTTTCTTTTTGTCCCCTCCTTATTGATCTTACCCAGTGAAGCCTGTTAATTCTATTTCTAAAGTGTACTTCCAAAGTGTATCAAAGTACACTTTCCTTCTAATCTCAACTATGTTTGTTGCCCTCTTTAATTGGAATGATAAAATCACCCTATAATTGGACTCCACATATTCTTGTTTTTCTGAAATACATTCAGCAGATTAAACCACTGTGAACTTAAAAACTAAGGTAGAATAGGAGAATTCTTCTTTAAAAATACTTAAGGTTTCCTTTGCACAAAACAGTAACAACTCAGAAAACATCAATACCACCCTCACTGTCTGCTCTTGCTTGTGGTTTTGACCTTTGCTGTCCCTCCACATCAAGTGTTTCCATCCACCCTGCAGGAAAACATAACTAAATGCAAATAAATCATTTTATTTCTCAACACAGATTTAAAAATATCAAATCACAATATAGTGTTAAATATATTACTATATAAATATTATTAGATAAATATCCCCATATAATGTTACTACATTAATAGGTAAATGAATGAATGAATACACAAATATCAAGACCCTTCTCACTCAAACATACTCACATCTACATGACAGTACAGACTTATTTTTTGGTCCTGTCAAAGGCAAAATAAATTACTAGTTATCACTACATTATCAAACTCAACTGCTATGGCAAGATTTGAACAGAAAAACTGTGTGACTAAAACCAACCATTGAAAATTCAATATGCTGACATTAGAACAATTACTATGTAAATTGCCTAAGGAATGACTCACACAGATATGTTCTATAATATACTTGTCACTCGCCAGATGCCAAGTTGACATTTTATTTTGCTGCTGTTGACAATGGGGCACAGAGAACTGCAGCTGAGCCAAAATGCTCTTTCAAGAATCATTCAGTGACAAAGGTTTAAAAAGAAAAGGGGAGACGGCTCAGTAGAATAAGTTCTTCCTTGGGAAAGCGCAAGGGCCTGAGTTCAATCCCCAGTTACACACACACACACACACACACACACACACACACACACACACACACACAAGAAAAAAAAAGGTTAGTCCATGTCTTAACAGGCATCAGCCATCCATGTCTTTGGGGCTGGGGAGATAACTCAGTAGAATAAGCTTGCCTGGCAAGCACAGAATCCTGAGTTCAATCCCTGGTACCACAAATAGAAAAAGAAAAGGAAGTTTCCCCAACTTTCTAGGCATATCTGATCCATTGTAGGTTTTAAAAATGTCATGGAGCTACTGGGATGTGATGGAATCTTTGGGGAAGGGGCTAACAACTGGAAGATTTACCCGTGGACAGAGAGAGGGTACTTTTAAAGGTGGTGGTGGGAGCCTGCCCCAACCCATTCTGTTCTGGGTGCCCAACATGGACAGCTGCCTTGGCCACACTTCCACTGCTTTGGGTTCTGCAGCCACAAGCACAAAGCAGAAAGATCGAGAGACAATCAACCAATCCTCTCTAACCCTGGAGCCCAAATGAACAATTTCTCCTTTTAACCTCTTTATCTTAGACACTTGTCACAAATGGCAGGAATTTAACATGCTAACTAAATTACTGGCTGTTCTGCAAACTTGTTTAGAAAATCTGAATTTCCTTGAATCAAGGGCCTTAACTATCATCTACAAATAAAGCTTCTTTACATGGATTTTTGAAGACTAGTCGGCAATAAATGGATTATTGAACTGATTAGTTAATGAAATTAAAGAGTAAGTGGTTGTCACTGGTGCTTACAATTGAATCCAAGATGTTCTCTTTTTGGTGTAATCATGAGGTCAAACACACTGTAATTTTTAAATTGATTTTCCTCCCATGTACAAGTGAATAAAACTGACTGGAAATGAGTTAACTTTCTCTCTATTAACATTTGAGGTCATTCCCTGCCTACATCAAAATGGCAAAATCATCACTATTTACAATGTGGACACTGAAGGCAGCCCAGAAAATCATTCTCTACCCATTTGTCAGGCTAATTACCATGGGATAATAGGCAACACATTTAGTGTCATTGTATGAAAAATGTTCCGTATGTCCTATATTTCACATAGGTATTTGATATATAAATATGTGTATAAACTTATGTTATTCTAAGATATGATAAAATAATTAAGAACTCTTTAAAAGCATATTATCAATTCACTTTCAGATTGTTTCATAAAGATTTGTCTGGGGAACAATACTATGTGGTTAAGATGTCAATATGAATTATAAGCAACTATGAAGAATATGTTTGACTCAAATCATATAAATAACAAATCTAATTTTTTTCCTAATAATATTTTAAATGCAATTATGAAGATATGAATTTGTTACTTTTGAGGCCTCAAAACTGTGACTGGGGCCATGGAGATGGCTCAGTAGAATAAGCACTTGCCTGGCAAGCACAAGGGCCTGAGTTCAATCACCGGTTCTGCCAAAAAAGAAAAACAACTGGTGACTTTAAATACTAAACTTAAGTTCTAAATTTTGAAAGGATGCTCTCTACAAATGCATACTGTGAAGAATTGAATAGCTATATAAACTAATTTTTAAATAAAGATCTTATTTTTGTTATTCAGCAATCTGAGTTTACTTTTCACAGTACAAAATGTTGTTTTTACTGTAACAGCTACTAAATTTCTTTTCTGAGAAGTAACTATGTTATATGGAAACAGCTTGGATGCTACCAGATCTTTCTTTTAAACTATGTGAAGCTGTAGCAGAGCTGTTTTTAGTCCAGGGTTAATTTGGCACCTTACTGAGACAACTCTTCTAACTGTATCCATACTCTGTTTGATTCTCTCTGAGAATATGTGTGGTATGTATTTTTGGCCTAATTATCTTTGGGGCTCCATGACCCAGTAAGAAGCATTGCTTCACACACTATCACTGATCAGAACCCGACTGAAAACTTGAGGAGGGCTCTTCACATCTACAATCTCTGCCTTGGAGTGCTCTATCCTGAAAACTCCAGTCACCTTGGTCTCCTCTGACTCTTGGCTCCATTTGCTTAATGTAGGCAGATAATTTAGTTCTGCTTATATTTCTCTTACCTTCAACATGACCTTGAATGTGGGTTAGTGAGTAAACAGGGAAAATAACTTTCTGTTTATTAAAGGACACTGTAGTTTTTCAGTTAACTTTTCGTATCGTGAAAAAACATTATTTTACATTTACACAACTGGTTTACTTGTGTCAGTTTGGGTAGATATCATTCTTATTGGTCCATTTGATTATAGGAGGAATTTCTGTTGATAGCTATACCTAGAAATACCATTAGATAGAAATAGGAAAAAGCTGCATTTATATAAAAATATGCTAGAGCTGTACTGGTTTGCAAGAAGTTCTCTATTTCTTGCAGTTTGTGACAATAGCCAAAATCTTAAGTCTTGTCATAGGGTCAGTTTTAAATGTCATTGGGAATGTTTGTGTAGAAGGGAACATTGGGGCCTTCTTCCCTTCTCTTTCATTAATTTCTGGTCACCAGATCACAATGAAGGAAGCAGCTTCCTGCGTCACGTGCTCCTCACTGACATGCCTCACTACAGGCCCCAAAGCAACAGACCCAGCTGACCATGGGCTGAAATCTGTGAAACCATAGTCCAAAGGGACTCTTTGCTCTTTTAGGTGGATTTTTTTACTCAGTATTTTTCCAGAGCTACTGCAAGTTGACTAACATTGTGGAATGTCACATTTTTGAGGTATTTTGTTTTGGGACATGGACCTTTTTGTAAGACCCTTATTCTACTTGTCATCTTATTGCAGACATGTTCTTGGAGGGACATTAGGACTATAGTCACTCCTTTTCTCTCTCCTTCTTTCCTGACCACAATGAGGTGAGCAGCGCCTTTTGTCATGTGTCTCCCATGCTGCACGGGCTGCCACCGACCCAAAGGAATGGGCTGAATTGTCAATGAGGTATTGCTTCTGAAAACATGAGCCAAAATATACCTTTCTTCTTTTAAATTGACTTTTTGAGGCACTTTGTGATAGTAATAAAACTTGACTTACACAGAGTTTGCATCCAAATGATATTTTAACAGAAGTTATTCACTTTATTTGTTGATGCTTTATTTCCAAATATATTCATGGAGGATAGAATACCCATTTCATTAAAAATATTTGAGGTAATAAAATAATTGCCTATTTCTTCCTAAATATTACTGTTATGTAATTTTAATTAATCTGATAAATATAAAGATGTCTTAAAATCTCAATTATCATCAAAAGTGAAGATGTGTCTATTATTTCCTTTTCTTATCTTGCTATGGAAGCATGAATACATTTCAAAAACTATAAATACTCCTTAGAGCAGGTAGATTGCTCTATTTCTTCACACAGTATACTGATTTTCCATTTTACTGTGAAATAATTTATTTTAAATTCTCTAAAATACTAAGGTCTCAACTTTAATTAAATTAAGGACTAAATAGAGCCAGATAATTCGTGTAATGTGGTTAAAACTATAATGTACCTGTTATTATGTTTCTAAAGGTGTAGAACCCAAAATATCACACAATTTTCTTGATGAAGAAAGAAAGTTCTGGATTAAATGTAGCTTAATGGTTAATTTTATTTGTTTTTCATTCAGTGAGAAAACAAAAGTCTACGTGGGGAGTGTATATTAATATCATTCGTCAAATATTTCTGGGTTTTTTTTGTATTTTAGGGAAGGGTCTACAGGGTATTAAGAGTCTCACTACTAGATCCTATTCATGGTGATCTGCCTGTTTACAGCCTCTCAAGAGCTGGGATTACAGACATGTGCCACTACACCCAGTCTCAACTGCCATCTCAGTGTGTCCCAGGGGTGGGGTTAGAAGGCAAGCCCAGGGATTGAATTCTGGCCCCTGCACCTGCTTGCAGGCGCTTTAATCCACTGAGATATTTGGCAGGGCCCTGCAAATATTTCTGACTATATCCTTATGAAACCATAAGACTTTACATCCCAGTGCCTGTGTTGTGTGATTGGCTCTAATCACTGAACTGTAATCAAGGAGAGATCATTTAGCTACCACCCGATTGAGGACCATCTGTGTTCTGATTAAGTCTGGCCCAATAATAAGATTCAAGATGTTGGTTATTGTTATTAACCACAATGAACAGAGACCTTCCTGCTAACCAATACTGAGCAGGTAAAGAAAACAGAAATAGGAATATTTACATCCTGATATAACATTTGGACTCATGCTGAAGAAAACAAAACACAGTATACCACATAAAATAGATCCATCTTTGTATAAGCTAAAAAGCTCTATAAGGATTGACATGAACAGATGCCCTTATGTGATTACATTACTCAAACTTTATGATCCCAAATTTTGTTTGAATTGGGAAAGGGGTTAGTTTTGACATAGTAACCAAAAGTAAATACACAGATATAAGCAATGAGGAAAAATGTTTAAGTGACAATGAGAAGCATACGAGGGTCTCAAGAACCATAAATACAAGTTTGTCTAAATACTCACACTATAAACTTTACAATGTTACCTACGTGACACTTTTAGAAAAAAAGGCAATTATTAATAATTCTAGGGCCAGGGAGATGGCTCAGTGGAATAAGCGCTTCCCTGGCAAGCACAAAGGCCTGAGTTCAATCCCTGGTTCCACAAAAAAAGAAAAAAAAAACCCACAATAATTCTAGTACTTACTTCATGCATTTGTAATAAAAATTTATTTTTGACGTTTACCTATTGTTGAAAGAAAATTTATGCTTTTGCAAATGAACGAAATAATAAAAATAAATTAGTGTTATCATGAAAGACATGTTTTAAAGTAAACACTGTCACATCAATTATACTCTTAAAATCCTCCAAGCTCAGCAAATGCCAATATAGAATATCATAAATGTATTATTTTTTTTAAAAAAATGTATGAATAGAAGAAATTTACTACTGAAATGTATCTGCATTACTGGGAAGGGGTTAGCAGAATGTTTATTAATAAAGTCATGATTTTTGTCAGCTTTTTAAATGCCTAAACAATGTCACTTTTCTCAAGTGAACACTTAAAAGCCTTAAACTATTTCTCTTGTCTGTCTAATGCATTTATAATATTCTAACCTTTTAAATAAATCATTGCTCAATAGTGGCATATTCCTTTCCAAGCCAGTCCCTAAACTCTGAGTTAATTTTGTACAAATACTTATTTAAAAATACTATAATGTAATGTAACACAATAATTACAGGTATTTTACCCATGTGGAAGAGTCATGGTCATTGCTTGACCAATGTGTTTTTCTTTTTCTTTTTCTTTTTTTTTTTGGCCATAAACTTATTATAACAAATTTTTTTATGATTGTATGTTTGCCATTTTGATACATATTTGTAGCCATAAACATATAAATTGTGTTCAAATTTAAGTTTGAAAATTTAATTTTTGAAGATGGACTTTGAACCCCAAGCTTTCCACGTATTTATCACTGAGTTACACACATAAGCCCCTTTCATGAAGTGCTGAAGCACAACTTCATTTTGATAGGTCATCTTTATATTTAACAAAATTCTATTCTCACCTTGACATCATGTTAACCCTCAAACACACAGGTGTACAATGCCCTGGACTCTCATCAGCATTTCTAGTAAAGCCCAAGAACAGTCAGCTGTACCACAGCATCCTAAATCCAGTGCCAGAATTTGGCAGTGAATTCGATTTGGAATAGCTCAAGTGCTAGCTTGAATAAATACTGGCCAATTGCATTAAATCCTGCTACAAAAGATCGGCTTTCCTTTGAGTAAAAAAAAATCAGGACCACATTCTCATCATTCTTTGCCAGAACCATTCTAATCTTCTCCTTCCGCTCCTCGCCTCTGTCATCATCAATGCACTGTGCATCCTTCTGGTACGAGAATAAGTAAACACGGTCCCATATTGCCATGATTAACAATATCTGAAATGCTTCGTGTTGACTGCAGGCTAGCATCCAAACTCCTTAGAATCACTTTTAAGATCCTGCATGATCTGTTTACAACTTACAGACTCATCGATAAAGACTTCCCTAATTCTTTCAGACAAACTTAGTCACACTTCCTTAGGGCTCCCATTGCCTGCATGCCATCTATTATGTCACTTGTCTCACTGGAATCTAATCATGTTTTATATCTGCCCACTAGTCTGTGAACCCTTTAGGGAAGAGACTGTAATGTATTCATATTTGTATCCTAAGTGTCTCGCACTTTCCCATATGCCATAGCTGTCTTTGCTACTTCTCTCCTTTCACAGAAGACTTGACAGATCAGAGAAAAAATAATTAAGTAACAACATCAGCAAGAATTATGGTAGTGCCTAGAAAACCATTGTTTTGACCAGATGTAATGTTACACTGTCTGCCTAGATCACTAATTCAGTGTAACGTGGTTTTTCGCCCACATTACTACATATGAGAAAACTTATCTCACAGAAGTTAAATAAGTTAGCTATTGTCAACCAGTAAGTGATAAGGGTGACATTTGAGCCTAACTTATATGATGCATTAAATGTGACTTAATATTTGAAAAACGATCATTAGGAATGAGAGAGTAATGAGTTTGTAATGTGGCCTAACTGAAAAAGAAATTACAGACGTTTATATGAAGAAAGAAACTTGACTACTAATAGTTTAAGATGTTAGGAAGGTTTTTTATATGTAAGTACTGTGTAAGGTCCTGATAGTTGCTCTTCAGAGGCACTGAAAAGACTGAACAGAGCAAAAGTAATCATTAAAACACCAGAAAAAATTGTGAAATTCATGTGTGATTATTTCCTAAAATCTTAATTCAAGATATCTTCAGGTATAGCCGCCTGAAAACTCCTACCATACTAAAAAATAAGTGATGCTTAAAGAAATTTGACCATCATGTTGGAATCTAGAGAATGACCTTCTAAAATACTAAAAAAAAAAAAAGAGTTTGCCCAATAGCTCAGCAGATTAAAGTGCCTGCAAGCAAGTGCAGGTACCAGAGATTCGATCCCCAGGCTTGCCATGCCAGCCCCATACTTGGGACACGCTGAAATGGTGATTGAGACTGGGCGTGGTGGTGCGCACCTGTAATCCCAGCACTTGGGAGGCTACAAACATGAGAATCACTACAAGTCCGATCTAGTAGTGAGATCCTGAACATCCTGTAGACTCTTCCCTAAAATACACACACACACACACACACACACACACACACACACACACAAATGCCCTGGAGGGCCAGGGAGATAGCTCAGTAGAATAACTTGCCTGGCAAGCACAAGGTCCTAAGTTCAATTTCCAGGACCACAAAAAGAAAACGCGAGCGAGAGCGAGGCCGGCCTTGATGAAATGGGCTACATCATTTTTTTATGTTTTGATTAACATCAAGTTTCCCGTAGGAATAGGTCCTGAAAGAATAAAACTGACTTAATTTTTTTATGCCTTTCCTGGGAAGCAACTCCAACAACTACCAGGATACAAAGAGGAATGTAAAGAAATAGGATTGAAAGAGAATTAGCCAAAGAAAAGACACAATGTCCAGCTGCTTTTCATTGCAGGTAACTGAGGCCTCCTGCTGGGAAACTGGGAGACAAGAGAGAACTCACTTCATTTGTCACACCTTAAGAATATTCTACTCCCCTTTTATATGGGTTAATTCCTGCTCCCAGGATAAGAATTTCTCGCAGAACTTGACAACTTCTCATTTTGCAAAAACGGGTGAATACATTTAGTCAGCTCTGTTGACGCTTATATTAGGACCCACTAAGTAAGTCAGACAGTTTTGCTTCTAAATATAACTTGAACCTGTCTTCCGTAGGTCAGCTTTAGTTCTCACACTTCTGCCGCACTTTCCAAATTGGTTCTCAAATATCCATGTAGCTCTCCAATAAAATTCAACATTACACATTTTATTTTAAAATTAAACTGTTTCTCACTCTGTATTTCCCATTGTGTTGTAAATGTCTTCAATATCTTGAAGTTAAACTTGACTGACTGTTTCCACTTTGGATTCTGAACTATTTCATACCCTTAGGAAATCACTGTGACTTGAATAGATGAATGAATGAGTGAATTAATTAATTAATGCATAGATAGAAATAATCTTTTCACATTTCATGAATGATGATAATGTAAGCTCATCTAGATAGAAATTATTGAAAGCATTTTAAAGAGACACAGCCTTTATTCTATATGATTTGTGTTGTAACCTTTTATGTCTGATCTTTTCCTGACTAGGTTTTATATAGTTGATAAACACATTCACAAAAATAAGCATACTTTATATGTATATTATTCTTAATTTAGTTCTTATTTAATTAACTAGCACTTGTTATGTCCAATATTATGTATTACTGCTTAAAAATAACTTGTCTTCCTGGAAATATCACTTTCGTTCCCAGAACACTGTGAGATATGATGGTTTGTGCAGTAAGTGCAATTATCCTGAATACTGATATATGTGAGCACAATTATCTTAGGTCTTTGCTTTGTTTAGATGAATTAGCATTCCTGCATAATTATGATCAGTGTGCTGAATTGCAATGATAATATTTTTCAGGTGTTTTCATTATATGTGAATCCATTTGTCTCACTATATTCTTGAAAATAACTGAAAGTTCTAGCTCATATTATTTAAGTTATCCTAAAAAGGAATTTCATAATTTTTACAGCATATGCAGGCCCACATCATGGTATCATCTTGATAGTTTTTCTAACTCTTTATTCATGTTTGAAAATATCAAAATCTACTTGTTTGATTGTTAAACACTGTGCTTTTTAAATTAAATAAGTCATAAAGCAGCAGGATAAAATATTCATGTTTACAATCTAAGATAACTTTGTAAAGAAAAATATCTTGAAATTTCCTTTTATAATGTCCATTTGAAATATGATTATGTTGTAGTTGAATATTAATGTGATATCACCATGTGCTTGTATTCCAAAAGTGGCCCTTCAATATTAACTTTTCATCTATAACCCTGAGCCAGTGAATGAAACACTTCACAATCAAAACTAATTAAGCATTATTATTGCAACACTTAAATTTCAAAACTCTTCAGGAAATGCGTATAAATTTTAACTATATGCTCAGTGAAAACAATTTTAGATTATATCACTTATCCTTAACTGTATCATAAAACAACAACAACAAAAAAGATTCATTAACAAGTGCACATTTGAATATCTTGGTTTATTTGGGCCCCTGATACAAAGAGCATAAATTAATTATTTCATTAAGAATGAGTGTAAAGGAACTCATTAAAAATATATGAATGATGAGAATAGCCATTATAATTTATAATATCTGTTTGGAAAAGTACTACATAGAGGCATGTTTTCACCATTGTTTGACAACATAGTCAATACATCGTAGGATGAGCTACATTATGGTTTTCTACTTGACACAGCTTCTTTTCCTCTTCCATCATCTACAGCTGTAAGCACAAGATGTACCTGGAAAGGCTGCCAAACACCAGCATCATCATCCCATTTCATAATGAAGGGTGGACCTCACTCCTGAGAACCATACACAGCATAATTAACCGAACCCCAGAGAGTCTGATAGCAGAAATCATTCTAGTAGATGACTTCAGTGACAGAGGTAAGATGCAACTGACAAAACTTTAACTGAACCTGTGATCACCTACAGAATCATGAAGGGCCTTTAAAAAGGCAGAGTAAAAGTTTGTTTTTGATTCCATTTGAAAGACGATTATGAAGTGTTATCTATACTGTGATTGGAGAAAAAGTTTGACAACTGGAAAAGATATTTCGTAAAAAGCTATTGGTATAATTTGGGGAACCACAAGAAGTTCGCACTGCCATTCTGTTGTAGATTATGCAAAATGTCTTAAATTCCACTTTTGACTTCACAAGACACATTGCAAAAAGTACAATTTTGTAAAGACATATAGATGGTGGCATATTAAAGTAGAAATTTGAAGTCTGTTCCTACTTATGAAAAGCATATCTACTCTTCTATTACCACTATGATGTGTTTTCTAGGATGTACTTATGTGACTTCATGAATACTAGAAATTATAAGAAATACACATAAATATATTCCTGAAAAAATGAGACATGATATGCTTTATCTGAACAATAATGTAGTCTCATAGAGCAGATTAGTAGAAGTTTTAACCAAGTTTTTAATATTTTACTCTTCTAGTAAAACCAAACTAGTTTATAAAACAACAGATTAAAATTATGGAAAATTTTCTAAGAGAAAAGACTTCATAAGTCACATTTGGTCTAAATTGCTCACTAATACTTCAGGGACAATAATTTCTCAACTTATGCAAGTAGAGAGAGAAAGTCTTTCAAATGATACTGATTTATTTGCCAATATAATTTTCTGTCTCATAGTTCATTGTGTATATGAAGCTTCACTTAACATCTGTAAGAAAGAGTGAAAACAAAGTTATTTGTTTATATATTATTTTTGTGCTACAAAATTAGAATATATTGAGGTCATATGGACCAATCAAAATGTTTAAAATTTCATTCTAATGATGTATCATATTATTCAAAATTTTTGTAAAAAACTGGTCATTGTGATAATATTAAGTGGCATTTTATGGTGGTCTAGTATTTACTGATTTTTTTAAAGCACTAATTCAGCAGTTGCCTGACAGGTGTTGGAATATGTACGACAAAACTTAAATTATTTAACATTTCTATTTTAGAACACAAATTACAAACTCATCCTTTTGGTTGAATTTCAAAAAAAAAAAAAATTGCCCTCTATTACTTAGGCAGAGAGGCATTCAAAGCCACCTGAGAACATATGCCACAATGTGCAAGTGAAATTTTCAAACACTTTCAAAACCAGTTCAAATAGTACAGTCATAACATTTTCTTGTAAGTAAGGTTATATTTTTAAAATAAGTCATTACCTGAGTTAAAAATAGGCATTTAAAGTGATAGCAAACCTAAAATTTGCCTTTCAACATATAGATAGATAGATAGATAGATAGATAGATAGATAGATAGATAGATGTCTTTATATATCTATATAAGTAAATAGAATTATCCATCATAGTGTTTATTTATTATATACTCATATGTCTATACTATCTATATCTATATAATCTAAATGACAGAGTCATAATGATCTGGAACTACAGATCAGCAAGGAAATGGTGGCTAGTATCAGAATAAGCAAGGTTGTGCATCTTTCAATAACGTCTTCCATAATTAACTTTGCTGGACTAAACTATTTATTACAGCAGAATTTTGATGTGGGAAAAAATAGTAAGAATTGCTTGATAGTGGAAAACTGTTGTTTGGAGAACAATTTTTATTGACTATTTCTCAGTGGCACTTTTTAACTGAAAGTCTGCAAAGCAGGACAGCATCTTACTGACATTAAAAGACTATCATCTTTAGTACAGTACCAACTTACGTGAACCATCTTTCTTGTAATGTTAGCTAGGGAGGGACACTGATTGTCAACGCACTCACCCAGAGTGAAGTAATAGAAAACATAAAGAATTATTTGATATAATGTTAAGGAATTTTCACTTTTTACTGGACATTTTTAAGGATAGTATTTTTAATGCTTAGGTAAAACTTTTATTCAGTGTAGTCTTATAAACTATAAAGTTTAAAATATTATTTTACAATCAGATGCAAAAATATATTTTGAAAGAAATACATGATTTAAGAAACATTTTATAGACACAGACTCTGTGGTACATGCCTGCAATGCCAACTACTCGGGAGGTTGAGGCAGAAGGATCACAAGTTTTGCCACTCAGGCCAGCCCAAGCAGCTCAGGGGAACAAAAAAGTGTGACAGGGGCTGAGGATTTAGTTTAGCTGTTGAGCCCTTACCTGGCATGCACCAGTCCTTTGGTTTAATCCCCAGCACTGCAGAAAAGAGAAGTGAAGACATTTAATTGTACAGCTGTATAAAGTAAGAAAGACTCTACTTGTACATTTTTGTTTTGATTATAAGCCTTTTGGATAAAAATTAGTTGGTGAATATTAAGGCCTGAGCAAGTCTAAGGAGTACCATTGCTGCTTTCTGAATCATGGAAAGTGTGAAGAGCTAGCACAACGATCCTGGGCATGGTGTGGTACAGGAGAGTCATTGCTTTGGTTGTGGATTTCTACCACCAAATACTCCCCTAATCTAACATAAACAGTCTCCATACTTTGAGGGAATCCTCGCAATTTTACCAGATCTACTTCATAGAAACTTAGCCATCATCTGTATGTGTATCTATCCATCTATCTATTTGTCTATCTATCCAACTCTTCTATCATCTAAGTATCTATCTATCTAAACACTAAGTTATTTAGAGAATATATGGGGACTAATTATGATCATTCATTATGTAGTGGAAAAACTAGAACTACCTTACCGTGAAAAAAGTCAAGATGACCAGTAAGCCATTAGGAATATTTAGATAAATTTTCTAGGAATTCAGACAAAAATATTATGTTATTTGTCTACATTATCTAAGTAGTCTTGAGTGCTTAGTACAGTTGTTTTATATTATTTATTCATTCATTCATTCATTTTTTGAGACAGTCTCACTGTGCAGTTCGACCTGGCCTTGTGCTCACTTTTATAGCCCCCAGGCTGGTCTCAAGCTTGTAGAGATCTTCCTTTCTCAACCTCCCTAGTGCTTGGATTTTAGGCATGTGCCACCACGTCCAGTTCCAGGGCAGCACAGTGGGCGCCCAGGGATCTGGAGCCGAGACCACCCAGCATGCAGGCCCAGGGATTGAACTTGGGTTCTTAGCTTGCCAGAAAGGTGCTTATGCCTCTGAGTGATCTCCCCAGCCCCACTTAGTACAATTTCTTGCAAGATTATTTTTACTAATATAAGAGAAAGAAGCTGCCATACAGCATCGGTTGCATATAGGGCCTCTATAACAGAGAAATCATTTATACTATTTTTATTATAACTGTGCTGTTAATGCTTTAATTAATTTATTTTTTTTGTAATCCCAGAAAAAAATTATTTTGTAAATCAAGAAGTTCTTTTCATCAGCTCTTTAAAATCAAATCAATAGTTTCAGCAAATTCAAATTCAGCAAGATATAGGAAATTTATTGGCTCTCTTTAGAAAATTATTACTAAAGCTCTATACTTTTTAATTCTCAGAAATACAATCCCAATCTAGTACACTAAGAGACTTAATAGCTTGCACTACATGTCCTCAAAATATTCTTCAGGATCCCTCAGCCACATCAATAAAATGTTAACACTTCAAAGTATTTCTGCCTTACATATTATGTCTCCATGTCAATAAAGTGAAACACAAATAAGAAAGCCAATGTTTTATCCATTTTATTAACAGCCATTGTACTACTAAGAATCTCTGCTTCCAACAGATTTAAAAAGTATGATAATTTGCTGTTTTATGGTAAGAAAAAAACACTAAAATATTTTATAGTTGTGGAATTATTTTGAATTATTGCCCAGTAATTCCTTAAAATCTACCTCAATAGGAGTGAAATTGTTCTTCTATGAAATTGTAAAACCAGTACCTTAACCCAGAAGTTGTAAGTTTAGATATTTATGAAGCAGGCTTCTTACACAGAACATTGTTTTAGTCTTAGAATGTAACCCCACCCCCAACCCCCTACCTACAAGCACAGGAAGCTATGAGCCTGCAGGAAAGTCTGCGACAGCCACTGCTGTAGCTTTGCCTTTTGACACTCAACTGAAGGAAGCAAAAGTGTGACTCTTCCCTCCAGGAGGCTCTCAGAAATCTATTTAACAACTTAACTCGAGGCCCAGACTATAACAAGGTCTCGTGATGGCTTTAAAGCAGGACTAATCCCAGGCTTATCTCCAAATTCCAGGCACCCTTAACTGCATCCACGTGGAAACTGCTGAAATGTGCAAAATAAACTGAGGCTTAACCTCAGAGCTAGGGGACCTCGGAACCTCACAGTGCTCTACACTTGATATGCTTAGATGAATTCCGGTCCAAACGGTGGAGCATCGCCCCAGAGCCGCTGGCACTGTTATATCGGTGTCGAGCATGCGTGCCAGTTCCACTTTGTCCCCAAGTTCACGCACAAACACAAACGCACAGACCCACACTAGCCATGCCTGCTGCTGATTTTAAATTAATAAATTAATTAAACAGGAAAGTTGCTGGGCCTTTGAGCCTCCCAAAAATGAATTACTGTTTATACACCAGTTGGAGGGAGAAAAAGAGATTTGAACTATCCTCTAAAAATAGCAATGCCAGCAATTTTGAATAAATCTGACTTACTTTTTTCTCAAATGGCATAGAGCTTGGTCACAGGAGACTTGCTGGCACACTTCTCTTGGTAGAGAGCTGGCACTCTGCCTCCAAGTATGCACAAACACAGACACACAGACACACTGAGCCGCTCTTGCTGTGTAGCCTGATACCCGTGGACTAGCAACCTCAGCGACTCCTTCAAGCTCCTTGGCAATATGAGATCTCACACATCGTGTGTGTGTGTGTGTGTGTGTGTGTGTGTGTGTGTGTGTGTGTGATACCAGGGACTGAACTCAGGAACTTGCACTTGCCAGGCAAGTACTTATTCCACTGAGCTATCTCCCTGGTCCCTCAGAGCTCATTTAGATAAATCACAACTTTCATTTCAATGTCTGATTTTGCACAGATTAAAATATAAAGCACTATTATGTACTTCAAAGTTTGACTTGCACTTCCAGTAATAACGTGAATACATAAAACAATAGCTTCAAAGAATCTTCTGTTTCATACATAAGATCCTAAAAGACACTTTTCTACTTTCTTAAATTATTTAATCATATTGCTTAATTATGTTGTTTAACTTCCATGTTATATTGTTTAACATTTATTATTACATTTCTTTGACATACTTTGCTTCATCTTCCGGTGGACAAATTTTATAGATAGTTTCAGATTACTCTAATTACTTTTTCCCTGCCATTTCTTTCCTTGTTAAATGAATAATATTTTAAACATTTGGCACATTGACTTTCCTTTGTAATCAATCAATAATATTCTATATCTTTATCTCTATCTATCTATCTATATATCTATCTATAGTATTTATGAAGCCAGGGTGATAGCCCAGCGGCATAAGTGCCTGCCTGGCAAGTGCAAGGATCTAAGTTTGATACCTGGTACAAGCAAACAAACAAACAAACAAACAAAAACAACACATGAAGATGGACAGCACCATTAAAAATTCTGCACAATTAGCATGATTGAAAGTATTTCTAAATCTTTAACACAGTAGGGGCATTTTTAATGATTTCACAAGTGATAACGATAACCCTAAAATTTCAATTTCTATTTTATACAAATAGTCTGCAAGTATGGCTTAAGGAAAGTCTGCACAAGCAGACAAATCAGTGAGCACAAGCTTTACACCTCCTCAAAGTTGAAAGATATCATTAGCTGGAAAGGTTATGAATGATGCAGAGTTGCAGTGCATTTCTATTTTATATTATGAAATACAAAAACTGAAGTGCAAATAATGATTCATATATGGCAGTCAACCAAAATGTTTTAGTGTCTGTATTCCATCAGCTATTTGGCTAAGCCATGAAACATACAATTTTTCTGCTTCAGAGTTATTGAGAGCTAGTCATTCTTGGAATCATTTAGATTTAAGAGTCATACTTAAATGGTAAGACTCACTGTATTTTGAAATCTGAATACAGTATCAAACTCAATACTAGTAAGTAGCAGAAACTATGAAAAATGTTACAGTACACAACTTGAGCCTTTGGTTTTAGAAACTAAACTTTATCTACCAAAGAAGTTCAAGAAAGATATAGAGTTCTGAAGTTCATAGATTGTGTTCCATATTAGTGAGCTTTATAGATGGTTTTCACAGTACAGTTCTTACAGTAGTCCGCCTTGGTAGTTGTAAGGGAACCTGGGACATTGAATGCCATGGTTCTGGAGCTCTAAATATAAATATGAAACAGAAGTATGCACTGTAGTCTTCTATAAGAAAATGATCCTACATTACTCAGGAATAAAAATTTGACATTTACAAAAAGATCTTTAGGGTGTATAAAATATGATCTTATCTATCAGTTGCAGAATCTGATTTTCATAGGATCTGAGGTAGAACACAAACACGTTTGAAGTTACTCTTGCTTTAAAATTAAAAACTCCAGACTCACATGATGCAAGTGTCTACATAAACAAGATGTGTTTGACAAAAGTCATGAGTTATATATATCCTTGCTGAGCCTCCACACTGCTTCCATATTTACAGTAGCATTTTATTGTTTCCTTTTTCTTCAAAAGTGCAAATGCAAGAGCTGGCCAAATAGCTCAGCAGATTAAAGTGCCTGCAAGCAGGTGCAGGGGCCAGAGGTTCAATCCTGCCAGCCCCACCCTCGGGGCATGCTGAGATGGCAATTGAGACTGGGAGTGATGGTGCGCACCTGTAATCCCTGCTTTTGGGAGGCTGTAAACAGGTGGATCACTATGAGTCATATCCAGTAGTGAGACCCTGAACACCCTGTAGACCCTTCCCTAAAATATAAAATAAATAAATGAATATAAAAAATTAAAGTGCAAATGCAAATAATCATATTTTCAGGAAAGTTTCCAAAATTACGTATATACTGAAATCCTCACGATAAAATTACATAGTTTTATTCGATTCAGTAAAACTTATTTCAAAAGAGGTGCTCATTTTGCAGATTTGAAAAAGATCTGACACACCATAAACATACACATTTTCTTAATTTTTTTATGGACTGGCTTTTATGATACTGACTTGCCTTTAGGACTTCTTATTAGTAGTAAGAAACTGGAAAAGATTATTACATATTATATTCTACTGATTTCTAGAGAAACTAATAATTATCTCAATTAGTTAACATTATTTCCAGTTTTAGTTATTTTAGGGTTCATATTTAATTTGCCAATTTGGAGATGCATCTATATAGATACACTTTTTTATAGTTTTAGTCTTTTTTTCATAATTTTATTGATAAACAAATAGCCATGAGACAGTTTCAAATCAAATCGCTAGGACATTTTCAATAATTAAAACACTGCATACATTCTTCTTAGTGGTTAATTGCTGTACAAGATGCGGACCTGAGATCCTATTTACAAACGACATTAGAGCAAATCATTCTATTCATTAAGAGAATGTAACTATATATCTATCCTAAGCACTTTGAATACACAGATACAAAATAGACATTCATCTGTATACTCTTTTTTTTTTTGCTAAGTTCCGTTATTTGAATATTATAGATGTGTAAACTCAGCAAAATTATACTTTTAGTCTTAAAAATTGCTAAAAATACTCTAGCATTTCAAAGAATGTATTAACTGAAACTGGCTTCATCTAGGTGACTTAAAACATAAGCTCAAGTGTTTGGGAAATGCCTGAAAAACATGCTGTTCACATTTTTTTAATTGCTGTAGTGAAAGACACAAGGTCATTAATTCTCAGCAGATAGTCCCCCACTTGGAACACACTAATGCCATTGCTTTTGACACCTTGTTTTTTAAAGTTTGATTTTAAGTTTACAATTAACAGTAATATATACTTAGATGGCACAGAGTGGTGCTTCTATTCTGAAGCTGTTCTGCAATCATCCATTTTGTTCTTAGAAAGGTCTGATAAAAAAAATCTGAGGAATGCTGCTGTCAAATGTCGTTGGACACCTTTCCATCACACCTCATATGTGACATAATGAGATGGCACAAGAAAAGGTGTACCTTAAGCTTCATCGTCCAGCATATATTGAACTATATGTTAGATCATAACAAATTCTATAATTGAAATTTCTTGTTGCTTTCTTTCCTTTGTCACTTAATAAAGCATTTTATACTTAAATTAATGAACACAGTAAACCATTATAATAATGTCAATAAAATGCCTGTATGGAAAAATCTTTCGGGAGTTAGAATGGTCTCCATGCTTACATTTGCCTTGTGAATGATTTGTAAATTGATTTTCAAACATTTCATTTTGAAGAGATGATAAGTCTCATCAAATTATCACTTTTCTAGTTACCATTTGGGGATTTTTGTACTTTATTTACTCTGTTTAGGTAGTTTGAAGCATATTAAATACTAATTTTTGTAGGCCATCAGTGGCTGGCATTGACAATTTCATATTTGAAATTTCATATTTCATCCTTAGGAAACAAATGACTTAAAATCTACCTATCTCCAGCTGGAAAATTTGTCCTGGGCTCATGTCTAAAACAACACTTGCACAGATAAAGGCATCAGCTGTTAGATAAATTGATCTGATTTTTTCTTTGGAGGAAAAATAGACATGGTTGAATTAATATGGGTTTGGCATAGAAGGAAGTGTTTTTATAAGAGCAAAACTGTTACAGCTCGCCAATGTCACAAAGGCATGACTTCCTCAAGAAAAATAAATTGTGCAATTCATTTTATGGCAGATTAAATCCCATTTATTTTCCTTTCAGACAGATGTTTAGAATCAGATGTCACTTGTGTGAAACCATTTTATGGATGTTGAGCTTCAGATCTTGGGCAGGCATAACTTTGTCTGATGAAATAAAAGGTTATGTTTTATGATTATTTTTCCTGTCAGCTAACCTCAGCCTGTGAGCTTTAATAATACAGTGTTCAGTATTTCAAGCAGCTTTTTTGATGTCTAAATATCCATCAGCTCTTAATTTATATTAAAAAAAATTTGCATTGACATAATGCGAAAGAAAAAAGCCCTGAAAAATTCTCAGAAACATTTTCTCCTTTCTGCTGAATTTTGACACTAGCTTGGAAAATTATCAGCCTCCCAGTATTAAAATTTCTGGTAAAGTGGAAATGTTTGAACATCAAATTAATGTCTTTATGTAGCATGTTTAATGAAATACTCCTAATGAGATGTTTTCATGATATCTAAGGAACAATTCCATAAAATGACAGCACCTTTTTCCATGATGAATTTGTAAGTGGGGTAATGCAATTATAACATTTTATAAATAGATAAATAGACACCCCAAAGGGCAAAATCCTAGATTGCGTGCTAGGGCAATTATACATGCTATAATAAATGCTAGATTTTTTAAAATGTATGTTTTTCATGCTTAAGCATGCAAAGTTCCTCTCCATTGTAAGCTTTTTCAGACATCTAAGTCTGACAAACTGAAGAAATCCTGATAGTTATCTTTAATTTACCAAAACTATATTGTAATCAGAGACTCTCTAGATAATTGGGTCTAATTTATTACCAATTCTTGCTTTCAGATCAAAACAATAATAGAAGATTGAAACAATAATATAATTATCAAACATAATTTTACTGGTTGTCTACATAAGTATTAGAATAGAGGACTCCTGTGAGTAATACTGATTTAAATATTTAATTCTCAGTATCCACAATGCTCTTTCCAGACTGCAGGGGTCCAATCATAATATTTTTCCTGGACAAAACAATGTTCCTATCCTAACCATTTTGAATACACAGATACAAAATGGACATTCATCATAGATATATAGTTACATTCTCTTAATGAATAGAGGGATTTGTTCTAATAGTGTTTGTAAATAGGTTATCATGTCTCATCTTGTACAGCGAATAACCACTAGGAAGAGAGTATGCAATGTGTTAATTATTGAGACTGACCTACCAATTTGATTTGAAACTGTCTCATTGCTATTTGCTTATCAATAAAATTATGGGGGGGGAGAAAACAATGTTCCTAAAAGCCTGAAATGCTCTCAGATAATAAAATGGGCCATCAAAGTTAAACATGTTCCTTCTGGCTTCCCAGGCTGATGTATATTAGAATTGATGGAGAACCAGAGATGGAGGTCATCTGCTTCTGTCTTTATTCATGATAAAGCCCTAACAATTCTGCTTGGCTTCACCCAAACCAACACATAATTGAGATTTCCCAGAGACATACATGCTGGTTCCATGTGGCCTAAAGATGAAAGGCCTTATAGGCTGCGGGCTGAGTTGGGTGTAAAAGTAGGGATGAGAGTTGGGTAAATGGCTAGCATTGGATTAGATACAGACTGGATATATATCCTTTATTTGTTCATCATTTTTGCTTGGCTAGTTAAAGTCTAGAGAAAGAACTTAGTATTAAATTTACTTAATTGTTATTTGTGGGGTTTTTTTGTTGTTGTTTGTTTTTTATTTTTGTTTTTGTTTTTTTGGTGTCAGGAATCAAACTCAGAACCTTGCACTTGCCAGACAGGTGCTTATGCTGCTCAGTTCTATCCCCGGTGCTAAATTTACTTTTTTATATTCTAAATTTTCATTTATTTATAAGTTGCTAGTGGTCATTTGATGGTGTCAGGGTTCTATAAAAACTGCTAAATACTACAGCCTGAGAAGCTAGGACAGCAAGGACAAAAAAGAGCCTCATTTTATAGGACAAAATGATGCCTCACTCTGATCTTATATTTTAACTTGTACATATTATATTTCTATTTCCAACTTAATGGAGATACATTTCTGAAATAAAATTTAGACTATTAATTCTTTTCGTCCTGGGCCCTTTTTTCCCCTCTGTTTTTGCCAAGTTGAAGTGATTCTTAAAAAAAAAAAAATAAATGATAGGCTTTATGGAGAAAAGAGTTGCATTTTTTTTTTCATTTCTTTTACTCCTGGTTTGTTTATTTTTAAAAATGAACTCTTACATAATTATACACTAATGGAATAGACTGTAGACTGTAATAGTTTTAGTTCAGAGCCTAGTCATTAGGGACAGAGAGTCCTGAATTTAAGTCCCAGATCTGCTATTTATAGACCTTAGGAGCTGAAAACTTTGTGTATGAATCTGGATTACAGAAAACAGTAAAGTAAGATTTCACTAGTTTTTTTTCTCCACTGTTATGAGAAGTTATCACTAAATTGAAATGGTAGAAAAAAATTTCCCCAACACAGAGAGAATACAGAAAGGCAGTCTGTGATTATTTCACTTAAAATCAATGCCCTCAAGTTTAACCACTGCAACATGTTAAAATTGTGCAGGTTTAACTTTGCCCCTACAAAACCTTCACGTAATATATAAATAAGGAGAAAACTGCTCAAGTCTGAAGTCATAAAAATAAAATGAAGGTAAGTTTTAAGTTCCAAAAATTAGCACACTAAGCTTGTTTTTAACCATTTAAAAAAGTATGTAACAATGAGTACCTCAATGTGTGATTGAAGTAGTGGTGGTGGTGGTGGTGGTGGTGGTGGTGGTATGTGGAGATGTGATTGGTTAGTTGGTCTGCTTTGTAAGTAATCAGAAAAATAAGTAATTTGGGTCAACATCGGTTTGTTAAATTTTATTCACCTTTGTCTCAGCTGGAAGTACAACATCTAAGCTCAGATTTCCTTACAATGAGGGCCTCTGTCCCAGAAAGAGTCATCTTAACATAGCATTTTATCAAATTGCCCGCTGTACAGAGAATGTGGTCTTCTAGGCCACTTCAGTTGGCACCATGGGGGCTCCAGAAGCTTGGCATCAACTGCTTCACATGTGTACTCACGTGCACGTGCAGTGGTATGCAGTTCAAAAGATGCCCTCATAAAGCATCTCCCACTGCTGCGGCAGTTCTTGCACATAATCTTTCTTTCCTAACCATGGTCTGATCTATTTTCCCTTAATTCAAATCCCTTATACAGCAGTATGAAGCCCCACTGGCACAAAAGTCCATCTGATATAATGGACTTAAAACCATAAGTCATGTAGTTATGTTGTAGAACTTCTTGGGTTTCCTCATTGTGAAAGATATTTATGAATCTAAAAGAGAGTCAGGGTTGTATAATCCCCAAGAATGAAGCAGGTTAAAGGTAGGTATCTGTAGCTTGTAAGTAGAGCATGAACCCAAATAAGAGACTGAAAATTATGAGTTCATAATGCTGCATACACTTTATGCATATGCTTTATTTTTATGGGAATTCTTTCTCATAGTTGGCCTTCAGTATCTGTACATAAGACCAAGTTAATGACAATTGACCTATTTAGTGCATATGATACCCAAGAAGCTGTTTTCATCTATATAGAGAAAAAAAAAGATTTTGAAAGAATGTCATAATTGTACATTTAATTTTTTAAATGTTAAAGAAGGCCCTCTTAAGACTTTAATATCTCAGGTAGAGATGAGTGGCTGGACCTCATTGAATAGCATTATTGTTCAGCTATAATACGGTGATATTTACCAGTGACCAGGGCCTGATGATTGATTCCTAAACTCAAATCATCCAGTACAGGGGACACAGTGCCTCTTGTTCAGCTTGGGCCCTTTATCTGCTGAGGTTTAGGAAACACTTATGGATTCTGGTCAGAATTGTCCAGGAACACTTATTGGATTCTGATCAGTATTGAACCCAAGATAGCAAGCTTTTCCCAGGTTAGTGCCTGTAACAATATTAGCATATCCTTTTCCTTTTAACATTGCAAATGGGACAAATGCTACAATTTTTTTTAGTGACTAAAATAAGGCCAGGTGCTAAAGGAAGGGCCTGTGAGGGACAGTGCCACAATAGCCACCACACAGGCATGTCCTGTGATCCTCATTCCTCATCTGCAAGAAGTGGTGATGATTAAATAGATCAACTGAGCACCAGCCCACGTTAGAGTCCTGGGCCTTGACTTTCCTTGCTGTGTGGCCATGAACACCTTCTTTGTCTCATCATACCTTCCTTAGGAAACTGAATTTCTACACATGCAGCAGTTAAAACATGGCTTCAGGACATGTTAGCATTCAATAAAACTTGGCTATTATTGCTCTTGCTATACATGCTGGAATTGAAGTAGGTGGTATCTATTACTGTCTTCAATACATTTTAATACAGATGTCAAGTTATACTTTAAAACTCAACTTCTTAGAATTATTATTTCTTTCCTTTAAGTCTTTCTTTGAGAAAATTAACACTGGTTATTACACTGCATGGTGTTATTTTGACAGCAGTTATTCAGATAACCAGATACAGGCATGCAAAATTGATCAAACAATATAAGCACTGTTCTACCAATGAACTAATATAAATTAGCAGTACAATAATCTTAGCTATCTTGTGAATATACATGAATAGCAGTTTTCCCTTCCTTCTTTACTCCTCTCCCTCATCCCAGTTGTTTTTTCTTCTTTTGAGCAGTTTTTTTACAGTAACCCTTTCCCTTTCCCTTTTACAATATCCATTGTATCTTTTGTATCTTATTTACTCTTATACTAGGGAGACAATATGATGTTTACACGTTAGTATTTATTTGAGTTATGAATATGGTCTATAATTGCATCCACTTACTGATAAAAGTCTTGAGTTTATCTTTCTTTATAGCTGAGTAGTACTCCATTGTGTACCAAATACCACATCATTTTTATCCACTCCTTGGATAATGGGCATTTGAGTTGTTTCCAAGACTTACCTATTACAAATTTGGCTGCTACAAGCATGGGTGCACATATATCACTGTGGATGATGTTTTCAGTTCTTCTGGAAAAAATACCTGGGAAAGGAATAGCTGGCTCTAGGCCTAGTCTTGTGAGAAATCTCCACTCTGATTTCCATGGTGGCTGCAGCAGTCTACACTCCCACCAACAGTGGAAAGGGCTCCTTTTTTCCCACAGCCCCTCAAGCATTTGTTACTGATGGATTTGTGGATGATAGCCATTCTTTTTGGGGTGAGATGGAATCTAAGTGTTGTTTTCATTTGCATTTCTTCCCTTCAAGTGTAAGGTTCACTAACATTTCAAATGCAACTCCCCTCTTATTTTTACAAAGAGAAAAAACATAATTTTCAGAGGGCTCTGGTCTTTCTATGATTACATAAAACTAACGCAAGTAAAAAAAACCTAGTATTTAAAAATATTGGCTTAATTATGAAATTTGATAAGCTTTATACGTAATTTAATAATTGTTTTAATAATTTAAGCAATAGCAATTTGTATTTATTCCCTTTAACTACAGTTGTTAAATCAATTAAGTGAATGTTTTAACATTAATAATTTAGCAATGGAGCACTCTGCTTCCTTTGGCATTTCTGGCATCCTTCCTTCTCCCTGAGCTCAATTTTCCTATCAGTCCCCTTCAGATTCTTCCTTGGGCCTCTGTTTCTCTGCTTTTTTCTTGAGGCTTGCTGCTCTTTAGGGCTTTTATCCTTGCCACAACTCACTTTTCTGTACAACTAAACTCTTCTGCTCCTCATCAGAAAATGCCACAAACTCGCAGCCAACTGACCCTAGATGACGTTGAAACTCAATGTGTCCCAATTCTCTCATATTAAACTATCGCTTTGGCCTAAATTTACACCTTCCTTTGAGGACATCGCTCATTGCCATCAGAAGTGGTTACCTGCTCAGCCTGGGCCTCTTCTTTCTCACTCACACACAACATCCAATTGATGGATGTATTACGCCAATTTTACTTCTGAGGCTCTTGAAGTCTGTCTTTCTTCTCTTTCTGTTGTTCCACAGTTTTCATTCACTTGCTTAAACTGTTATGAAATTTTCTGATTTATTGTTACATTTGATTTTTTTCAATCAAATTCATTATCAAAATTATCTTTCTAGCAAAGAGTGGCCAGCCATTCTGCCATTCTGCCTAAAACATTTCATCTGTCTCCAGCGGCTCAGGCACATCCCTGCCCATAACAAGCTGCAGTTTGCCTTCCTGCAGAGACTTTTGATTAGTTTTCTATATCATGTTTTCCTAGAGTCTACACTGGAGATTTTTTGGTATAACAAAACTAAGATGGCACATTTCCCTTCACAATACGTGTTTTTCTTAAATGTTGTTTATTTTACATGGAATAAACCTCTACAAGACCTGCCTTCCTTCTGTGCCCTTTCTTACAATAGTGATAATGTTTTATTCTTGAAAAATTCAAGAGTTGTGCACCATCATAAAAATAAAAGTGATAACTGTGTAGGGTAATGCATGTGCTAGTACCATGCCACTAGAAAGACAGACACAGACATTGCGTTACATTATATTACACTGTCACTTAAAGTAAGTAAAGAAAAAAAATTTCAAAAAATGAATCCTGATATTTTAAGAGCCCTGTGAGATATTTATCCAACCTTCTATGAAGCATCTATGTAGCAGAATATATTACTTATTATTTAACTTACAATAAATTAACTTAAAAAATACTTGTGACTTGGTTTCCACAAGTAAAAAAGGAAAGCAATGCTAATGTAAGTCTTACATGTGGTTGTTTTAAAATGAACACATGTAGGGCTGGGGAGGTAGCTCAGCGGTATATGCACAGCACAACCCTATACCAAATAAATAAATAAATAAAATTAAAATGAACCTACGTAAACTTCCCAGCACACAGAAGCTCACACTGTTGGCTGCCACCTTTCAAATGATTCCTCTGTACCGTCAGCACATTGTGAAGCAGTGTCTTGCAATTCCTTCCTGATTTGGCTGCGGGTGATGCGGACTTCCAATGTTTTTGCATTGGTGTCTGTGTGACAGCCATGAAATTACTTAGGATGAATCATTGTGAATGTTCACACATTTGTTGTTGCTAGAATCAGAATTCATTTATTTATTTAAAATCAAATGCATAAAAATAGGTTATAATAATTAGGAGCTTAGTTCTTCATTCTGTTAATTAAATAAAGAGAGTTACCAATAAATTTTACCATTGCACAAGAGAAATTGTGAAACATACAGAAATCATCTACATTTCTTAGAAAAATTATTTATTTCTCAACGTTACAAGCTCAGAATTTATTAGGCTATTCTCATGTGAGAGGGTTTGTAAATTATGGAGTGATATTAAAAAATTTAAGCATGTTAGTTGACTTTTTCAAGAAGACAGAATTACAAGAAAGAAAAATGTGACAGTTGTAACAAAATTAAAAGATAACACGTCTGTGATTAATATTAATGTATTATCTTATATCAATATTAATAAAGTAAGATCACATGCAATAAACATTCTACTTATTCTTATTGAAAAATTAGTTGACCCATAAGAATTTTGAATTAGAAGAGCACAAATCCATTAATACTTTAAAGATCAGATAATTCTTCCTTTAGAACTGAGCATGCTAGAGAGATGGGGGTCAGAAGGGAAACACTGATCTTATGTTGCAGAGAAAAGAGCCACAATTTTATATGTGACATAAAGCACTACATTTCCTCCCTTATTGTCCCTAATTAAAGGGATTAAAACCACAAAATAAGAGTATCTAATTAATGAACAGAATAAGATAAATTTAGATAGTGGGGAGACATCAGGGAAGGAAAAAGAGAGAAAGACAGCAGAGAGAGAACCAGAAGAGATACATAGATAGACAGACAGACAGACAGACAGACAGACAGACAGACAGACAGACAAACTAGTACATTGATAGATAACAAATAAATATTTTTTTTCTTCAGAACAATTTTTAATCCAAGTTTAAATCCTAATTCTTTGGTCAGTCCCATCACATTAGATTCTGAAGTCCAGGAGGGCAGATGTAGTCTACTTTTGGTGTCACTGCTATATTTTCAATGTCTAGGATATAAAATAGTAGTGATTGATTAATATTCCTTCATACATGAAAAGTTCATGAATGGAAACAAAGATTTTGCATGTCTGAGAAGAGCAACCGTCACTCCTTAGCATTCACGGGGGTGATGGACCTCAGCTTCAATCCTTGTCTGCTTCTTCAGAGGAGTCTTCATGCAGGAACTGGGAAGTTCATCCTCAAACCGTAATATGGGAAGTCTTAAAAAAAATCCTAACGTGCGTCCTTTGTTTCTCTAAGTTATAACTTTTAAGTAAGGACAAAAGTTCATTGAGTCCTATTAATTTGGTAACCTTGACAAAAATCAGAGATATTTTAGGAGCTTAAAAAGCTAGGCTGACCCACCTTTAGACACTGCGTATAATTGAAGACAATTTCAGCTTCCATTAAGAGCTTTGTTATGTACAGGCTCTGTCAAAAAACTGAGATAAGCCTTATAGCACCGTGTGAGAGCAGCAATCACATGCATTCGCTTCAGCTTGAATCCTGAGGTGGAGGGTGTGGAGGGTTTGACAGCATGTGTTTTAGTGATTGTCAGGCCTTATGGAAGACCTGATCTTCTTTTCCCTACTTTTTATTACTGAAGGTCACTTCCCATTTTCAGTGTTCATGTTACTAGCAGTCACATGGGGATTAACTATATTGTTCTGATAAAGGTTTTCTTACAGCTCTAATAGATTTGAAAGGCACATAAATTTTAATTTAATGTAAAAATTTCTAAAAAAAACCTGGTTTCTTATATTTCATGTGCTAAATCTGGCAAATGAAATATAGATGAAAACTGAAAAGCCCGTATAACTGTTTAAACATTTAGTTTAAGAATGTAAACACTTTTATTTGCAATTGTCATAAGTGACATGTTTGTACAGTATCATTTCTATAATATGTTTATTTTTTCTGAGTACTTAGGATTTTTTAAAAATTATTAATATCATAAAGCCCTGCTTTGGCAGAGCACAGTAGCCTGGGTTGGATCCCCAGCAAGCCATGCCGGCCCCTGGGGCGCTGAGACAGCGATTGAGCCTGGGCATTGTGGCGTACCTGTAATACCAGCATTTGGGAAGCTGAAAACAGGAGAATCACTGCGAGCCCGATCTATGTAATGAGACCCTGTAGACTGTGCAGACCCTGTAGACCACGCAGACCTCATAAACCCTGTACCAAATACATTAAAAAGAAATTATTAACATCATGATACCTTAGATGTTAACTGCTTATCAAATATAGATGCAGCAAATAGAGATTTCCTCTGCACAGTCAGAGTGCTGAGGCTTCTTTTAAGTCTCTATTAAGATATTGCAATTAGTTTCTGAGATTTGAGCTTTTCAATTAATATTTCATCAATTCTGGCAGAGATGTGAAAATCACCTCATAAGAGTTGTGCTGCTCTTCAAACCTATGAGACACAAGTGTGGCCAGACAAGCGTGTCTTTCCCCCAGATAAACTTAGTCCATCTTATTTAAAGTAAAGGGGTGTGTGTGTGTGTGTGTGTGTGTGTGTGTGTGCAGACTGGTGCTCACTTAGGCATCTAGTGTTTTCATTCCTCTCATACTTATTTCTATTAACTAACACACAGGCTGTCTGTTTTCTTCCCAAAGTTGGTCTTTGTACAGAAATGAAAAGTCCTATTTGCCCTTTCATTTCTCTGTGGCTGCGCTCATTAGTGATCAACTTGAACTTTGCTGAGATCTGAGGACAGAACTTCAGAACTCAGGCCTACTTTAAACCTTGGGAAATTTATGAAGGTAATGAGTGACCCCACAGAGCTACTCAGTAGAGACACAAGATCCCTTAAGGTGAAATTGATAACTCCGTGTGTGGACAGAGATGTAAGCTTGTTCTTGTTTGTTTTGTTGTAGATTACCTACTTTTTAAATCATGTAAACTATTTTAAACCATATAAAAATGCTGATTTTTTACTCTCTATATAATGTAATTAATTTCTTTTGGTTCCACCTTTCTACAGTGTCTCAATGTTCTAACTTTCAAGGCAGAAATTCAAGGCAGGTAGAGGCTGTGATAGATAAAGCTTTAATGCACATAATAATAATACCACATATAGATTTTTAAATTTATTACTTCTACAAATACACAAAGAAAAGTCCCCTTTAATGAACCATTGACTGCTATCAGTAGGGCATGGTGGTGTGCTCCCATAATTACAGCTCTCAGATGGACAACTGAGGCAGGAGGAGTGTCTGGAGTTTGAGGTCAGCCTGGGCTACATAGTGAGTTCAAGGACAACTTGGACAACTTGAACTACAAAACAAAACCCTGCCTGAAAAACAAAACAAAACAAAAACCTTAACAGTTAATTAATATGATATAAACCTTAATGCATGTATATATTTCTTGTGTTCAAGATAGGAATCTTAGAAAGTGACAGCGTCCTTTGTGGGCCTCCACCGTTAGTGGATTTACCTGCAACGAGTGTAGAGGTAAATGTGCTGGTAGGAGGTGGGACTGGCTGCAGCTGGGCTGCTGGCCTTTGACCCGGAAGGGCATCTGCCCACCACATATGCTCCCTCTGGTCTCTGCTTCCGTGCTGCCCGGGCATGAGCAGCTTCCTCACCGGAAGACCTTCACCACGCCACTTCTGCCCGCAGCCTGCTGACCCTGTGCTGAGACTTTACCACGAGCCAAAGTAAGCCTCTCCTCCTTTACCTGTGATCTATGGAGTGGCAGCTTGGTGGCAGCAAAATAACTAAGGTGACTCATAAACTTAATTCTCAGTGGTATGCAAAAGTACAGTGCTGAAGGATTTTGAACCTGGATCGCCAACACCCTTCATGTTCCCCAAGATGAGAAATAGTTTAGGTTTTCTTTTTTTTTTTTCTATCAGCTGAAAATATAAAATGATAATTAAAACGTGTCAGAGAAATCCTTTTGTCTTATCTGAATGATCATATTTCCATTTCACTGGTCACAAGCCCATTTTTTTGGTAGTACTGGAATTGAACACAGGGCCTTTGCACTGAGTTATTGTGGGAGGCTCAATAACTCCAGGCCTCCAATCCTATTGCAAGTGGGTTTCCGGGTTCCTCTTCCCCTACCTCTGCTGAGCTAAGCTCCTAATTCTTCTTACCCCACCTATTTCCCATAAGTCTCCTGCTATGCCCCGGAGGTGGGACTTCCTGTCATAGCCCAGTTGCCTAGTTACTGGTGCCTTTTACCCATCGACGTCATTTCCCTATGCCTCCACTATACATACCCAGAGTTTCCTTTGAATAAAAGAGACTTGATCAGAGTCCTGTCCTGTCTCCATTTCTCACGTATCCTGTCCTTTGTCCCCTCCTCAATACCCCGCTCCTCTCCCAGGTGACCTTCGTTGACTGACCCGCGGGTCAGGACAAGTTATATCTGCGGCACATTTTAAAAATGTATTGATTTTGAAACAGGGTCTCTTTAAGTCACTTAAGTTACAGAGCCTGGGCTAGAAAGTGTGTCCCTCCTGACTCAGCCTCCCAAAGTGCTAGACTTACAAGAAAGCAAACTCGCCTGGTTTGGCTGTCTTCTTGACCTCTTTTTGTAAACACTTTCCATACTCAGTCCTAGAAAGCATCATTCTGGAGGTGGACGCCATTTCGATATCATTTGGCTTTTAGTTTGCATAATCTTTTTTTTCCCCCTCACTGTAGAAAGATATACATTTAAATTTAGTAGGAAAGAAAGAACATCTTCACTTTCTACTATGCATAAATTAACATAAGTAATTTATTTTAATGGGACTTCAGAAAGAAGAGAAGCTCTTCTTTCAAAGCTTTAAAATGTGATTAGAATCTGTAAAATCCATTTCATGTAATTTACCGTGAAAGAGAAGTGACAGTGTAATAGGCGCACACCCCAACTTTTTTGTTTTGTTTTGCTTATTATAATGAAGACATTTAGATCATCTCATCCTAAAGTAATTTTACCTTCTTTTAGCTTTCCACTTGTCAATTTGTTTATATCTTTCCTTATTCACTATAAGTTGCTCATGAGAATAAATTCTGTTTTGAATGAAAATAAATTTACTTTTATAACAGTTAGACTTAAAATGGAATTTGATAAACCCAAATACCATCTTAATACTTAGGGTTTTGTCGTGTTTTCAACTACAGGTTTTATTCAGATTCCTCTAATTGCTAAGCTTTAGGAATTCATCCAGTTGCTGAAGACACCCTGATGTACACAGCAAAGGAAAAGGCGGAGTAGGTGGAGTTGAATGAATCTTTAAAGAGATCTGGGTTAGGGAGATGGCTCAGCAGCATAAGTTCCTGCCTGGTAAGCACAAGGTCCTGGTTCCAATCCCCAGTACTGCAAAAATAAATAAAAAAATTCCATGAAGACTATTATTTCTCTAAGACATGAGATAAAGAATCAAGGTTTTTAATGAAGCACATTAGATATTAGATTGTTTCATTCATAGCAATTTCCTTTATTAATAAAATATTTTTAACATAAAATTCACATATAAAGTTGACCATACTAAATTACTTAATTCATTGATTTGTATAATAGGCCAAATAGTGCACTCATTACCACTATTTAATCTTAGAATATTTTATTTCCCTGGAAAAAATAACCCATATCCATTAGAAGTCGCTCTTCCCTCCTCCTTTCCCTCGTTCTGATTACAGCACCATACCTTGGGTTTCTTTGGATTTGCCTTTTCTGAACACTTAATAGAAATGGGATGGTACAGTATGTGATGATTTCTGATAGGTTTCTTTCCTTTGTCAAAATATTTTGTGATTCATCCATGTTGTGGCCTGTATCAGTGCTTCATTCCTTTTGCATGTGTTAGTAATATCCCATTATAAGGATCAGCCATATTTATCTTCGCCAATTTGTCAGTGGTGAGAATTTTGACTATTTTCACTTTTTTTCCATATCAGGCATTAAATTCATAACCTTGCGCTTGCCAGGCAGGCACTGTGTTGCTGAGCTATATCCCCACTCCTATTTTCATTCTTAAAACAACAAAATTATGAAAATTGATGTGCAAATAAATGTAACATGTTTTATTATTTTTGGTTATACACTTAAAATAAAAGTTCTGGAACATGATAACTTTAATATGTAACACTGTAAGCAACTCTAATATTAATTTGTGAAATGATTATTTTTTAACTAACACTTTTTATTGTGATATATTAATTTCAATCATTCTGGGGGCGACATCGTATCTCATGAAGGTTTTGATTTATATTTACCTGACAAATAATGAAGCCAAACACCTTTTTGTAAGAGAATTAAATGGCACTGGGGAGATAGCTTGGCAGTCTAAGTGCCAGCCTGGCAGCTCAAGTTCGATCCCTTGCACCATATGCCGTACTGGTCCTGGAATGCTCACACCTGTAATCCCAGTGCTGAGAAGGCTGAGACAGGAGGATCAGTACTATTCCCAGCTACACAGTGAGACCCTGTACCATATAAATAAAAAATAAATAAATAAAAGATTGTAAAAACTAAGAGAATAAAAAATAATTTTAAAAATAAGAAATAGTACAGAAGTTCACTAAACAGGATCTTTTACGTGGTTTTATTTTCTCCTTGAGAAAAATATATATTCAAATCTTTTGTCCATTTTTAACTTGGGCTTTTCACTTTTGAATTTTAAGAGTCTTCGTTTTCTCCACATATAATTTCCTTATGAAATATAATTCACAGTTATAGTTTCCTATTGTGTCTGTTGATTTTTCACTTTTTTGATGTGTCCTGTGAAACACAAAAAAAAAAAACTTGATTTTTTTTCTTTCAAATCTGCCATATCTAAGAAACCTTACTAACAGATATTAAAAGTGACCTTTCTTTTGGGTGGGGGTTCTTAGAGTGTCCCACTATATGATTTTGCAGTTCAGGCTGACCTTGAACTCACTATGTAGCCCAGACTGTCCTCAAACTCATGCCAGTCCTCCTACCTCAGCCTCCCTGGCACTTGGATTATAAGCATGCACCACCATGCCTAGCTCTTAAATGTTATTTTTATGTTCTCTCTTCTTAAAGTTTTTTTTTAATAAATTTAGCTTCTTATTTCGAGTTTGATCCTTTCTGTGATCATGTTTACCAGTGATGAGAGGCAAGGGTCCAAATTTATTCTTGGCATGTGGAAATCCACCTAAGCCAACACAATTATGGAAGACCATTTTTCCCCATTAAGTTTTCTTGGAATTCAGATCTAAGAACAAATGATGATAAAAGTCGAGCCAAATTTCTGTACCTTCAGACAGTCCTGTTGAGCTATTTTTCTATCTGTATTTAGGATACCATATATATTGAATACTGTAGTTCTGCAGTAAATTTTGAAATCATAAAATATGAGGCTTCCAATCTAATCTGCTTTTTAAATATTAGTTTTGCCAGTTTGGCAGCAGTGCAGTGTCATACATCTTAAGACCAGCTTGTCAAGTTCTTAAAACCAAGACTTGCTTGGCTTTTCATAGGGATTGCATTGAATCTGCATCAAATTAGAATATATCACCATCTCTGAATACTGCAATTTAAGAAGGTCGGTCTCTTTTCATTTATTTGAGATTTTAAAAAAGTGATTCATAGATTTTCTATGTGCACGGCATAATCTTATATTGAATTTTTTGAAGTACTCTGTCTTCATAGATTTTTTTTTTCCTCCTGGAAAACCATCTATTTTTATTCAAAATAGACCTCCCATGCTTGTAGCCAACAATAAAGACCTTAACATATCCAAAGACATAGAAATCCCAAAAATGAGCTATCACATGACACAAGAGTGAAACTGGAAACCAACTGCAGAGACATACTTAAGAGTACAATAACCTTTTTTGATATGAGCTTTCCTCTTTGAACTGTCACCATTTCTAAGATGAAATATCGTCATGCACTATTTAAATAAAATCACAATTGCCACCATTTTAATGTGCTTTCTCTTTTATTTCTCCCAGCATGTCTGGGAATTACTCTGTTACTGCTGCTTAACTGGTGAAGAAATCCTAGTTTAACATCACAGTATAGTACTAAACGCCAAATTTAATTGTGCCAAAATTCATGGGGTTAGCCATTTGGTCCTATGATTCTTAAAAAGAGTGACATGTTTGAATGTAGATTGAGTATTAGTCTGCTGTTTTTGCTATTTGTTCATTTGTTTTAGAAAGACTACATAATAGCCAGTTTGAAATAAAGGAGCAAACACAGAGTACTAGAGTTTGGCTATTTAAATAAATCCTAATTTTCACTTCAAAGTTGCTAGACCTGCACTTTGGTTCTTTTTTATGGTGTAAAATAGAGGTAATAATTGATACATATGAACCATAGAAAGTCTTGTTGTAAAAGAAAAATAAGATATTCATGAAGAAGATTGTTTAGAAAATTAAATCCATGGAGTATTTATTTCATTGGGCAAGAGACATTGCATATTCAAAAGGCAATGCTTTCAAATGGAAGCTATTTTATTTTACTGAGGTTTGACATTAGCTTTTTATCTGTTTCAGCTGAATTCTAATTTGCCGTATTAGTTTGCACAAGGCTTATTTGAGTACTATCTGGAATTTACACTTAGCCTATGAAAAGAGATACCAATACCCTAGTAATATAATTAATTTGTGGCTTTACAAATCTAAAAGAAACTCACTTGTGCTTCATGTTGTATACCTAGATAACTTGACAAACATTTGATTCACTATTAGTAATCTGCTTTAGAAGTTAAAATAAGCTAAACTGTCATACTAAAGTGGAACACCCCCATACATGCAAAAGAAACCATTATTTCTATTACGAATTATTCTAAAATAATCACAAATATTGGCCACATGCATATGATTTTTCCTTTGTAAACATTATTTTCTTGATTATTACAATTATCAATAGCTTAAAAATAAAAAGTGTTATACTCCAAGTTTAAAATTCAGAAATGTACACTTACTTTAAAAACAATTGTAAGATTCATAACCTACATTCTAATCTATGTTCATAAGAAATCTTTGAACTTCTATAGTATAGAATTGCTACACCTACTTTATTCCTTTGTACCACTTTATTTCATCTCTTAATATGTATTTATATAAATTCCTGATAATATTGTATGAATTAATATGAAAAACTGTACAACTTTTTCAAGCAGGATGAAAATAGATTACCTGTATCTAACCCAAAAATTTGAAAACAATGGAAAAAGGAATAAAAGAAAACTAATTAAAATAATAATAGAAGTCATTAAAAAATAAAAAGAAAGTTCACAATATATTATTAAAAATAATAATTGCTTTTGAAAAATGTCTCATTAATAGGAAGAAATCCCCAAGATTTATCAGAGAAATAACAAATATTCCTATTCATTGAAAAGACAAGCATTCAATAGTAAATATAAGTAAATATGTATTTGAAAATTTATTAGTTGTATTTATATAGCAACCAAAATTAATGAACAAAATCTATCAAATGGTGACATCCAAGCTGAGTGTTTGGCTACTGCTGCAGGCAGAAAAAGCCAGGTGAGATTTCCTAAGAGCTGCACGGCTTCAATCTTCACGTGTATTTTAAGTTCTAATTTTTTAAAAATAAAAAGGAAGTTTGTGAAGCCAACACAACTTAAATAACTAATACAAGATGAGGCCAATACAAACTAGTTTTATTAAAAAAGAAAATCTTATTAGTTTCCAAATTTAAAAAAGTACCATCCACCAGTTTACTTTAAAAAATTACAGCCTTCTCTATTCTCATTTTATGATTTGAATTTAATTTAGTGGCAGATGCATGTTGCATGACAGATTGCTTGGAAGTGACTAATGACACCCTTTCTGTTGTGTGGCGCTTGAGTGCTGGAAACTGCTGAAGAAAGCACTTTCTGTTGCTAGATTTACCAGTTAAATACACTTTAGTACAATAAAGGTCACTATCTTTTCAACCAAAGCAAATGACATAAAGCATTTTTCAATCTTTAATATTTTGAAATTTTATTTTTCCAACTTTATAATCTAATATCTCTGTTTCAAGGGGTGTCTATAGTATACTCATGGGTGTGCATGGAAGACTTATTAAGTAGAGCAAGAAGGACTGTTTGGATTTAGTTGACAAAGCAAAACAGTATTATCTACCCAAAAAATTAGATACAAGTAATTACGACTTTGTTCAAATAAGTGTCATAATACAAAGAGATTACTAAGTAATTTTAAAGGAAAAATAAAATAAAATACAAAAAGACTTTATACTAAAGCTTTTAAAAGCTTTGAATACAAACCTGGCATATAAACCAGAAATTCTTCCAAACAAATCATACTTGAGTCATAAAATCCACACAGTGAGAAAAAGGATTCCAATGGGGGAAAAAATAAAGAAAATGATTGGTGAATTGCATCAAAATAAATCAACACACTCATATTTGAAACCATTAAATTACTAAATGAGTACAAATCTACCCATTTATGGACTAATTGAATAAGAACCATCATATTCCTCAAATTTTAATGAATACCTTGTCAGTGTTGTCTTGGAGTATTTGTACTGTAACAAAATACCACAGGCTCAGTAATTTATAAACAACAGAAATTTATTGATCACAGCCCTAGAAGCTGGAAGTCCAACGTCAAAGGCCCACAGATTCCTTGTCTGGTGAGAGCCCCAGCTCTACTTCCAGCATGGCACCTTCAACTCTGAAAGAGAACAACATGTCCTCAAAGACAGAAAAGGGCAGATGCCCCAGACGCCACATGCAGCCTGTCTATGGGACCTTTCATCCCCTCCCCGAGAGGGGGAACCCACATGGCCTATCACTACGTAAG
Source organism: Octodon degus (assembly GCF_000260255.1). Taxonomy (NCBI): domain Eukaryota; kingdom Metazoa; phylum Chordata; class Mammalia; order Rodentia; family Octodontidae; genus Octodon; species Octodon degus. The sequence continues at coordinate 4,799,655 of NW_004524697.1, read as the reverse complement.
ACCTCCCTTCTTTTTACCATTGCATTGGAAAAGTTTGAACTCCTGAATTTCTAGAGAGGTCGTGTTCCACCCCGGCAGGAAGGCGATGTCTAAAGAGCTGCTCTCCTGCTGCTCCTTGCCCCTCCCCCCAGCAACTGCCAAAGGGTGGAAGAGGTGGAAGAACTTTCCCGACTCATCAGGTAGCACACACTGCCTGTTGCTCAGTAACATGTAATGATCTCCAGAGTCGCGCATTACAAAGTCTCAGAGGAAGTAAAATGTGCTTGCTTTGACAACTGAGATCAGACTGAGAAGCCACACTGAAGGGAAAAGCTAAGATAATATTAGTCAACAAATACTTTTGTACTACTATTTTTATTTTTTTCTAGAACCAGGGATTGAACTCAGGCCCTTGTGCTTGCCAGACAAGCACTTATTCTGCTGAGCTATCTCCCTGGCTCCTTGTAATACAATTTTAGAAAAAATATTTTTAAAATTCCTCTTTCAACATGGAATTGCGATGCACATTCATTACACTTCAGGGACCAATGAAGTACTAAAAATATGTAAATTTTTAAATTATTGATTTAGTTTGGAGAAGAGCTCAAACTACCTTAATAAATGTGTATAGCATTTAAAGAAAAGAAAAAAAAATATTGCTCTGCTTGAAAGTTTTCTGAACGAAGAAAACATATCTGTATTATGAAGAGGTTTATGTACAACATTTGAATTTCCAGCTCTTGCAGGTATGAAATATTGTGCTGAGTCTGGTCTTGGTTCAGGGGTCAGGTTATGTGGCGTTCTTTCTGTTTGGTTTACTGACATTTTAGCCTTTGATAAGGGAGCAAGTTTTCTCCACCTCTGTTGTCTACATGCCCAATGGAAGTGATTGAAAGTGATCTCTGCTGAGGTAGCAATGATAGCTTCATGGGAGAAAGTGGAAAAACACGTAGTTATGGGAGAAGAGAAGTTGAGAAATTGAGAACCAGGTGAGCACTGGGACCTGGGAGACACCATCTCACTCTTCATCTGCCCCAGGCAGTAGAAGATTAGACAGAAAAGACAATGGGACAACTCTGAAAAGCAGATTATTAACCTGAGTGTCATTTTCAGGAAATGACACCAGTGTCATTAAAAACAGACTGAATGATGAAATTTGGGAGCCCATTTAATAATTTCATTGCATCTTAATGGAGTATTTGTACTATATAAAGATTTCTATATAAAATACCAAAATATTCTAGGGATAGAAATAGTATACATTATCGCCAAAGCGTTTCCCCATGATGGTAAATCACTAGCAATCCCGTTACACTAAGTGACATATGATAGTGAGCACTTGATTGACTGGCTTTAATTAACTGCTTCTATAAGGTGCTTGTTTTTTCTCTCTAATAATGTCCTTAATTACTTGTGCTGTCATTTAATGATAATTTGTTCAGGCCCTTTCTGAGAACTCAAACACTAGTGGGGATTTTTATTTTAAATTATATTCCATTTGAATTCTCTCTGAGTTTTAATTCAGTTAGTCAAACTGTAGATAGAAAAAAAATTGATAAGTGGCACATATGTTATATTCTCTGTACATTACTAAGGAAATCACATGTGAAAGATCAGTGAAACATTGTGTTGAAAAGATCAGGGTGATTGACTGTTCCTGGTTAATGATACTTAAATACCACAACAGGCAGTTTTTTTTTTAATTCATTTATTTATTTATTTTGTATTTTAGGAAAGAGTCTACAGGGTGTTCAGGGTCTCACTACTAGATCAGATTCATAGTGATCTGCTTGTTTTCAGCCTCCCAAGAGCTGGGATTACAGGCGCGCAGCACTGTGCCCAAACTCAATTACCCTCTCAGCACGTCCTGGGGGCCCAGGGATCAAACCCCCATTGATTTTTATTTCTACAAATCCTCTTAAATTTTATGAATTTCTCTTTGCTAGACCTTATAATAATCCTACATTTAGAGTATATTTATTTTATTATTGTTTCTCTTGATTTGTAATTTCAAATATGTTAACAAAACTAACTTATAATTATAAAAATTATTTTATTCACATAGGGTAATATACAAGACATGGAATAGATTTGTCATGATACCTGTTTCTGATCTTTAAAAAAATGGACAGTATATTAAATTACCAGGAATTCTTCCATTTATTTCTCTTTTGATGACTTGAAAAGGAAAAAGCTTCATCTCTTAATCTCTTCTAAGTATACTAGCCCCCTCCTGACAAACACCTGGTGATACTGACCAATTCAGCGTCCTCACACTGTGTTGAAATGACATCAGCATGAGGTAACTGGTCTGTGTAGGCCCCTTGTCTGCCTCAAGGAAATATATCTAATAAGACATTTACATTCAGACAGTCTTATTTATATTTGAAATGTATTCATTTCATAAAAAAGATTAGCAATACTTTCTCCTTTTCAATGGTTTCAATCTATATTATCAGGATTGTTGATACTGCAAAGCATCTGAAAATATTTGAATCAACCACAAAGAATATCATACAAGCAAGGTTTGATTGTCTTTCTAAAAAGTATGCTTTTATGAGTGCATTAATAATCAGCATATGTCTGATGAGGCCATAACCCATATGCCTCATATAAATGTTAATTCCTTAAGTTTGTATATTGTTAGGTTTTTTACAGTAGATGCATCACAGACAAACACTTTGTAGCTTTTTGAAACACCTCCAGAATTTTGTGTTCACAGAGATTCATAGTTAATGTAATCTAAGATTTAAAAGAAAAATATTTAAAGTTAAGTAGAAGAGTTATAGACTTTTAATCTTTTGTGTATTTTTGTTTGTGATCTTAATCAATTCATTAACATAAGTTACTATTATGTTAAATATCATGTGATATTATATGACTTTTTTTTTTTTTTTTTTTTGTGGAACCTGGGATTGAACTCAGGCCCTTGCCCTTGCCAGAGAAGCACTTATTCCACTGAGCTAGCTCCCCGTCCCTATTATATGACTTTCTATAAAATCCTAACTTGCTAGTGTTAATACAAAACGATTTGGTCAGGGCCGGGGAGATGGCTCATTAGAACAAGTGCATCCCTGGCAAGTGCAAGGGCCTGAGTTCAATCCCCAGTTCTGAAAAAAAAAAAAAAAGTACAAAATAATTTGCTCTTGAGTATATTATTTGTTGAGATAAATGCATTAAGAACATTTAACAATTTTAGATTTTTCTCCCAAGTAAAGTACATCCTGAGTTTTAATACTTTTGACAGAGGAGATGATCATCTAAGATGTCCTACAGAAAAATAAACTAGCTGTATTATGTACATGTACCAACTCCTGTAGACAATCATAAAAGACATACACTGCAATATGTTCTAATAAATGGAAAAATTAACAAGTTAAAAATGGGATAAGGGCAGGCCAGATAGCTCAGTGGACTAAAGTACCTGCTTAGGTAGAGTGCAACTGCAAGGGTCCAATCCCATACCCCCAGCATGCCATGCTGGTTCCATCCCCAGAGCGATTGAGATTGGGCATGGGGCACATGCCAGTAATCCCAGCACTTGGGAGGCAGAAGAGAATCACTATGAGTCCAATCTATGTAGTGAGACCCTGTAGACCCTGTCCTAAATAAAGGGGGGGGGAGGATGATGTAAAGTAGCTCAATAATAATAATCTAGTTCTTATGCCTCTAATTCTCCAATGTAATTCATAATACATGTAGTAAACAAATTTAAAGAGTAAATATGGGTGGCAAGATAGCTCAGTGGGCTAAACATTTGCTTAAGTAAGCGCATGGACCAGGGTTTGATCCTTGGCACTGCATACCACACCAGCCCTGCTCCTGCACGTGCGGAGCCAGTGATAGAGTCCAGGAGTGGTGCCACATGCCTGTAATCCCAACACTTAGGCAGAGAAAAACAGAAGTATCACTGCGAGTCCAAGCTACGTAATAAGACCCTGCACAAAAAAAGAGTAAAAAGCTAAAGTTGCTATGAAATAAAAAAAATTTTAAAGATTTAGTCCTAAATACACTAGAGTGCAAATTAATTTGTATAATTAATTGTTAATTACCCAACCTGCCTTTCTCCCTTATGTGAAAGGTGACTCTGTAAAGTCCGTGAAGATGACTCACTTTAATTAACTATGCGTTTCTCTGACTTTACACTCAGGCAAACCAGGGGAAGAGGCTAAATCAAAGTGAATGAAAATCCCTTTAGTTCTCTCCCACTGTTCTAAATGCCCACAAGAAACTCTAGAGAATGGACAACTTGTATCAATTTGAAAGGATTCCTGCCCTAATACACGCACACTGTGAGCCCTGAATATGTGGTTTTTGCCCTGCGCTAGCTGTAAAACACTCATTAGATTCCCCTTCCTCCCACTGGATTCCTCTCCATTCATGCTGAGGTACCTCAGGGTTCATATCTCCAAATTGCTAAGACATCCACCATCCTTCAGTCTAAGACCCTGTAACCACATTCACTACTTTGTTATCCAGTTTCAAGCCTATCTACATTCTTTTGTTTTGGGTAACTAATTAGTTCATTGTGGCAAGAATGTTTAAAAGCATCTACTATTTTTTAGTTGCTAATTATTTCATGACAAGAAATAAGATCTGACTATCCTGAGAATAGCTATTACTTCCAAATGACTGTTATGAAAATGCCAACTATATGAGGGTCTTCTCAAAACAAGATATAGTTTCATTCAGTGCTCAAGGTGCAGGAAATTGAACTCAGGACCTTGAGCTTGTCAGACAGGCACTGGATCACTGAGCTCTATCCCACCCCTTCCTTTCTTCAGAAGCAATAGTGTTTAATAAAGCACTTAGATGAACAATCATTTGACTTGTTTTTTTCAGCAAAATTATAGTTTATACTTGTGAGAGTGTGAGATGTTTCAATAAAAATGTATTAAGTTTTGAATGAAGAAACAGGATTATGCTACCTTATTTTTAAACAAGTACCTGTATGCTATAATTAAAATAAAACTTTATCATTAAGCATTTAATGAATTCAATAAATGTCATTAATTGCTTTAATCTGCTTACTTTCAGATCTAGTAAAGAAGAGTCATCATTTTAAATACAAAATCACTATTTATCATTTTAAAGATAGTCTTTCAAATTCATACTTTCTATGGATATTTATGCCAAGATAGCTACTAAACAGTTACTGACCAAGTAATGAAGTTTTGTAAGCATAAAGATGTAGCAGAGATGGAATGAGTGTATGATTAGGGTATACCCACCTTCATCTACATGTCTGTTTGTCTCTGTGAGTTATAGGTTTTATGGTTCTGTGTGTGAACAGTAGAAATTACTCTGCGTTTGTGCATAGTTAAAAAGCTTTCTGAGTCTTTATATTTACATATGAACTAGCTTAAGTGCATTAATATTAGTCACATTGGATGTTAATAGAAATTCATTGATCTTCTCACCCATTACAAAAGTAAAATAGAAGCACTTCTGTAATTTGAGGGTGTCATTTAGAGGGTAATATATTGTCCTATAAATGTCATGTCAAGGTGCATAGTTACTGGAATACCAGGAATTAGCCACATGCTAATTTCCTGCAAGCTCAGTATCCTGTCAGCAATCATATACAAGTAACAATTTGCATAATTCAT
>NW_004524697.1:4769615-4793557 GCF_000260255.1 Octodon degus | reverse complement strand
CAAGAGTTGGGATTACAGGCATGCAGCACCATACCTAGTCTCAATTGCCTTCTCAGAGTGCCCCAGGGGCAGGGACAGCATGGAAGGCCCGGGGATCAAACCCCCACCCACTGAGCATGCTTGCAGGTGCTTTAATCCATTGAGCTATTTGTTCCGTCCTTTCCAGTTTATTTCTAAGGCAGTATACATTTTGAAAAAACAAGTCTTCATTACATATTTTCAAATGCTGACAAAATAATTCCACATTACAAACAATTTGTAGCTGTAAATATATTTCATGGAAAAAATACATTTAAATGCTCTTAAATTACAGTGGAAAAGAAACAAAAGGAGTTAAGGCTTATTAAAAATAATTAGTACTGACTTAAGTGATTCTAACTGGTTTGGGTGAATATGAGCTGTCTAAACAATAAAATATCAGGGCTGCTGACATTTTATTAATAAAATGAATAAATATTTAATTGATATTTTTGAAAGTGATGGTTGCTATTGAATGGAGCAGTATCAGTTTTCATTGTCCACTAAGAGCGTCCTCATTTGGTGTGGGGAAGTGGAAGAAATGCTTAGGTTAGAAGCTGGCTCTGTCTTCTTCAAAACAAGTTTAGCCTTTTTCTATAGGTCCATTGCATGGGTCGGGTGCTGTGATTAGAGAAACTGACATATGTCAGGGTATGTATTCTCAAAATAGGGCAAATCATGGTGTGGTGTCTTAGTTTTTATTTTCTCCGATGTTTATTTAATAGTGCCAGTTTTGGCACATACGAATTACATCCTTCCGGGCACTGGTGCATGCGCATGACATATTTTAATTGTGTTTTTGACCCCTCTTCTCCTTCCCTTTCTCCATCACTTAGTCCCGTACCCATCTGCAAAAGTTGTATTTCCCTCTGCTCTACTATGGATGTTTTATTTTGCTCTTCATTCATATTTTTAGTTTCCCAATTAAGAGAAATTATGCCCTCCTGAACCCTGTGTGTCTGATTTATGTCTCTTAACGTGATCTCACAGTGTATCCCTTTTCCTACAAATAACTCAACTTACTTCTTTCTGATAGAAAGGGGTCAGTGAGATAGCTCAGTAGAAATAGCACTTGCCTGGCAAGTGTAAGGGCCTGAGTTCAATCCCTGGTTCCACAAAAAAAAAAAAAAAAAAAAAAAAAAAAAATCTGACGAAGTAGCATTCCATTGTGTATAAACATTACATTTTCTTTACCCACTCATTTATTAAGGGTCATATAGGATCTGGGGGGATGGCTCAGTGGAATAAGTGCTTCCCTGGCAAGTGCAAGGGCCTGAGTTCAATCCTCAGTTCTGAAAAAAAAAAAAAAAGAAAAGAAAAGTCATATAGGCTCCTTCCAAGTTTTACCTATTATGAATTTTGCTGCTATAAACATAGGCAAGAATGTATTGTTGTAATACCGATATTAAAAGTAAACAACCTCTAACAAAAGGGAATTTTTCAAAAAAATGTAATACATCAATTTAATAAATATATTCAATTTGTAAAAATTACTTATGGGGCTGTATTCAGTCACCTAGAATAGCATGGTATTAACCTCTATTTATGGGATTAGTTTGATAAAAATTTTCTTTAATTTCTTTTTTTTCCTACTGACATTGGCATTTTTTAATGGATGAGCTGATTGTAGATATTGATAGAGCCAAAGTTCTGGAAAGAGTATGGTATCACACCTCCATCTACATTCAAATAAAAAAACACCAAAATTGTCATATGAAAAAAATCAACATTTTCTCTTTTTTAAAAAGACATAAAGGGATTTACTAAATTTTATTAAATGTTCAAAGTATACTGTCATAGAAATAGATGCTCAAAGGAGAGCTAGCTGGTAGTCTTCAGCTGAGAAGATTTATGTATATTTAGCCAGGAGAATCTGTGGAATTTTTGAATTTGTAGAAAGTTTGCACTAGTTTATATAAAAAAAGAACTATAATGGCTCATCTGGGAGGTTGGAAGATGGCCCATCTTACAAGAGAAAAGCTAGGTGTTTCGTAAGGTCAGGTTTGTGCCTTTTACCTCACTAACTCAGTGGGTTTATGATTCAAGGGGTTCGTGTAGCATGGTCCTGGAAGGAAAGAAGTACAAACAGACTTAGAGAATGCAGGTATGTTTAACCTTGGGAAACTTGCGGTCTTGAGCTGCTGCCTTCATAAAAGTATAATTTCAAAGTTATACCTTTCTTTGATAGACACATCCATGCTCTTTTTAAAAAATTTCTATTTATTTTATTTTATTTTGAGGTTCCGGAGATTGAACTTAGGACCTTGCGCTTGCCAGGCAAGCGCTTATTCTACTGAGCTATCTCCCTGCCCTTTCATGCTCTTTTTAGAAAAATAAATTTAAATTATTTTTGAAGATAATTTATTACTCCTATTTGGTGATTTTTGAGCATATGGTTAATCTGTCTACTGGGTCATAAAGCAGGAGGAATAAATATTGTTTTACATATGAAGTTAATATGGAATAAATATGCCATCATTAATAAAGGAATTCATTTTAGTAGTAAAATTACTTTAAATATACCCATTTATATATAGGTATATAATTCTAAGTATATGTTGTGCAAAATTAATGGTACTTAGTTCAAATCAGCATATTATATTAGCTTTTTTAATGACATTGATGTTTGTTTTTGACTAGATCATACTTTTCTAGCATGTTCTATGTTAACTTGTATATTTTATTGAGAAAATATCTGTGAATACGTACATATTAAACAGGAAAAAGTTGATGCACTTTATCCATGCTGTTACTGCAAGCTGTCTTCCATAATTGTCAAGTACTTCATTTTTTAATTTAATTTTAAAAGGTAGAAATTGGGATGTGTTGTGTACATTTCCTAACTCTCTAAAAGGAATGTAAACTTTACATTCAATAAACATGAGTTATTGAAAACATACTTTCCAAAAGCCCCTTACTAATACACATTCATACCAACAACTCAGAAATTTGTGAAATCATTTTCAGATTGCCACTTTATATCTTAACAATTCTAATTAAAATTATTGCATTTTCTGAGGTTATTGTTCAACTAATATTTTTAGTCTGCTCTGTTTCTCATAGCAGAACTGCAGCTATGTACCCACATGCTTTTGTTATATGATTTTACTTACTTTCCAGGGGGTAAATCCTTTTAGGTACATAAATGAGTTATTCTTGTTATCCAAAACAAAAATTACTCAAAAAATAAATAAATAAATAAATAAATAAATAAATAAATAAATAAATGCCTGGTGTTCAAATGAAAACTTTCTTTATTCTTCTTTTGTACAATTTCTTGCCTTAAATCTAGTATTTCCACTAATAATTTTACTCAACCATGACCCAAATTTTCTTTTTTACTTATATGTACTTAAAGATCTTATTTTTCTCACCTATGCTTGTGCCATTGGTTCACAGAATTATAAAATGGACTACCCATTTTCCACCAATTTGTCTATTTATGTTTTCTGAAAATTATTGCAGCCTACACAGTACTTCAATAGAACACTAGACATCCTAGCTATATGAAATTTTAATCCTGAAAGTAATCTCAATTGCACTCATTAGACCCCCTATTCCTCAAAAATCATCTCTCTGCATTTTTTGTGAGCCTAAAGTCCACCAAGTATGGATGTGGTGGTGTTTTTGAGAATCTTAATAGCATTGGAAACTGCTAGGTGCAGCTTTAAGTTTCTCTCACATCTACATGGAACTATATTCATATTGATATTATTCATCACTCAGGGAAATGAATCCAAATAAATTTCAATTCTTCAAAACTGATCTGTGGGCCAGGGAGATGGCTCAGTAGAATAAATGCTTGCCTGGCAAGCACAAGGGCCTGAATTCAATCCCCAGTTCCTCAAAAAATAAATAAACAAACAAAAGATCTGTTACAACAATTTTACTAACATGGAAAAATAGCTAAGAAGCCATCAAACCCTATATTGATAAGTTGATGAGCCTGAAAAATTATACAAGAAGAGAAGCAAAATGCATTGTTACCTTTGAGATATTTGTGGTCTTTTAGATGAGCAAAACCAACAATTATGATATATTACAACATACAATGTCAGACTATAAAATGAACAGGAGATCCTAGACTTAGAGGCCAGGAGGTGACAGATCTTGTGGGGCCCCAAGACCTACGGCTCCTCTTGGAGATGGTGTTGTATTCAGGAGGAATGTGTGCCAGACCTAACTGGAAGAGTGCAAATAAGGTACAGAGAGGAAATGAGAACAGGATGTAAAGAAAACTTCACAGACATGAGTACAGGACTGGTGGGAAGAGGTGAGAGAGGAAAGAAGACGAGATGGGAACCCAGCAGTGTTCCCTTCTGGACGAGCTTCCATTAATTCAGGTCTTTAAAGACCTTGTCCCCTTGATACAATGTGTACAGTCCACACTGTTGACTGTGTATTGCTGTTCAGCAGGAGTGGCAGGCTTACATTTCATAGGAGAACTATTGCTTTTGTGAAATGAAATTTAGGTGCCAGAAATTTCACAACAAATGATGAATGGCACAATCAGGAACAAAACCATCTAATACAAAGAAATAAGATAGGAAGAGTAAATCTAATCTGTCTTCTTGCTTTGTTAGTGACATAGAGAAAGGTGACTGTTTCCATGTAATTCTTACCTTTTTGCTAAGTTTCATGCTATTGTATGAACTTTCCTATTCATTAATTTGTCTTGTTTCTTGTAAATGAACAGTAAATCATGTAAGACATCCACTCACAAACTCATGCACATAGACACTCACATTTGAGAGTTTGTTCTGTCCTTTTTGAGAGTATGGTCTTTAATTATTTTTCTTAAATATCGTCTTTGTGTCCATGTAGTTTTGCTGAATGCAATCCACAGTAAGTGAATGTGTTGATCAGATTTCTTGTTGCTGAGAAAAAAATACATATATTTATATAATTGGTGTCCACAACTTAAGGAAGTGTGGTGGTTGATACATTGTGTCAACTTGAGAAGTTAGCAGTCAGTGTGGAAGGAAGGAAGAGAGGCTTGCTAGAAGCTTGGCTGCTGCTCTTCTGCTTGCTCTTTGCTGTTTTCCACCATCGGGCACTGGATGTCTTCTGCCATGTGCCACTCCGCCTTGTAGCCAGCCGAGTATGAACTGAAACCTCCACTAATTGTGAGCTAAATAAAACTTTCCTTCCTTCATTTTGGGTGTCAGATATTTTATCCAAGCAACAAGTGAAAAGTAAGTAAGACAGGGAGGAAAAATTAAATTTGATGGTTTCAGAAGCTTGAGTTCACACTCTGCTGCCTCCAAAGGAGAAATATCAAGGTGAAAGGACATAGTGGAGCCAAATGACTCAGTTCATAGTGGCTGGAAATTATAGCACAAGGGAAGAGGGTTGTTGACATACCCAGATTCCAGTGTCACAGCCCCCACGTTCCATCTCCAATGCCCTTCCTCCTAACGGCACACTGAGCTGTCAATTCATCAGTCAATAAATTCACTCATAAGTTCAGGACCTCCATGACTCAATCACTTTCCACAAATTCCATTTCTGAACATGGATATTTTTGATCCAAAGCCTAGCAACACATTGTACTGTCTGCTAATATTATTTTTATTTTTTATTTATTTTATTTATTTATTGTTGTGACCAGCTGAGCCCACCCTGGAGGTGGGGCTGGAGCCTCATGTGATGCCATGGATCAAACTGTGGTCCCTGTACTTGCCTAAACTGACTGCCCTTAATATTATTTTTACAACAAATTTTTATTACAAAATAGGAGAAAATAAATATGTTTAATATTCCATATAGCATTCACTATCCAATCTTGAAGGTATTAGTTTTGCTCTAACCATTTCTATAGGTACATATTGTTTTACACTTCCAAAGAGTACAATATTTCTCACATTGTAGAATTTCACAGTCACTGTTTTTAAATTATGAAAAAGTCCATTTTTGTTCATTTTTTAGAATTTAAAACTAAATTCTGAATGCTTTTACTTTTACATTTTTCTATAATTATAATTTTATTTACTTTTTAAATAAAATTTATGAATTTGTTTTACACATATTGATTTACTACACTTTAGCCAAGAAACCTCACTTCTTATAAATTCTTCCATTTCATTTCTAACTAAATTAAACCATACCATACATAAGAAGTATACACAGTACTTTGGAGACAAGACACCTTTCAAAAAATGGAAAGGGTAATACATACCCAAAATTTATATTTATTTTTAAATATTATTTAAAGTAAAGCAAGAATCTGTTCATGTCTTCTGGAGAAGAGAAAGGGGGACATAGGAGGAGAGCCTTATAAACAGGCACAAAAGAGGGAACTCTCAGACTGAAATCTCTGCTCATCATAATTCTTATCTAGTTTAGTAAAAATAATAAAAATGCTGTCAAATGATACTCCTATTTCATTAAATATTAAAGTCTTTTTCATAAAATTGGCCATTTCAGTGCAGTCTGTAGGTGTTCAGGAAGAGTAATGTTAACTCTCTTCACTTGAGAGCTTTAGGTTTTGTTATACACTCTTTGCCTGCCTTAGTGGAAAATACTTAGCGCTGTGATGTTGTCCCTGTGATTACTGAAATGATTTTTCTCCCTATTCTTGAAATTGCATCCATGCTCAACTGGTAGCGCAGTGTGCTCTACAAAGTGATTTGTAAACCTGTCATTTTAAAAGATAGCATAGAAAATCTCCCAATGAAGTCAGTGGCACTGCTACCTTTCAGTAACATAATTTCCACTATCAAAATGCACTTAAGGCATAATTTAAAACCAAAGCAGTCGACTGCCTTTGTTAGAAAGGTATGGAATATAATTTTTAAAGATAAATATTTGAGATCTTAAAACATTACCCTGTTTCTTCAGTGAAGCTGAAGTAATCTTAGTAATATTGCATTACTAAGTAATATGACACTGGAGATTGAAACTAAGACAGTTTTGTTTTTAATGTGCGTAGAAAGATTTCTTAAACCAACCTTTCTCCGTGTCATGTGAGAATACAAATGAATGCATCTTTGAGCAAGCGTGTATCATTATCACTGAATTATTGGTCGTTTAACTTTATAATGGAATGTTCAAACTGAGAGGAATGTAGAATTGAAGGGAAAGGAAGACAAATTTAATTTAAGTAATTTCTACTCTATATCTCAGCATATTTCAGAAAATATTTCAAGTTAATATACTTCATGTAGTAACGTAATTCTTCAGCATCTTTATTGGGCAATTAGTTTTTGCTATGAAGTTTCTAAAGCAGTGATGGTAGTTATTTTTTTTTAAACAAAAGATGTTAATGTAGAGTTGTTTATGCTAAACCAAAGCCCCAGTGCTCAGGGTTAATTGCATATGTGATAAAAAAAAGTAGGTTTTGGGTTACAGTTTGGCACTGGGTCTCTGAAAGACTTGCCATCACTGTGTCAAGGTCTAATGTTACAAAGTTTTAATTAGTCAACATTGTCATATAAGTCATTGAAACAAATGAGGCAATGAATTGCTCATGAAAATGGAAATCACAAAACAGAAGCCTAAGATGTTTTCCACAGAAGTGGCATTTTTCAGTGTCTGCCAGAGAACAAAATTTGAAAGTCAGCACAACCGGGGGTACAGTCAGAATCCAAGTAGACTCTCCTACCTCCTCATCACCTCACACAAAGGCAGCAGAGAATAGCAGACACACACTGGTTTTTCAGCTCTAGCTGGGTGCAGTGTGACATTCATTTTATTTGAAGTTGTTTCGTTTGCAAATTAGCAGTAATTTGAGCAATAGATAAACTAAAGCATAGGAATATTTGAAATTATGAACCATTAAGAGAACTCAGTAAACACATTTAATGAATTTTAAATTTTCCATGATTTCCTTATTAAGTAAAGCATAAAATGAAGTATTTAATTCAGGGCATGAAAAGGACATAGAAACATTTTTTCTTTTTCCAAAAAAAAAAAAAAAAGTTGTCCTAAATTTATATGTATTAGGACTGGGAATAAAACTCAGGACCTTACAATTGCCAGGCAGCCACTGTACCACTCATTGAGCAAAATCTCCAGCCCTAAATTATATTTTTTAAAACCACAATAGAGCTAAATGTCATGTCTTTGGGCAATGTACACCATCCTTCTCTAGATCAAAAAAGCCTGGTGAAGGACGGGAGAGGGAGTGGGGAAAACCTATATACCTATGTATGTAAACAGGATGGTTTAGACAACCATACTGTGCATTACTGCTGGTCTATGGAAAGGAGCAGATAATAATTTGTTTTGTCTTCTTCTTGTCAATTGTACTTTTTCTCTTCTTAATTTCTTACACATTTCTTTCTTCTTCTAATTTTACATGCATATATCTAGTAATATGAATAACTGGTTGGAAGACAACACTTCGTATTACAACAAGTACTGTGAAACTCCTATGACTTTCTTAAGTGAAATTCTAGATCACTTGTAATTATTTTCTGTTTCAATTCTAATCTGTACTCTCTTTTAAAAGAAAAAGCCTGACAATTGTCCATTCTCATAAATACACATGCCTGTATGCCAGTCTTCAAATACCACACATTCATAGAAGGAAACATTGACAATGACTTTCTAAATCAATGGATCTTTGGGCTGCGGATACAGTTCAGAGGCATAAGCACCTGTAAGGCAAGTGCAAGATCCTGAGTTTGATCCCCAGTACCAAAAACAAACAAACAAACAAACAAACAAACAAAACAAAGGATCTTTGAATGGAACTATATAGTATCATGAAGAGAACTCTAGAGAGATGGGACAGTGAAGATGAAGCAGAAAATTAAAGGGATCATGATGCAATATGTGGTGGGGCCTTTGTTCATGAACTTAATTCTCTCCTCCATTCTGATCCCAAACCAAATTGAATGAGAACCAGATCAAATTTCCCAGGAGGACAGCATTGAACCTAACCTTTGAATTTGATTCCATTCTCATTCAGTGTAGAAGGCAATCAGAACCCTGGAAAGAATTAACTTTATGAACTGAAGAGCCACCGTGTGTGTATCTATTCCCCATTATTAATTTATATGTATATTAATAAAAACTAAATCAGTGTATAACTAAACATAGTTTCTAAATCTTATAAATTTAGGAATAATTTTAGTTAATATCTTATGTACCAAATATTTAGAAAATATAAATGAATTGAAATAATTCCTCAATTGATGAACTGTACAAGGTGAAAAGTTCTATTAACTCAAACCCTATTTGTTTAATCTTTTGGAGAGTTACTTCTTTTATAAATACATTACACTCCATATATATCATCAGTTAAACACAGGGAAATTCACCACATAGATATCATAAAGTAAGGTTGCCAGATAAAATACAGGATTTCCAAATTTAACTGATTGTTGTTTATTGTACCTGCTGAATATGGCAGACCATCTATAAAATTCCTACCAACTACTTCCAGTAATTATCACAACTAGTCAATGAGTGTGTAAAAAACACAACGAAAAGAAACTCTTAAAACAGCCAAAAGATACTAAAGATATCTAGTGCTGAGAATCACACTAATGAAAAGATAGCTCACCACTCTTCTTTAACCTAATTTGAATCTTATCCAATTCTTATGTGCTCTGGCTAGAAAATAATTTGGTTCAAAAAGAAATTTTTCACTTTCTCCTATTATGTTTTTAGCTTCTGACTTTTAGCATAATAATCTTAATGGCCAAGGCTTGAGTTTAATATAAAATGTTGTGAACATAAATCTTAGTTTCCCTCTTTAATTATGAAAATTGTGACCATTATGTAGATGTTCTTGCATATACAGAAATATTCAATGTTTTAATTAGACTTACTTTACTTAAGTGTTAAAGGAAGCAACAGGCCTGTGATTGCCTGGGCACTAATAGTACATAATATAGCCAATTGCAAACAGCAGTCTAATTTGTTGATTTCAAGTGAAGTGTAATTATATTGCTTCATTTGCTGAGCAAATCATATGAGAGTTTCTCTAAATCAACCTGATTGTGTAATGAAGAGCTAATTACAAACAGCAGTGTTCTTCCAGTAAATTTATTGTAAGTGCTAATGCCAGGTTGGCTCCACTGTGACAATGGCTCATTAGTGCATTAACAAAAGCAACTGTGGGAACATGCCCAGTGCTGGGAGACTAGTCTCTTGGTTTCTAAGCTGCAATGATTACATCCTTCAACATATAATTACTAAGAAAATGGTGTTTGATTTAGGTTCTGGCAAATTTTTAAAAAGAACTAAAAGACATTTTTAGAACAAAATAAAATGGCTTGGAAAGCCTTCTTGTCAGGCTTAATGTGCGCTTCATTACACCAGGTGTGCCCCGGAAACCTAATTTAACTAGGAGTTCTTTTAGCTCTGGTCCATTCTTGACATGAATTCAGATAGTTCATCATCTTCTATGTAGAATTTATGATACATATGTTTGTAGCAGAACAAAGGTTATATTTATAGGAAAGAATGATGCAATTACATTCATTTATATACATTCATGATGATGTAATGACATACATCTACACACACACACACACACACACACACACACACACACACATCCTTTGCATTCCAGTGATGTGTTTGAAGGAGGCTTCTGCTAAGCAAACAAAACAATGGGTCAGTAGTTATAGGATGCTCCACGCTATCTAGTCTCCTTATATTTTCATCTAATGAAATGGCAATCCTAAAGCTTTGTACTTTGAAACAGCTCACTACCCCATGTGGCTACATTTAATAACTAGTTTGCTAATCTGAGTGAGTTGGCCCTTAGATGGCCATCAAGCTATTTCATAGCCTTCAATGCCTCAATGTCAGAGCACCCCAACATTTGTTCATTGATCTCTTTGCTTACTGCTTTATTTGTTGATCACAAAGTTTTCTTTGTACATGTTCTAATATGGAGATTTAAGATGCAAAATACAGATTTTTTTTCAGAATTCTTAAGAGGTCAGTGCAAGAATTAATGGCTCCAGTGAGATAATCTTGAGAAACTCTCCATCCAGAGATATTGTGAATAACTTTGTCTATAGCTGATAGGTAATGTCTATCTTCAAAGGATTTTTACTTTTATTTTCTAGATTAATCTGTTTAATTTTTAATTTTTATTTTTTTGTATTTTAGGGAAGGGTCTATAGGGCGTCAGGGTCTCACAACTAGATCAGACTCGTAGTGATCTGCCTGTTTACAGCCTCCCAGGAGCTGGGATTCCAGATGTGCACCACCATGCCCAATCTCAGTTGCCCTCTCAGCATGCCCCAGGGTTGGGGCTGGCATGGCAGGTCGGGGGATCAAACTCCCAGCCCCTGCACCTGCTTGCAAGCACTTTCATCTGTTGAGCTATTTGGCCAGGCTGATTAATATTTTTTTAATGGGGCTGGGGAGATGGCTCAGTAGAATAAGTGCTTCCCTGGCAAGCGCAAGGGTCTGAGTTCAATCCCCAGTTCTGCAAAAATAAATAAATAAATAAATATTTTTTAAAGAGGATTAAAAAATAGTAAACAAAAAATCCATTAGAAACAATACAAAAATTTCACTAAAAATGATAGGAATTCAACAATGGTTACATAAGGCATATTGTTACCTTCAAATTAGTTGTTCAGATTGCCAGATGTAAGCATGCAAAATTGGTCAAAAATAAATTAAAAGGAAGAGGAAAAAAAAGAATCATTCACTGTATCTATTGTATTTTATTTACTCTTTTCAGGTTCTCACACTCTGGAGACAATATGATGCTTGCACATGTGGGTATGACTTATTTCACTTATTAGTATCATGTATAGTTGCATCCATTCACCTTTAAAAGCCCCAAGTTTATCTTTTTTATAGCTGAGTATCTTTTTATACTGCTTTGCATAAAAAGCATCTTTTTTTCAGTTGATCAGCCCTCAGTTGCTTCCAAGATTTAGCCATGACAAATGGAGCTGCTATAAACATGAGTGCACCTATATCACTGTGGTGTGATGCTTTCTGTTCCTCTGTAAAAATAACCAGAAGAGGGATGGGTGAAGATGAATAGTCTTAGTTTTCTGAGGATACTCCAAACTGATTTCTGTAGCGGATGCACCAGTCTGCACGCCCATCAATCATGGACAAGTCTACCTTTCCCCCATCACCCCTCCAGCATTTGCTATTACTTGACCTCTTGATGATAGTCGCACTTTCTGGGGTGATGTGGTGTAACCTCAATCAGTGTTGTTTTAGTGTGTATTTAACTAATTACTGATGATGTTGAACACTTTTCAAATATGTAATTGCCATTTGTATTTCTTCACCTGAGAAGTGTGCATGTACCTCAGATGCCGATTTTTTAAAATTGGAAAGTCCGTCAGAATCATGGCAGATTTGTCAACACAAACCAACAAGGCAGAAAAAAAAAAAAGAGCTTGGACTGAAGTGTTTCTAGGCCTGAAGGAAAACAACTTCCAACCTAGACTCATATACCCTGCAAAAACTATTTATCAAAATAAATGAAGAACTAAAATACTTCCATTACAAGAACAATGAAAAAAATTCATGACCACCAAACCAATCCTACAAAGAGTACTAACAAATATTCTAGAGAGAGACAAAAATGACCACAATTTCAAGAACAACAGTGAAAAGAAAACAAAAAGAAAAGCAAGCCATTAAGCAAAGGGTGAAAATAGGGAACCTACGGCAAGAAAATTACATGACAAAAAACAAGCCAATAAATATCAGTCATGAACATCAATATAAATGGCCTCAATTTACGAAGCAAAAAAGGCAGACTGGCAGAGTAGGTCAAAATACAAAATCTAAGTGCTGGCAAGATAGCTCAGTGAACTAATCACTTGCTTAGACAAGCACAGGGACGGGGGTTCAATCCCTGGTACCACACCCCCCCCTCAGGAGTGCTGAGCTAGAGAGGGAGTCTGGGCTTTTTTATCTTGGTCACTGAAGGCTTCAGTCACTAACTACCAAAAATATGTAGGGGAAAAGTTAAGATGGTTTAATAAAATATCAGGTAACTATGCTACTATTCTGAAAGCCCTAATTTTAATTTTTTTTCTCATTTTAAATTTATAGCAAAAATCTTAGAAATTATATGAAGAAACCTAGATACAAGTAGGCAGTGGTAGTTATATGGGTCTTTATAATTAATTAATGACAGAGCAGAGCTGGCATTATTTACTGTCTGGTTGTCAGCCCTGTCCTAACATCAGTATATCATATATGGGGATCTCTGTTCAATTTTTCCTACTAAATTATTGCTACAAGGCCAGCCAAATATCTCAGTGGATTAAAATGCCTGCAAGCAGACACAAGGGCCTAAGGTTCGATCCCTGGGGCCGGCCTTGCCAGCCCCACCCCTGGGGCATTATGAGATGATGCTGAGATGACAATTGAGACTGGTCATGGTGGTGCATGCCTGTAATCCCAGCTCTTGGGAGGCTGTAAACAGGGGGATCACTGTGAGTCTGATCTAGTAGTGAGACCCTGAGCACCTTTTAGACCCTTCCATAAAATACAAAAAAAAATTGCTACATAAACAACTATACATTAAAATACTTGCATCAAAGAAAGACTGTATCTTTATTCTCCTATTCATCAACATTTATATGGGTTAATAGGCATTCAGTTCACGATGTCCTCTATCTCATCAATATTATAGAAATAATTATAGATATAGTGATATTTTTCACTATATCTTTGTATAAAGCCTTTTACAATGATTAATTTTGCCTTGATTTATATTTAAATTTTTATTATATTGTTTATTATAGTGATACTTATATCATCAAAATTGTAAATAAGAACCAAAACGTAGAATAGATTTTGTAAAATAGGAAGTAATTGTTCAAAGCAAAAGAGGAATGTGGGGGATGGATGGAAGAAAAAATGAGAAAAGTAAAAAGATATAATGGAAACAAAGTACAAAAATAAGGGCAAAGAAAGAGAGAAAGAAAGGTTGAAGAAAGAAAAAAAAGGAGTAAGATAGATCATGTACAGGTGCAAATCCCCCAAGACACATGTGATCATTTATGCATATCCAAATTGTATCAAAAAGCCTAATTATAAATAAAAACATAAAATGTACACAATTTAATTCTACTATAGGTTTTACTTTTTGATAAGCATACTATATCATCCTTCCATGATACACTGTGCTTCTACTTTATATGTGTGTTTCTAATCCATTTAATTACCATGCTTATGATAACTTATCACATTATCCAATATGAAAATTATAGATCAATAACCTGGCAGGAAAATTAAGTGAATGACAACAGAGTAATGATCAATGCTTTGGGCTACACAGAAAAAAAATGCTCATTCAAAAATTACAGCAAAAATGTAGGCTGAGCTAAGTGATAAAAAATTCATGAAGATGCAAAATTATTCAAGCATGTGACAGATTCTGTGGTAACAATACCACAGAGTTATACTAATGTTTACTATGTGCAAAGGCAGCATTTCTTTCATGGGCATTGCTGTCACTTCATTTATCAATGCTTCACTGTTTTGATTTATTTAGAACCTAGTTAAATATCTTTGTGAGATATTGAAATGTATATTGGGGAAAATGATCAATCATAGTATAATGAATTCACTTTTGGATTATGTCTATACAATGAAACATAAAATGAATATTTGCCTTATTTGATGACTCAAATACAAGCTCCATTGATTTTATGGTCTGAATGATTATATTGCATTTGGAGGAGTCTAATGTAACCATATCCATCATAAATATATACCACACACTGTTCATTGCAGGGTTAGCCTCATTAAAAATAAAATAAAACTGAATGTTTAGTTGACTGTATGCATTGTATACAGCAGTTCTAGTACCTTATGGTTTACAAACACAAGTGGATTTAGAATGTGATCTTTTTTCTTCAAAGTTAATGTGTAATGGGCCGGTGAGATAGCTCAGTTGTATGAAGCGCCTGCTTAGGCAAGTGCAGGGACTGTGCTTTGATCCCCAGCACCACATGCCTTACCAGCCCCACACCCAGGGCAGGCTAAGCCAGCCTCACCCCACCCCCCAAAAAATAAAAGGTTATTGTGTAAAATATACACTCAAGTCTTTATTCTTGAGAGCTTGTTTGGAGGTTCTAGCAGGGGAGCATAGCTACTCGTATACCCTTGACCAAGGAACAGTCCTCCTCTATCGGGGATGGTCGTCCTCTTCAACCAAGTGCACAGCTTCGGGTGGGTTGCACATGGATCATTGAGGGAGGAAGGGGACACCCGCCTAGCCAGCCAGATCATCCGAATCAACCCTGGTGATCAATGGGGTAACAGAGGTCGCAGCCAGATCGCCCTCACATCCCTCAAGTCTTTATTCTAAGGGCAAAAACTTTCCATCATATTATTTTGACAAATGGTTTTTGCAAGAATTATTGTTGCTGTGGAAAATGTAGTTGAGTTAGGAAAATCTAATTTTTGCTTCTGATTCATAACTTTTCACTGGGATTTTTATTCTTTTTCTCATAATAGTCAAGAATTAAGGGTAAATATTCCAAAAAGAAAATTTCTTCAAAATAATCCTATAAATTTTGTGTCCCTTACTAAATCTATTCCCTTACAAATCCTGACTACAACACAGTGGTTATAAAAAGCTTTAAAATATGTGATTATTAGCTGAAATTCCCTGTAAGTTCATTTGAAAAATGTCTAAAAGTGAAGATTAAGCCACTGTTTAAAATAGCCAATTTTGTAATCAAAGTGAGAGAGGCCAATTATCAAACTTTTGATCCAGATGTCACTATCAACCACAATAGTCACTAATTACTCAAATTTTGGCAGTAGATTTTACAGAAATGCCTTATCAATGAAAACCTCCAAGAAAATAAAATAATTACATGTAAATATTAGATTAAATAATAGTATGATAATTTCTTTTCTAGAAATACTTTTATCTATTCTTGTCAAACAGCAATTAAGTTTTGTAATTTATTAACTGTAAACCTATTTTGTCCAGCATTGCCTATGAGTTAGTATTTGAAATTTGTCTCACAAATATAATTGCAATATATAGTTGCAATACATGCAATTTCGAATTTACATAGCTCTATTATTATTACATGTCAACACTAACTATGTTTTGATTATATAATTCTAAAAAGAAAAAAACATTTGGTGAGGAAAAGTTAAAATAAATTATAAAATAGAAAACTTTCATTAAAGGGATTGTTTCATATTCCCATATAAATTTACTGATGTTGGAATTTTAAAACTAAAACAATGACTAATGATTTTTAGATGAGTAAATTAGTAAATGTATTCCTATATCTTTATGTATACAAGCTAGATTTGTAGTCATCATCATCCTGTATTATTAAAGTGGTGATGCATGATTTTCTAATCAATATTTTAACTAAAACAATTTACATTCCTTTAGCAACTAGTATGTGCTAAGCCCTTACTAGATGTATTTTTTTTTTTTTTTTTTTGGTCTGTTTGAGACAGGATCTCACTATGAATCAGGCTGGCCTTGAGCTCACTTTGTAGCCCGAGCTGGTCTTGAACTCATAACAATCCTAGTGCCTCAGCCTCGCGGGTAGGCAGACGATAAGCATGGGCCTAGCGGACTATCTGAATGAATCCAAATGTCTAACATATAAAATAGATAAAAATCAAGACTTTAAAAGACTTGGTAAATTCCTTAGATTGTAAATGTAATAAAATAGTTTCAGAGTTTTTCTATTTAATGTATTAGGTTAAAATGTAAAGAAAACTATCATAAGAATAATTATATATTAAGGCAAAATACAATGTCTTCCAAATTTTGAAAAATTTTATTCATTTTTGCTATGTATAATAGTATCTGCTATTTAAGCAAATATGTATATAATAAGCTTATATATTATTTTCTATGACATTTAAGTTTACCTTTTGTGTTGAAATATGCATAGTATAAAATGTATTATCATAACCATTTGTACACGCATAGTTCCTATGGGTGAGATGTGTCTATATTATGCAAGTAGGGCTTAGAGCTGCGTTATATTGAATTTTTAATTCAGAGGCTGAATATCAATGAATTTAGAATGTGAAAAAGTTAAGTAATCTTGGTTATTGGTCCTAAAAATATAACTTAAAACGTTGGTCTCTGTCTGTAGTAAGTAACATAGTAACAGTGTATTGCAACAATAATTGGTTTATGAAACTGGTATTATATATAAAATAACTTCCTAATTAGCCAACTGCAAACAAGTTTGTCTGAGCCTTGTTATCTCTTGTTGCCTGCAAATATATTTGGTAAAGTAACTTCCTAATGAGATGGTATTTGAAATGTATTTTCACCTATTTAGAGCTCAAAAAAATCTCAAAGACAAAACACATTAACACATATTTCTAAATTTACTCTGGTATGTGTAGAAGCTCAAATACTATCAGTTAATTGTATTTTTTTTATTGGCTGTTTTATTTTTTACTTGGCATTCTGGATCGCTTTATGATGCTGTGATGCATTGATTTTTTTTTTCCTTCCTACTCCTCATCCTAGCAAAGTCTATAGAAAAAAAATCTTTATTTTTACATAATAGCACATGGGCATAAAATTTATTATGTAACAAAGTGAAAAAGCAGCTTTCCTTTTAAGAAAAGTAAAGCATATTTGATGAAATCCAGAGAAATGAAAGGTCTATACTTTTATGTAAGTTCACAAAATAATTCCTGATTCAATTAACTATGCCATCCTAAAAGGAAACTCTATTTTGAGTTTTTTCTGAATTTTAATTGTTCATCTTTATTGCATAACTATGACTATACCTCATCAGCAAACAAGACTGTGTGTGTACTGATGAAGTGGTTATGTTAGGACCAGAAGGCTTTTAATGTAGTAAGCAATTGGTGAAGATTTATACGAGCATTATTGAGTGAGCTCTTATGGAAAATGATGCATGACTACTAAAGTGGAAAAACAAAATTAAATCAACTGATATTGGTGATGTCATAAACCACTAATGCAGTTTGAGTACTTCGTAAATATCAGAGGAACCTGGTAATGCAATTACTACATTAGTATGCAGTTTGGAATCTAATTTGGGCCTTTAAAATAAACTCCAAATGAGTCATTTATTTGCCCTTGGGTAATGGTAATTGTGACTAAATCTCCCACCTGGAAAAGGTTTGCTATTAAATTGTCTTCTGTTGTATGGAAGAAAATAAGTTTGTAAGTCTACGAAGATGACTTGAGTTGAAAACATTGACTGTAGACTGGGCGTGGTGGCGTATTTCTCTAATCTGAGCTCTTGGGAGGCTGTAAACAGGTGGATCACTATGAGTCCAATCTAGTAGTGAGACCCTGAACACCCTATAGACCCTTCCCTAAAATACAAAAAAAAAAAAAAAAAAAAAAAAAAAAAGAAGAAGAAGAAGAAGAAAAGAAAAAGAAAACATTGACTGTATCTTTTAACCTTTTCCTCTTTATCTCACATATTGAAAAATAGGTAAATAATTATATAACAAATGGGAGCATAGAGAGGAGAGGTTTGAAGTTGCTCTCAGAGGACTGGAGAGGTAGCTCAGTGGACTAAGAGCTTGCTTAGGCAAACACAGGGACCAGTTCCATCCTTGGCACTACATGCCATGTGGCGCGCTGCCCCCAGGCACGCTGAGTGGCCACTGAGTCTGGGCTTGGTGATGCACACCTTCAGTCCCAGCGCTGGGGAAACTGAAAACAGGAGGATCACTAGGAGTCTGAGCTGCACAGTAACAGATACAAATACTGTATAAATACATTAAAAATAAAACAAACAAATACCTGTAACAAATACATTAAAAATAAAATAATTTAACAAATTATTAATTTGTAACAAATGCATTAAAAATAAAACAAACAAATACCTGTAACAAATACATTAAAAATAAAATAATTTAACAAATTATTAATTTGTAACAAATGCATTAAAAATAAAACAAACAAACAAAAAACAAAGGTGCACTAAGGACAGAAAGAACAAAATTTTGGCTCAACACGAACACACCAAGTATTTTACAAGAAGTAAACTGGAAAAGTCTCTAACTTTATAACACTCCTTTATGTTTTCACCCTGCATTTGTTGAATACCTACAATGCATCAGTTGCTTTCTGTACTCTGTGGATGCAGTAGAGGGAAAAAAATAGGTAAAAATCCCTCTCTATAAAGTTTATTTTCTGAGGAGAATAAAAAATGAATCAGATAAAAAATGCTGCAGCCTCTGGGATGGATAGTCTTAGCCCAAGAAAAATAAAAAGATTCAAGGGGAACTTGAAGGATAGTTTAGTTAATGAGGTCAGAGACGGTCTCACTCTTAGTAAAACAAGGGAGAAATACAGGAGCTAAGCATCTGTTGACTGGTTTTGTGAAAGAATATTGTGTGTACAAATACTACACACTTTGAGGGAACCTGAAAATAGACAAACTTTTCTCAATAAAAGTGATGAGCATTTTTTAAAATTAATATTTATTTATTTGATACAGGACCTCACTATTAAGCTTGGACTCATAGTGATCCGCTTGCCTCAGCCTCCTCAGCACTGGGATTATAGGCACTCGCCCATCATTCCCTGTTTCTGAGAGGTATGGCTTGCCCAGTGTTCCAGGACCAGCAAGGCATCAGTACTGGGAGTCAAACTTGATTCCTTGCACTTGCCAGGCAATCACTTAGACCACTGAGCTATTTCCCCAGACCATGAACATTTAAATACAAAACTTAATTAGTTCATCATAACTGTAAGTATGCGGGCAAAGGAAGATGCATAGAAAGACAGTTTTTCTTTTTCTACTACTTGATTATGAGATAATTTTCAAAATCCTTTTTCAGAGAAGACAGACAAAGTTAAACACAGAAGCTGTGAGCCCAACTAGGAGTTGCTACTCTGAGGGCCTTCTCTCTTTCCAAGAATAGTCGACATATTTATTGGGCTAGGTAATTCCAAGTAAGATCCAGGCGAGTGGTAGGGCAACACATTTCCCAAATAATTCTTTTGCCACAGAATGAGAGCTGAGAAGTAGATCGATTTCTGCACCCAGTCTGCAGCAAAGGGGTGGGTGTTTGGGGCACTTGAGCACTTCTGTGTCTGTTGACCTGACCTTTAATTCTGGCCCACCAGGACAAACCCTTGTGTTTCAAGAAATGAAATACAAAGTGCCAGTGTCCACTTTTGTATGGCATTCTTCTGGTTAATCATGACAACTTTAAGCTTAATTTCTTTATCTTAAATTACCACTTATGGCAAGAGCAAGGTTTTATACCAAATGAGCATTAGTAGCAACATGATATGTAAAAGATGCTTCCTCCTTAATTCATCTGCTGTGTTTCTACAGTAGGAGTCAATCTACTGAGCTTTTGTCTTTGCAAGCCAGGTCAATGCCACTTTGAGCTCAATGAATATATCACTGAGAGAAGCTTGTATGACAATCTCCCCTGGAAGAAGGCTGCAGTATAAAAGTTAGTAGAGAATTCACCCTCTCCAAAAGTGTTTTTGAGTGCTACATGTGATAGATATTTCCAAATCAATATTTTTTGAGCAGCAGTGAGAGAGGATCTGCCTACACCTTCCATATCATAAGACAAAAGGAAAAATGAGGCTCTGCACATTCCAGGAAGCCCTAGGTACAATGGCTGACCATATCAAGAGATGGGAGGGTAGAAATGCAAAGCTTACACGTGCACCACCCTGCTATTCTGAACAAAAGAACTTGCAGATGTTGTAATCTGAGACCTACTGAGTTCTGAAGATACCATTTACATGCTGAAGTTTTTACACATACACTTAAGAAGTAGACAATGAATGTCAATGGATCTGCATTGTATTTAATTCTGATCAAGTTTCACAAGTTGTAAAACTATCACTTTAAGCTTTCTAAAAATTAATTGTATTAACAATAAAGTGAGGGGCTGGAGAGATGGCTCAGTGGTCTAAAGCACCTACTTGGAACAAGCTTGGCAAAGCACAGGGACCTCAGTTCGATCCCCCAGCACCACATGCCAGCCAGCTGCGCCCCCTGGTGGGCTGAGCTGGCCACACACACACACACACACACACACACACACACACACTAAATAAATAAATAAATGTTAAAAAAAAACAATAAAGTGAGTGAAGTGACAAAACTCTACGAATTTTCAAATTAGTTTATTATAGTAGAAAACATGTAACAATTTCTTTGTCACCAGACTTCTATACATACTATAGCAGATATCCAGCCTCCCAAATGGTCATTAAAGTTTCTGCCTCCTGGAATCCAGATTCTTAGGGAGTGTTCTACTTTGATATGCCAGTATTGGTCTAAATGCTTAATACTAAATAGCAGAAATTACAATATACAGCTTTAGATATGAAATTATAAATATTCTGGCTTACAACTCAGAAACCCCAATATTTTGTCTCTCTCTTGCCCCTCAGTAAGTTATAAGCAACCATATGTTCATACATTCTTAATGAGAAATGAGGCCTCCATCCAATAGCTAGGTGTGGTCTGTGAAGTAGGAGCTTCCACCCATGAGGGAAGGAAGCTCATGACTGCATTCCCAAGTGATTTTGCAGTTCCAACCTTGAGAGACTCCAGGCCGGAAGCACCTTGCTAAGCTACTCTCAGAATATGGGAGTACCGATATTATAGAAGAGACATATTCCTTGGAGCCACTAGTTATAGGACAATTATGTGTGCAATAGTAGATCGGTAATCCAATTAGTACTGAAAATCGAGCTAGTAAGTTCACACGTACAAGCAGATTTATTCCTCACCCACATAGCGTGCACTGCCTGTCTGTAAATTTTTTGATAGGACACTACTGCAGGATACCTAGACTAAGATAGTGACTTGATCAGTCAAGCAATTCATGTGTGGTGGCCGCATCTTGTTGTGGCTTTAAATATACTTTCTATCAGCAATAGGAAACCATGAGAAGAAAAAAAGGGAGAAAAAGAATGGACAATCCCCTTTTGGTGATTGTGCCACAATCCATTGAGCTCTGTGACAGGATCTAAACAAATTACAGATTAGCGACAAGCTTGGCATGCATACCTTATTATCTCTGTTGTCCGTGCTACTAATGAGTTGTGACGAAGTTAGCAGCTACAAAGATAGCATTTGAGTAATCTGAGAAATAGCCAACACAGGCTTTTGGCAGTTCTGCAGGGTGGCAGCACATGGGCTGTGTCATTCATTTTGTGAAATTGTCTTTTAATTAAGAAATATTTGCAGATGAGAGCTCTTTCTTTATAAGAAGCTAAAATAAATTACATAGACCTAAGTCAAAGAAACATGTGTTTTAATATGGAGACATGATACCCAGAAGACAATCAGCTAAATGATATCATTTTAAATCATCATTGAATATCTTTTACTTATACACAGCACACATGTAGGCTCTGAAATGTAGTCCATTATAAACAAGTCATCTGAATGATTCTAAATATGATGTAATTTAAATTACATAACATTGGGAAATGTTGAGACAGTAACATCTAGGACTATTCTTGTAGATTTAAAGATATTCACAAACTATTGGTTAAGGAGATTCTGATATTTTCTTAACACATTGTTCAAAAATATCTTAATAGCTAATAGTCCTTTTTCTAGCTGAAACCTTATATGTGGCAAAACACCATGACTATGGTGTCCTAACCCTTTAAATCTTCAGCTTTAGGCAGAAAAGACTTCGTTGCTTGTGAAACCTCTAAATCAGTTATTCTGTATTGCTTTTATTCTTGGAGACATATTTAGAAAATGTATTAGTCAAGATTTTTTTTGACAGCATATATTGGAAAACTCCAGCCTTATAGTCTTGTATGTATTTTTTTGGTATGTAAATAGAGATGATTTTTGTCAATTTTATTTTATTTTATTTTGAAAAGTGAAAATCAAAAGCAAGTAGCTTCAATAAAGGCAGAAACAGGACAAAATATAGCAATACATATGTTACAAATTTATAAAAAAAGAATAGCTCATTAACAGTGGTTGTTCTGTTATCTACTTTTATCATCAAATACATTGCTCCAATTAACAGAAATAGTTACGTGAGATCAGGTGATTGATTATTAATGCTTCTTTTAAGAAACTTTATTTTTTCTTGACTTTTTAAAGTTTATTTTATAGAGAATAATAATAATAACTGATAACACATTAGAAATGGTACACACTTAGAAGACCAAGATAAGAGGTATTCAACGACGGTTTTTGTGTTACATATTGCTGTGCTTGATGTAGTTGCTTAGATCACAGAAATCAGCATACTTGAAGTGAAAATTACACACATTAACTGCTATTTTCAAAAAAACTGGTGGAAATTATTAGTACAATGTCTCAACCATGCTGTATATATAGTCGCATGTTTATACTCCTTCCTTTTTTCCTATCTTTACTCCTTTCTCTCATCTTCATTGTTTAATCCCTAAGTTCAGTTTCTTTCAGTTTTACTCTATCTATTATATGCTTCAGGTTTTAGCTATTCTTTCAGATCCTTACACTAGGGAGACAAAATGATATTCATGCATATAGGCCTGGTTTATTTCACTTATGATTATAGCCTCTAGTTGCATCCACTTACCTATAAAGGCTTGGAGTTTGTCTTTGTTTATGGCTGAGTAGTACTTCATTGTACAAAAATACATTATTTTTTATCCATTCCTCAGGTGATGGACATTTAGGTTGTTTCCAAGATTTGGCTATGACAGATTTTGCTGCCATAAATGTATGTACACATATATCTCTATGGTATGATGTTTTCATCTCTTTAGGGAAAACAGCCAGAAGGGGAATGACTGGATTGAAAGGGATTTCCAGTCTGGTATTTTAAGGAGTCTCCACACTGATTTACATAGTGGGTGTACAAATCTACACTTCCACCAACAGAGGACAAGTGTTGTTTTTTTCTCCACAGCCTCTCCAGCACTTGTTATTAGTTGATTTCTTTATGCTAGCCATTCTTTCTGGGGTAGATGGTATCTTAAAGTTTTAATTTATATTTCTTGAATGGCCAGTGCTATTTTCTTTTTTTTTTTTTAATTT
>NW_004524697.1:4760057-4769515 GCF_000260255.1 Octodon degus | reverse complement strand
TGTGTGTGTGTGTGTGTGTGTGTGTGTGTGTGTGGCCAGCTCAGCCCACCAGGGGGCAGGGCTAGCTGGCATGTGGTGCTGGGGGATTGAACCGCAGTCTCTGTGCCTTGCTGCGCTTGTTCTAAATAGGTGCTTTAGACCACTGAACCATCTCACCAGCCCCGGCCAGTGCTATTTTCCACCTGAATTTCTTCCTCTGAGAAGTGTGTATTCATGTCAGATGCTCATTTCTCAACTGGGTCTTTAAATTTGGGCGACCTATTTTTTTTTTTTTTTTTTTTTTTAGTTCTTTATATATTCTAGATAGAAGACCTTTGTCTGAGCCATTGTTGGTCAAGACTTTTTCCCAGTTTGTAGGTTGTCTTTTCTCTCTGTTGGTGATTTCTTTTGACATGCAAATATTCTCAAGAAGATGAGATCCCAGGTATTGATTCTTTGAAGTATTTCCTGTGTAGTTTGGTTTTTGTTCATGAACTCTCTGCCCCTGTATCTTCAAGATTTCCACCTACTTTCTCTTACAGTACATATAGTGATTCTGTGTTATGTTTAGATTTTTAATCCATTTTGACTTAAGTTTAGTGCATGGTGATAGATCTGGGTCTAGTTTTAGTTTTTGCCATGTGGAGAGCCAGTTTTTCCAGCACCAATTATTAAAAAGGCTATCTTTCTTCCAGTGAACATGTTTGGCCCATTTGTCAAAGATAAGGTGGCTGAATGTATTTGTAGTTGTATCTGCATCTTCTAATCTGTTCCAGTGATCCTCAGGTCAATTGTTTTTGCCAGTATCATGCTGATTTTATTACAATATTTTTATATATAATTTCACGTCAGGAGTTGTAATGTCTCCTGTCCTGTGTTTGTTGTCCAGAATTGCCTTTGCTATTCTAGGTCTTTTCTGGTTCCAAATAAATTTTAGGAATGATTTCTCTAGATCTGTGAGGTATGTTGATGGTGTTTTCGTGGGGATTACATTACATCTGTGTAGCAATTTTGGGAGCATAATGATTTTTCACATTGTTGGTTCTGCCTACCCAGGAGCAGGGTATTCTCATGTAGATTTTCAAAATGAATGAAAAGAGGTACAGATGGGTCTCTTTTACAGCTGAGTATATTTCCACATGGCATCATGAACTGAGATTAGGGATAGGAATTAAGGCTTTAATGGTGATCAAAATTGTATGTGTTATAACTCTACTTGACATTAAAAGACGCAATTTATCTACTTTGTGTCTATGTTATCTATGAAATCAGAATAACATTCCATCCTTACAGAGATTATATGGATTACTTGGAAAGAAAATGTAGTGCACATTTCCAAAGTGCTCAATAAATTACATATATTAAATTGCTGTTGGTCTGACCCATCAGAAAAAATTCATTAGGATTTTTTTATGATTCCCTTTCCATTTGTATGTGACTCTTGATCTTTACATGAGTATCTAAAACTAAGAAAAGTAGATTTTATTGTACAAAAGATACTTTATCTACATGAATTTTCTTAGCTTTGAGGGAACTTATGAATCTACTCAGATGTTAAATCACAGTAAATGTCTATATATTTCTAAAAATAACAGTTACTTTATACAGAATTTTAAGATTTTTATTATTATTCTACTTAAAAATATTTATCAAAATGTATTTATTCCTAATTGCAATGTAAAATACTAATATGGTAGATGTACACATACAAGCAGTCATAACATACAGATCTAATCATGTCATTATTGATTGAATTAAAGAGG
Organism: Octodon degus; assembly: GCF_000260255.1. NCBI lineage: Eukaryota > Metazoa > Chordata > Mammalia > Rodentia > Octodontidae > Octodon > Octodon degus. Next base: position 4,767,773 of record NW_004524697.1, on the reverse strand, counting down.
TCATTTAAATCTCTAGATATAAGCTTTCTCATTCATAAAAGTAGGTTGCTGTTATGTTTGATTTCTGTATAATACCGCTATATCATATGTGTAGAATTATATTTTTCAATTTGCATATATTTCAGTTTATACATGTATGCAAATTTGGTATAATAATAAAATCATTATACTAACAAATTCAATTTCTTTAATATTTCATAAACTTTATCCTAGGAATGTTAAATATTCACTACATATTTTCTCCTTTTAATGGAAGTAATCATAATGCGCTTTGAGTTTTCTGTTGCATTTCATATACAGGATTGACTTGTATGTTTATTTTCAAATATACAGCATACTAACCTATTTGGAAAATATGATACCTTTGTAAAAATAAAATGGAATCATACAACTAAAAGCAAGAAATCTTATAGGGAAAGCATAAATTCCTATGAAATGAACCCAGATGCTAGATTCATGTCTGAATGTAGACACATGGATCCTTAAATCCATCTTCTTGGCCCAGCAAAAGACATTGGCATAGTCGTAGAAAGGAAGCACAAAACAGAATGAATACACTTTTCCTTGAATTCATATTCCAAGTATAACAGAATGTGGGGAATAATGAAGGAAAAATTCAGGAAACATTGGGAGAGAAACTACTTCCTCTAACAATATGGTCTTTGAAACCAGAACTCACTAAGAGGTTTATCAGCATTCATTGAGTGCACCCACCCTCATATTCAGCTAAAAATCACAGGAAACTCCTAAGAAAACTCAGGGAACTATTTCATTTCTGCCAGTCTTCTCTTTCAAGTAATTAATATCCACTTGATTTTATTATCCCAAATTTACCGGAACGTTTTCAATGCCAACCCAATACTATCTCAAGAATGCTTAGCAAGACTGGGCATGGTAATGCATGCCTATAATCCCAGTTCTTGGGAGGCTGAAAACAAGAGAATTACTATGGGTCCGATTTGCATAGTGAGACCCTGTAGACGCTACATTTCTTTTTTAAAAGAAAGAGTGCATATCCAGCACACTTAGTTCAAAGATTAAAGTCTTACACACTGCATAGTGGCCTGTATGTTAGATCCAAATATGGTTTCTCTTGGGGTGGAGTTCCAGAGAATGAAATAGACAGATTTTCTTCCCACATTGACATACACAAATCCACACACACAGCAGATAATGATGAAAACAGCTGAGTAAGTTCAAGAACTTTTTGACTTCATTCATAAAACTTTACAAAGCCCCATTTCTTTCCCAAATGTGATCTCAAGCTTTCATGTCTCTTCCCTCCATCATTTCTTGTGGATTTTCAAGTTCATTTTCCTAACATTTCACTAACTATTTTCACTAGCAAAATGAATACATATTAATTTTCTATTTCCAGCCTCTTTCCCAAGTTATGAACATTCTGTGTTCAAATTCACAAAAGACAATACTTGAATTTAATTTTCCTATTGGCTTACATGTTTCATCAATACTCTAACATCCAAATGCAGCTGTTCTCAGCCCGTGGGCCAACTACTAAGCGAATGAAGTGTTCCCTTGGAATTTCATTGGGCTATTAGTTTATCTCCAAGTAATTTTTCATACGAGTTATGCAATTAACCCCAAAATCTTAGTTACCAAAAATCAGCCGGCTATTCCTGTAATATGACCCTTCCACATAGTCATTCAAGGATTCTATCCCACGCTACCACTCAGTTTCAGAATGATGGATGCTCCACTCCCTTTTGGCATCGTTGTCTGCTGAAATAAATTTTCTTGCCTTGCTACCTTGAATCAGTCATATGGCCCAAAATTTAGTCAAAGAGCAACATGTTCATTACAAAGTGCTTATTTGTATTAAAACATTATGTTCTACTCCATGTCAAATTGAAAAAAAAAAAAGAAAACGTAAAAGAGGGAATTCATGAAGTAGATTATGACACTTTTCTGTGGAGTACAAAAAGCATAGTTTGGCTTCTCTTTTGGAGGGTTAACAACTTCAGTTTGCAGACCAAAAATTAGAGAAAAAGCAGGGCTTCAAGGACAGCCAACATTTTGACCCTAGCCTTTCCAGGTCAGTGAGGACTCAGGATATAAGAGAACCTGTACTATAACATCCTGTAACTCAGTTGTGTCCCAAATTTACTGATCAGGGAGATTATGGGACCACAGAGGAAAGTGATCGATGATGTAGAGTGTGCCTAAGGAGAGTTACATGGAGAGAAAACATTCTCTCAGGTTTTCACAGAGAGCAAGTTGATCAGGCAATGGCCGTGACTCATCCACATGGCTTACACTGACAGAGGATCTACAAACTGCAGTACAGGGCTTCAAGGTAAATCCTGAGGGGATTTGACTGACCTTGTCAGATACAAAAGTTGCATTTCTTGTTACATAGGTCTTGCTTTATGTTGGCTTTATGTTGGTCTTAACTATCCAGCAGAAAAGTATAAAAACAAGGCCTAAAGCCTCTGTGAAAGACTCAAGTCAACAACTTCTGATATTGTTAGTCCTATGGATAATGCATTACTATTATGGACTACTTGACTCTATTGGATTCTTTTGCTGAATTCACACACCTACAATATTTAAATGGCAATGGAATACCCATCTCTGACAAAAATAAAAAAAGAGGATACAAATGAAGGACCATTTTGTATCTGTATATACAAAATAGCTAAGATAGATACACAGCCACTTTCTCTTAATTCAATGAGAAGAAAATTTGTACTAAGTGTTTGGACAAGATATCATGTCTGCATCTTGTACTATGAATAACCACTACAAAGACAAAAATATGCAATGTATTAATTACTGAAAGTGTCCTACTAATTAGTTTTGAAGCTGTCTCATTGCTATTTGTTTCTCAATAAAATTAATTTTAAAAAATGGAGAGCATAGTTTGTGTGAAGGTCTTATATTGAAATATGATTCCACAATGGCTCAAAGAAATGCTTTTTTTATTTAGTACAGGGTCTACAGAGTCTCACTATGTAGATCTGACCCTTAGTGATTCTCCTGTTTTCAGCCTCCCAAGTGCTAGGATTACAGGTGTGCAGTACCACACCCAATTTCAATCACAGTCTCAGTGCATCCTGGGGGTGGGACCAGCACTGTAATCCAGGGATTGAACACTAGCTGCTGCGCTCTGCCTAAGCAGGTGCTTTAGTCTGCTGAGCTATCTGACCAGCCATCAAATAAATGTTTTTAAATAAATAACTCTTTAGAGTTTAGTACATAAAACATAGCACTGAGAGTAATTGAAGGGGTTGGCAAGATAGTTCAGCTGTCTGAAATGCCTACTTAGGCAAGAATAGGCAAATGCACAGGGACCCTGCTCTAATCCCCAGGCACCACATGCCATGCGAGCCCTGCCCACGGTGGGCTGAGCCAGCCACAATAAATAAATAAATAAATAAATAAATAAATAAATAAATAAATAATTGAAGAAGTGATCTTAATTAAATTAAGTTCTCCTGATACCTCTAGCTTTAATGGGTCTAAAAATCAAGAACACACAACTGGATCTCTGAATTGTCAACTAGTAAACTTCCTAAAAAAGAATCAAATCCATTTCATTTTTAAAAGAATTCTAGTTTGTATCTAGACTCCTGTGTATATCTTACTTAAAGATGTGTCATACATAATCTACCTAAACTGTTGCAATAAAATATTATTTTCTATATTTTCAACAGATAAGCCAACACAACGTCCACTACTATACTTATTTTTTCACTTTTCACTTATCTAATGGTATATAATTGTAAATTAAGTTTTATTCCCCAAGTCCTTCATAATATTAACTAAAATCAACAATATTAGTATGTACTATGCACAGTTCTATTGTCTTTTTACTGACCATTTCTATTTGTATAATTGAAGAGAGTTTTAATTCTTATTGGAGTTCAGTATGTAAAAGGTGCATACAAGATTTAAATTTGAATGAACATTTTCCATCTAATTAATATTTTGATTAAGGTAATAAACCTTAAAAGAAGGGATCATTATAAGAATGCAAATGTGGTCTAAAGATCAGCTGATGCCACCCGAGACATGAAACATTTAATTTAGAAATGAGTCTCTCTTCACATTTAATTTCTTTTTGTCATTCTTTTATTTCATAAAAATTAAAGAGTTCTGTGAAAACAGGATAATTATTTCTTAAAAATTCATAAGAGTCTGTTTTATCTTCCCTAGTAAAAATGTTCAGTTCATGGTTTATAAGCTTATAATTGTTTGCAGCCACTGACTAGAGTTTCAGAAATAAAAGTAGCCCCAGGTAATCAATTATTAGGAAAACATCATATAAATCTTGCTTTTATCATAATTGGGTTTCTACGTGAAGCATAAAAATCAGAAAACCTGGGAAGTACTGCCTAGAAACTTATTTTTTCTCACCGCCTCTGGTTTTCCATCTTTTATATTTTTGTGACACATTTGATAATAAAGAAATAAATGTTTGTTTTATAGTGCTGAGGATGGAAAGCAGGGCTTTGTGCATACTAGGGCACCGCATGCCATGCGAGTGTTTTACCACTGAGCTGCCCTCCAGACTCCAAGTTACACAGAGCTATAGCTATAGATAAAGATATAGGGATAGATAGGTGATAGATAGATAGATAGATAGATAGATAGATAGATAGATAGATAGATAGATATCTTATTTTATATGCAGCAGCTCTTCATTGGCTATTTTCTAAAGACTCACTTGAGGCTCCAAGGCAAATGATCTGCTGTCACCAATCTCTAAAACATGCACAAATCCAGGCATAAGATCTCAAATTATTGCTGAATCCCTCAAAAAATGTCTTTTTCAAGACACAAAGAAATTCTGATTCCAGTCTATTTATATCCGGGCTCAATGACTCTTCTTTTGGGGTATTCAGTCTCAGTCTGGATTTCTGCTCTCTGTCACTCAAACAACCTCCTTGTATTATATGGTGCCTTTAACATAATTCTGGCAAAGAAGAGACTTTGAAATCGAGGGGAGGACTTGAGACTGAAAAATTTTAAATTTATTGGGAAAAGACAGGACAAAGTAATTTTAGGAGTTAACCAGAAAGGCCAGTTTGAATGTTCACATTAAAACAAAGTAAGAAATAAATGATGCTAAATCAATCAGATATTAATGTCATCTTGCACGTTTTCCATGTGTGGTTAGTACATGTCCATATTCTTCCACGCATCCTCTGCCAAGATGACATTATCAGAAGCTGGGCATGTATTGATGATGATGGCATGACACTGGAGAAAAGTGCAACTGAGATGTTTCTTGGAATACGAATATTCTCACTGCTGTGCGAGACATTGAATTCTCTGACATTATCAAAGCATCTTGAGTTCAACTCAAACAGTCCAACTATGTGCTTCTGACATATATGGCATACACTATTGGGTTTATTCACCTGGGCTTCCAATGTATTCCTTGTTGTTTTGTACATGGTTCCCTGAACTTTTGAAAGAAATGATGAAGCAGAAACATTACTTTTCTGTTTGTTTTTGGAAGGTCTTTTCCTCCTTGATTATGCTGTAGCCAATTCACGCCAATCCATTTTCTTATTGCTGCTTGGATGAAATCTACTGGTTGAAATGAAAAATCACTCAACTCTCTCCTGAGCTTGTTTCATTCCTGGTGCCACTTTATGATCCCACTGTAATTTTCAAATATTCAAAGGTTTCACTTCACTGGACATCATTAATCCTTCTCTACCCAATATTTTGTGTTGTTAATGATTGTCTTAATCTCTTTATCAGCTCAAGGCAAGTGGACATTAGCATTTAAGATGCCATTTAAAGTTTTCCCTGTGCTGCATTGGGCTAAATGATGTTTTATTTATTTTTTACTAATATTTCAGAATGAAACATAGTTGAACTATCCTTTTCAGGATATTTGCAAGAAGATCTATATTAGATTAAGCTCATTATGTGACCCATACCAGTCACTTACTTCTCTTACAATCTCATTGTAGAAAGAATGTGCTTTTCTCTCACATGATGTTGAGATTAGCCATGTGACCCGCTGGTGGAACATTAGCAGACATAACACACGCAGAAGCTTTAAATCTAGCAGTGTCAATTAGCTTTGCTTCTGAATCTAGACATTTTCAGGGAGAATGTCTAGGCTCAGAGGGTGTCCCACACACTCACATGCAGATCAGTTCAGAACACAGCATACAACATGGACCTAGGCCCAGCCAACCCAACCTGAGGCAGATGTCAAACTCAGGATACATCACCTAACCTACAGTGCACCTGCAGGTCTATGACCAAGAAAACAAATGTCTGAGGATTTAAATGACTGCATTTTAGAGCAGTTTGTTATATAATATTGTTGTGACAGTTACCAGCCAATGTAACATCTAATGTTCTAATTATTGAATATTTTCATGATGCACTGATAAATGAGTTGAAACAATTCATACGTGTGACAAAGAAGGAACAGAATATCTATATTAGGATGTGCACAAATTAATGATTTGCAATTCCCAGTAGAATTGTCTAGAATCATTGAATTTACATTCAAGTTTATTAACATAACATAATTTAATGGCTTAGTTATTAAAATAAAAAGATAAGTAGCACTCTCCTACAAGATTTACTATTAAGGACCAGAAAACTTGTATTTGTTATTTGATTTATTTATATATTGTGCGTTTTGCTGTGAAATCTATTGATTGTCCTTTTTGCCTCAGGTACCTTATTAGTGGTACTCTATAGACCATAGGGTAATTCATATATATTTTCACATTTGTACTTGCATGTATTACTTAGTAATTTTGCAGTTAGACTAGTTCCAAGACATGTGAATTTTATGAATATTGAGGATTTTTTTTCAAGAAAAATGTCTAATATTTCATTTTTATCCCACCAACTAAGGACCAGGCTATGAAATCAAGAAGTCTTATGCCCCAGTCATGGCCATAGCCTTTGCTGGATGCCTAACTTTGTGACGCTAATCATTTAACTTTAAGGTTTTTTGTAAGGTTGAAATATAACAACATATGTGAAGCGATGAGCATTGTGACTTAACATACAGTGAACATTTAATTAAATATTATTAATTTAGTCATGATTTATTGAATAAGACATTTTTCTCTTTATAGCATCACTCCATATGGATTATGTTCATCATACTTAATATATTCAGTATGTGAGTTAGTTGGGATGCTGAATTTTTATGGTAATGGGAAGTTTTCCCAAACCTAAACAGAATGTGTGTGTGTGTGTGTGTGTGTGTGTGTGTGTGTGTACACACACATAATATTCGTGAAACAGCTCTAACATTAAAATTTAATGAAATCATCAAATAAGAATTCATAAAGTAACAGAAATTACATTCAGAAACCAGAATAATATACATTTTAATATGTACCATTATGCTGAGACTTCTGTGTCTGTCTCTCCAGTTCCTTGTGCATAAAATCTCAGCAGAGTGACAAGTCCCGTCCAAGTTAGAGACACTGCACCTTTCACTGAGACACCTTCCCTTCAAGTGTTTATTCTACTTGAGTATGGTCTGTTGCCTCTCAGCATTTTTTTCATAAGTAACTGAGGAAAAGTTCAAGAATATCTTAGAAAATGACATGTGAGAATAAAATATGTCTACTCTCAAGTTTATAATTTTGTGATAGAGGATAGATATAGATTATGGCATAAACTTTAACTGTTATACCATGCATTCAATGCTGATTTATGAACGTTTCTACTTGATTACAACCATTTATTCAAAAATGAGCT
>NW_004524697.1:4747381-4752052 GCF_000260255.1 Octodon degus | reverse complement strand
GGCAGAAATTCCTACTCTGCGGGCAGGGTGGGGAAGGTGCTGCGGAGGGATGTTGGGTGTCCCAAAGGGGTGGAAGACGGTCTCACCCATGCTGTGCCTGGGCTGGGACCCACAGTTGGTCCCACCGACACAGGGTAGCTGGAAGCTCTCCCACACACTCATGGGACCTGTGCTAGGACTGGCTTTAATTAATAATATTTTTAAAAAGAGAATAGTTCCTGGCACCTAAGTGCTCAAAATTGAATAGCTAAAAATAGTGACCTAAAAGTTAGTCTGTCTGCTAAATTATATTGTATACTGCACCACGTAGACAAATGGCATTACTTATAGAAATATAGGCTGACTCAGGAGCAGAGGATTTGATCCCCAAGCCTACAACGCCAGCCCCGACCCCTGGGCCCACTAAGACCACAATTGAGACTGGACGCGGTGGCATGCCTATAATCCCGGCTCTTTGAAGACTGTAAACAGGTGGATCACTATGAGTCCGATCTAGTCGTGAGACCCTGAACACCCTGTAGACCCTTCCCTAAAATGCACAAAAGAAAAATGAAAAATGTATAAAATATTGGTTCTTATGAATGAGAGATATGAAAGAATAAAAGAATAAATCCTGTGTTTACAAGGTAACTTCTATGTATATTCTATAGATATATAGGGATATACTTTCTACCTGCTATCGTTATATGATTCCAACTTTAATAAATACCTGAAAAATTTGAAATAAATTATTAAAATTTACATAGTACTATATAAGCAACACTTTAGCTAGCTCTTCATAAGGAATGTTTTTTAAAGAACTCTTCAGTATTTTTCAGTAGTCTTCCATGAGTGTATTAGTAATATTCTGCTGAAATATTAATGCAGAAGAAATTTTTGTTCTTGACATTTGTTCCCCAAATCAAAGAATACTCTGTCTTCTGAACATCTTAAAGTTTGCCCCTTGCCACGAATAACACAATTACTATGTTTATGAATCTACTCTTTCTTGTTATTTTACAAGCTTTCATATTACAAGGAAGAAGTATATCTGAACCTTTTTTAACTGTGGAAAAGCATGTTTACAACCTAATGCCAAAAATCACATGACCTAAAACGCATTTCTTCTATGGATGTCCATTTACCAATTTCTGTTGCCAACCAATTAGTTACTATTTATTGTCTCCCCACTTCACGCATTCTTGTGTAAATGCTTTGCAGTTCCTTAGCATTTGTAAAATAGCTCTTCTTCTAAAATGACAAGAAAAAATGTGGTGATTTTTTTTTTTGCTACCTGCTAAAGTCTTCTTTCTTACCTTTTGAAGAAAACATATCAAAACTTTTCTGTATTCTGTCTCCACTTCCTCCCTTGGCCTTTTTTCTTGAAAATATTCAAACAGGATTTTACCCTCATTACATCCCCTTCTGCTGTGCAAGAACCCAAAGACCTCACTTTGCCAATGGAGCTGATAGTTTTTTGTATCTGATGGTACTTGACACTCACCAAGCTTTTGACTCATCGCTTCTCTTCCTTTGCTCATAGAAATGTCATACCCTCTTGATTTTTATCTTATTCTTCTCTTTTTCTTGTTTATTCTAGTCTTTTCAGCCAGGATTGTTAAAGCATCCCAAGACTTTGTTCTTGGTATTCTTCTCTTCTCTTCTCTGTCTACATCACCACCCTTAGTGATCTTAGCCACTCTGTTGTCTTTAAATGTCATCAAGAGGACCAGGACACTAAAATTTTGTCGTGAGCTCAGTTCTTTTCCCTATACCCAAACTCATATACCTGATAACTTGTTCATCACTTCTAGTATATATCTAAGAGGCATTTAAAATTCAGCAAGCCAAAACTGAATTTCTAATCTTTATTCAAAATTTTCATTATCTACATCTTTCCGTTTTTCATCTATAACACTATAAACTGGTCATTGTACACATCTTTGAACTCATAAGCTCATTATAACACATTTCAATGAAAAGAAATCTTGGTAATAAAATTATTCTTGGTGTATGTTAGATGAATATCTACACATTGTCAGAACTTAAAAGTAATTATAAAAATTTTAGCAATCTTGTTATCTTATACGTGGGGTGCTTTTAAAACATCAAGTATGATTAGAACCAGACTATTTCATATTTGTGGGCTTTATTGCACTGAAGTTCTTTTTATGCAGTATTGATTTGTTTGAAATGTGATTTGCACAAACAACACACATGGAAAGTATTCATAATATCCCATGTGATGACTTAAAATGTTTACATCTTAAAGAGATGAATAACACGATACACCTCACATATTGGACAGAGCTAGATCTTTTATAAAGATATATGCAAGTAATACATCTTATTAATCTAAACCAATATAGAAAACTTTTGACACAAAGTATACAGAGATATCCAATGAATATAGTTTTCTATCTCACTTGGTTTCTCTTGATGGTAATAAACAAGTGAGAAAATTAAAATGTAATGCTTAATGAGTAACTTACTTGTTATAAATTTCTTCCATATGGAACTGGAGAAGACATGTGTATATGTATGTATGTTTGGGAACAATGTTAGAGATGAATTAATAACTAATACTTGACAAAAATTGCTGGAATAAATTATATTGAACTTATTAATGTCTCCCCCAAACTAACCCTCTGTGAAAATAAGGATCATGGAAAAACATGGTACAGATACTTGGCATATTGTAGATTTAATATGTAATTTGAACAAGTGCAACTTAGGCCATATCTATCAATAGGCAGAAATTAAAATGGCAAAAAATGTAAAGACTTATCTGTGTCTTAGGTCATAACTCTTTTAAGTATTTAGTGAAATTATTAAGTAGTTCCTATAAAAATATGGTCATTTAATGTTAACAAAGAAAGAAGTAACATATTCCAATAAGAAGAAATGTTGGTAACAAAATTATTCTTGCCGTAAGTTAGATGAATATCTACACGTATGTCAGGCCTTAAAAATAATTGTTTGTCATAAAAGAATCTGCAGAGTTCCAGAAAATACATGAGTTGGAAAAAGGATAACATAATATTCTTCTTGTTCTTTGATTGACCTTTTTTTTTTTTTTTTTTCTTTTTCGCAACCAGAGATTGAACTCAGGACCCTGCACTTGCCAGACAAGTGCTTATTCTACTGAACTATTTCCCGGGCCCTTGATTGGCTTTTAATTATTGATTATGTCTAATTTTAATTTAACTAGTCCTAAAGAAGCTTATGCATATTACTTCACTTTGCATTAGTATAGCAAAATGCCTGAGGCACCTTCACCTTATTCAAGAAAGAGTTTTATTGAGCACAGTTTTGAAGAATAAGTGTCAGCAGCCTGACACAGCCCTTTTGGAGCAACTTGCTGATTGCATCAAGCTCATGGCAGAAAAATGGGGGTCCAGGCCTGCTGTTTTATAAGGGCTCCCTCCCAACAGCTCCACAAAAGTCCTCCAAGAACTATCTCAATCCCTTTCAAGGCCAGTGCCCTTAACGCCCTGCAACTTCCTGGTAATCCTCACCTCTTCTTGGATCCACACTTGAAATTAAAGGGCAAGATATCACCTTAATGAGCAAATACTTTTCAAGAAAGAAATGTGAGGTACTGAACAGTTAAGTTACAGATGAGAGGAAATTTTTTTCTACCAATAAATCCAGATCCTTCTGACAAAAGAAAATCAGCAACCTCTTCAAAGAAGTGGAAAGTAGAACATATTTACCCTAAAATATATATTTATTATCTTATGATTTGTAAAAGACTTGGTAAAATAGCTGAGAAATTATTCAGAAAAATATGTGTAGAGCTACACTTGGTGGCGTATACCCATAATCCCAGTACTCAGGAGGCTGAGGCAAAAGGATAGTTGCAAGTTCAAGGTCATCCTAAACTACATAGAGAGACCCCTTGTCTCCAAAAAACAAAACAAAATAAAACAAAAAATACTGTATAGAAAATTGCTCAAGGGAGCCAGGGAAATAGCTCAATGGAATAAGTGCTTGCCTTGCAAGTGCAAGGTCATGAGTTTGATCCCTGGTACCACCAAAAAAAATAAATAAAAATTTAAAAAATACTCAAACCTATCCTACTTATGATTTGGTTATTTTAGATACATGTATCAGTGAAATCAAAATTGCTATTTTAAAATGTCAAAACATAAAACCGCACTCATGCTGTAACATTATTTTTTCTTTTCAGAAGGATTTTTTTTTTGGGTGGGGGGCTGGCTTCGAATGCCTTCAGGGCAGGTTTGAGTCCTGGGGATCAAACCACAGCAGCCTGAGCCTGACTACTTTGTTGAAGCAGCCACTTAAAGAACTGAGCTAAGGGGCAGGCCCCCAATTTTTTCTTTTTTAATTTGACTTTTACTGGATTCTGTTTGCGATACCTAACCATTCCATTCTTCATGGACAGTTATTCCGTTTGTTATCCCCTTCCATTTCCATTTCCTTCTCCCCCCTCCATTGGCTGGTCCACTTCCTGACTGTAAAAGATCTACTTCCTTGTTTCTTATTACCTTTTTATTTTGCTTATTGATTTACTTATGTTGTATTTGGAGCTTTATAAGTAAGAGAAATCCTGTGATATTTAAATTTATGTGTCCGATTTATTACACCTAAAATTGTGGTCTCTGGGTACATTAATCCTTATACAAATGACTCATTTTCTTCATCCATTTATCCATGGGTCGACATAGA
>NW_004524697.1:4743789-4746736 GCF_000260255.1 Octodon degus | reverse complement strand
ACTTCATCAAACACATTCCTCTGTGGCTCCATAATCTTCTTGATCAGAAAATTTGGAGCACAGTTGAGTTACATGTTGTTACAGTACAGGTTCTCCTATGTCCCAAGTCTTCACTGACCTTGAAAGGCTAGGGCCAAAATGTTGGCTGACCTTGCAGCTGTTCCTTCTCTCTAATTTTGAACTGCTAATTTAGGTTGTTAACCCCCCAGAAGAGAAGCTAATTATTAACCTGCAATATATGCAGTTCAGTTTGCCCTATCTGTCTAAATATCAAACATTTTGTTATATCATGGAACAGGTATTTACCATCAAATATTGATATGTTGAACTTTAAGTCCTTACAAAATATGAAGGAAAAAATAATTTTATAAAAGTAGAAATAAGCATTTACATATTTTTACAAAGAAATTTAAAAACCTAATCATATACGGAATTATAAGTCCTTATACTAGGGAGACAACATGATATTTACAGATTTGGATCTGGTTTATTTCATTAGTAAGTATATCTTCACGTGGCATCCACTTAAATATGAAGGCTTAAAGTTTATCATTTTTCATAGCTGAGTAGTACTCCATTATATAAAAGTACCACAGCTTTTTCAAGCATTCCACATGTGATGGGCATCTTGGTTGTTTCCAAGATCTGGCTATCAAAAATTGTGCTGCTATAAACATAGGTATGCATATATCACTATGATATGACGCTTTCAGTTCCTCTGGGAAAATTCCCAGTAGAGGAATAGCTGGTTTAAATGGGATTTCCAGTCTAACTTTTCTAAGGAGTCTCCACACTGATTTCCATACCGGTTGCACCAGTCTACATTCCCACCAGCAGTGGAGAAGGGTTCCTTTTCCCCACAGCCTCTCCAACATTGGTTGTTGGTTGATTTCTTTATGACAGCCAATCTTTCTGGGGTGAGACAGTATCTCAGTGTTGTTTTAATTTGCACTTCACGGATGGTTAGTGATGAGAAGCATTTTTTCATATATTTATTCACTTCTTTAATTTCGTCTTCTGAGAAGTATATGTTCATCTCAGATGCCCATTTCTGGATTGGGTTTTTAAATTTAGTTCTTTATAAATTCTAGAAAGCAGACCTTTGTCTAAGTGCTTATTTGTTAAGATTTTTTCAAAGTTTGTGGGTTGTCTTTTCACTTTGTTGATAATTTCTTTTGACATGCAAAAACTTCTCAATAAAAAGTGGTCCCTGTTGTTAATTTTTTCAAGTATTTCCCATGCGATTTGATTTCTTTTCATGAAATCTTTGCCTACCTCTATGTCTTCAAGAGATCCTCCTACTTTCTCTTCTAGGAGATTTAGTGTTTCTGTTTTAATGTTCAGTTCTTTAATCCATTTTGACTTTAGTTTAGTGTATCTAGAGGCTATTTCCAAGATTTAGCTATTGTACATTAACCTGATAGAAATATGCATCAGTGCCATCTGATGCCTTTAACAATTCTGCAAATATGTCTAGAAGAGGAGTAACTGCACTAAATGGGATTTCTAGTTTTATGTTTTGAGGAATCTCCACAACTGATTTCCCTAGTTGGTCTTACCAATTCATTCCCACAAATAATGTGAAAAGCTTCTTTTATTCTCACATCCCTGTGTCTGTTATTATTTGATCCTTCTGAAGTAAATGGAATCTCAGTATTGTCTCAATTTTGTGTCTCTTTAATGGTCAGAGATGTTGAAGATTTTTTTCATGTTTTATTGGCCATTAGCTTTTCTTCTTCTGGGAAGAATTAACTATTTCAGTATCAATAGTTTTACTGTTTTTTTTTATTTCAGGGTCCTTAATATATTGGAGATTTTTTTAATGTATTTGGTACAAGGTCTCATTATGCAGATCAGATTCATAGTGATCCTCTTGTTGTCAGCCTCCCCTCTGCTGGTATCACAGGCATGCACCAATATGCCCAGACTCCATCACTGGCTCAGCACTCCCAGAGGCTGGCTAGCGAGACATGCAATGCTGGGGATAGAACTCCAATCCCTGAACTTGCCTAAGCAGGTGCTTAGTTTCCTGTGCTATCTTGCTGGCCCTGAGATTCTTGTGTGTTCTTGATACTCATCTTTTGTCTGAGGAATAGCTGACATTTTTTTTTCATTGTGTAAGTTGGAATTTAGAATTTTAGAATTTAAGTTGCTTGTTTCTGAAAATGGATCTTCTAAATTAAATTAATGCTATCAATTTATGAATGTTTGTAGAGCATAACTAAGAATATGAAATTATAAATATATTATTGTAGAACATCACTTATAATGTGAAAGCATAAATATAAAAAAGTGTTCATAAATGCTTTGTGAGGTCTTTTCAAGGTGATGGCAAACACTGTCACTTTAAATTATGAAAATTGTATCTTTAAGCAATTAAAACTTATCAGTGTGCCATTTATATATTTTTATCTACACACAGTTGAGCTAGAGCCTTCTGCATTTTTCTTTCTTGTAAATTGCATTCCAAACCAATTACAACCCTCTTGTGTCCTGTGACCTAGGTAGTCCCACAAAAGTGTCCCTTTGATAAGTGCGCAAGAGAATGCGCTAGAGTTAGAGTTAAATTGTCATTACTGTAGTAAGAGTGTGATTCTGTGCAAATCTGCATTCAGTAACATGGCACATGACCAACCCAGACACTTGCTTCTCTCACTTTCAGACTGGTAAATGAACCCTAGAGATCTTAGGAAATAAGTCAGCATAAGCTTAAAGCACACAATGGTAAAGCTGAAAGACTTACATACCACCTGCTCGACATCTCCGTTTATAACTGGGAAAATGGTCTCCATTAGCATGATCTAGGGCTGCAAAGTAAACTGGACTAGGAGTTAGGAGATCCAGGCTACTTGCTCTGTCATTTGCTTGTGCAGTGAATAAGTGTTCTTAACTGTTCTACTCGTTTTCTGCATTTATGGAAGTGAGCAGGAAAAAAAACTAATACTAA